>NW_006408622.1:2201553-2239771 GCF_000296735.1 Chrysochloris asiatica
CGCTATGAGTCAGCACCAACTCCACAGCACTTAACAACAACAACATGACCAGATTTGCTCTTTGGAAGCAGCATGGGGAAACTTAATCTCTCAGACTTGGGACGTGTCAGAAAGACAAGTTCCTGGAAAAGAAAACCATACTTGGTACAGTGGAGGGTCAGTGAAAAACAGGAAGACCCTCACCAAGATGAATTGACACAGTAGCAGCAACAAGGGGCTCAAACATAACAACAATCAGGAGGACGGTTCAGGAACTGGGTAATGTTTCATTCTGTTGTACATAGGGTCACTATAAATCAGAACCAAACTGACTCATAGCAATCCAGTACAGGGTTTCTGAGGAGCAGCTGGTGGATTTGAACTGCTAACCTTGTGGTTTAAAGTCCAGTGTTGCTCATACAGCACCAGAGTGCCACTCCAGGAGTCCACAACATATATACAGTGGTGGTGGTAGTGTGCCGTGGAGTTGGTTCCGACTCATAGCGACCCTTCATACTTTATCTGAGGCTACGAATCGGGCTGCGAACCTTAAGGTCAGTGGTTCGAAACTACCAGCCGCTCCGCGGGAGAAAGATGAGGCTTTCTACTCCCGTAAGGATTTACACCCTCGGAAACCCTGTACAGGGTCACTATGGGTCGGAACCGACTCAAAGGCACTCAACAACAACAACAACAACAATAAATCTTTACAGGAGCAGAAAACCTCATCTTTCTCCTGTGGAACGGCTGGTAGATTTGAACTGCTAACCTTGAGGTTAGCAGCCTGACTCGTAAGTACTACCTTCCAGAGCTCCATATATAAATTGTTGTTGTTATGTGCCATCGAGTCGGGTCCGACCCATAGCGACCCTGTATAGGGTTTCCGAGGGTGTAAATCTTTACGGGAGTAGAAAGCCTCATCTTTCTCCCGTGGAGCAGCTGGTAGTTTCGAACCGCTGACCTTAAGGTTCGCAGCCCGATTCGTAACCACTACGCTACCAGAGCTCCTTCCATATATAAATAAACAAACTAAATCAAATCTACTGCCATCAACAGAATCTGACTTAGAGTGCATATCAACCCTATGTAAGATTTCCAAGACTGTAAATCTGTACAGGAATAGACAGCCTCACCTTTCTCTCACAGAGCTGCTGGTGGGTTTGAATTACTGACCTTGCAGTTAGCAGCTCAATCCACAGTGCCACTAGGACTCCAAAAAAACTCATCAAAACCTTAAAAAGCAAACGGTAAGTCTTGTGTCCAGGCAATGCTACCCTCCCATCATCTCATTGATCTCATTGGTGACCTCATTTCACCAGTGGAGAAGCTGGGTCCCAACAAGGGCCAGCAACTTACTGGAATTTAAGGAAGGCCCAGACCTCACTTTCAGACGTCCAGCCCAGGCTCCTCCCACTATGCAGCCTGCAGTTCATCTGTTCCTCCCATACTGAAGTCATACAATGCAACCAAGTTGTCAAGAATGCCAGGGGCAAGGAGAAGTATGAAGATCACACCCAAAAAGGAGGAACAATCTGGTGATCCTCCCAAATTCTCCAAACGCTTGAGAAATATTTCATCCTCTAAAAGTTCCCCTGTGTCTAACATGTTATCAAATATATTTTAAAGCCACAGATCAAATTGTTTCTGATATTTTCGGGAGCTCCATGTCAAAAGCCGTTGTTAATATTTTGTGAGAGACAGGCATAGCGGGACAAACGCAAAAATCAATGCCCTCTGTCTCCAGGAAACCACTCAAGATTCCAGACATCAGACAGGCCTGACGCAAACAGATTTGGGAATGACAGCAAGCCTAAGGCGGAGAGAGATGGAGAAAGGCTCTGTTTAGGTCAAGAGTAATACACCAGTGATTTAAAAAACAACAACAACAAAACCTGTAAGCTTGAGCCATTTCTGAATGACTCTGCCTCAGTTAAAACCCTTATGCTAATTTATAACTCAGCCATCACCCTTTGCAGCAGGAGGGCATGTGGTCAGATAACAGGACAGAATTCCTCAGTAAGAAATGAGAAGCTTGGAAACAAGACAACTTGTGAAGCTGGTTAATGTTAATGCCCATTAGCCCAACAGTCTTCACCTGTCCGGAGGTTTCTTACAAAACTGATGCCGTAACAGCTGTATCAATCAGAAGTCAGCTCTGGGAACTGACACAGAGACCGACCTCAAAGACTCGCCAGACAGACACCTATTGATGCTTGGGAATGGGCTGACCCCCCAAGGTAGCTCCCAATGGTAGGGCACACAGTGACCACTGAGTCAGCCATCTGGGGAGATGGTCGTGATTACCCACAGATGTGACTGCTTCTGGTGTGGCACTGTAGAATAAGCGCTTGACAGCTAACCACAAGGTCAATGGTTGAAACTCACCAGCCACTCTTCAGAAACGTATACAGGGTCGCTGAGTCAGAACAGACTCCACAGCACTTAACAACACGGATGCTTGAGCTCTGTAGTCCCTGCAAACCTCAGAGTCTCTTGAATGGTGGGGTGTGTCCCCTACCTGGCATGTGGCTACTTGTGTACAACGTGTCTCTGTGGTGACTCCATTTTCCAAACCCAAGCGAGGGCAGAAGTCTGACATGATGTGTGTTACTGGGTGCAAAGGGCAGATCTGAAATCTGGACAATTTAGACTCCCAGGCTTGTTCATTCTGCCCTGCACTCTTCTGCTAGCTGGGAGTCAGCAGGTGTTTCTGAACACACAAACCATCCCCAGCCTACTGTCCCCCTCTTCCCTCTCCCTGCTGGTGTTGAGTGGGCACCCACACCATCACTAGGGACAGCGCGCTTCCTTTCCCTTCCTTTAGCATACCTGTGTGTTCCACAGCTGGTGAAAGGGCCACAGCTCTGGCCGCTTTCACTCTCCCTTCTGCCTGGCTTCCCTCAGGGCCACTTTAGTCCCTTGATTGGACTGGGGACTGCCTCAGTCAGAATGCTTTGGTGACAAGTGACATGTGTTGAGTGGCTGAATCAGAGCAGATCTGCCAAAGGACAAGTTGCAACACTACATCATTAGGATTACAGTGAACAAGGGTCCTTAGTGGCTGAACAAAGACATCTTAATGTGGGTATGACAGTCAGGATCCCCGGTGGCAAGTGACAGAAACACAGCCCAAGCCAGATCAGACAAAGAGGGAGGACTGATGTGCCCAATAGCCAAACCCCAGCAAGGGTAGAAGTCCAGCAGGAACATAGGCATGGCTGGGGTCAGTAGGACTCTCTTCATCTCTCCTCTCAGGGTCTTCCTGGGACCAGTATCATTCTCTCAGATCCAATTTCATGTTGGATCTCTGAGATCTAAGAGAGCCAACATGGCAGCCAGAGTTCATGACTCACAAGTCCCCAACTTCCCTAGGGATGGCATTGAGAACTCAGAAAGGATGTTGATTCGCTGGTTTGGGTCCCAAGTCCCTTACTGGCAGCCTGCCTGCCCCAGCAGAATGACATAGATGAGTGACAGGAGAAAACTCCCAAAGAGGGAGGATGTTGTCGTTACAGAAGATGATGCTATTCCAACAAATCAAGGGGCTCCCCTCAGCAGCATATTAAAAAGTGTCTCCATCGGGGACTTGTTTACTGGCAATAATTGATTGGCCTTGTGAGTTACGTGAGTACTTATATTTGAAAGGAGATTTTTCCTGGCTTCTTCCAAAGCTGCGGAGCACCTTGAAGAGGAGGGGGTTTCACAGAGAGGGGAGAGGTAGTTATCCCAGAGAACACATGCCCCAGGACTCCAAGCTCAGCCTCACAGAAACCCATAACCAGCCTGCTTAGAATGGCAGGCACCCAGGGGGAGCGCAAAAGTGGAATGAGCCATTTAGTGCCCTTCCAGTCCCCATGCACAGCCCAAAATGGCACTGAGATGGAAGCTGATATGCCCATGCGCACACAGCCATGTAATCATGGGGAAAAGGGATGTGGGGCTCTGGAGCCAAACCCTGGGCCAAGTCCCAAGACCCCATCCTATGAGATGCTCTCTGCCACTTTGGAAGTAAACCTCAAGGTAATCATTTATATTCCAGTTGTTTTATCTGAGAAGTGATCCCAGGAAGTACTTACGGATAGGGGTGTGGGATGTGAGATTGGCAGCAGGGATACTGAGTAGGTTACTGCCATGGGCAACCAACCTCGGCTCAGGCCTGCTGGAGACCTCTGGGAGATTGTGCAGAGCTCACCTGAAAGGTGAGGAAGCTGGGGTTCTTATCCATCAACTCTCTTTGATCATTAGCTGGAGGTTGCACCTAGGGGCATGAACACCAAGGCCAGAAAGTCCACAGGCGGGGTCACGGTCTGAGTGGACAGGGAGACAGGCGGGTGCTGCTTCTGTGGACTGAGCAAGCCCCAAGGGGCAGGGAGGGAGAGTGCACACACTCCGGCAGGCTTCAGTCCCCACGGCGAAGCCTTGGTCTGGCTCCAAAACTGCTCAAAGGCACCAAGGGGTGCACCGGGCACCTCCCAGTAGGCTCCCACCACCCGCAGTAAGAGTGGAAAATTGCCTACCCAAGCTGTCTGCTCAGAAGTAAGAGTTGCCTCAGATTAGAAATTTCCTCCCAAGTCTGTGCAAGCGGCAGGACAGGGCACAGGCTCAATCTCCCGTGTTAAATCAAGTCGGATAATTCTCTCGTCTGCATCATAAATAACTTCTCTCTTTTCTCTTTTTTCTTTTTTTTTTTTTTAAAGAACACATTAAGGCAGAATGTTGGGATTTTTTTCTAAGGAAAGCTATTTTCCTCACTAGTATTATTTCTAATGAGCTAAGTGGTGTTAGTTTTTAAATTGTAATTGAGAGAGAAAGCACACACACAGAGTCATCGGTAATCTTAATTCTGAACAATCGTAATTGTGAATAATGCTACTAATAGCTTCTCAGATGGTTTATATTCATTTGCCTAAAAGTCAAACCCCAGGCTTCCTCTTGAAGAATATAAAAATGACATGGGCCAATTAGGGCTCATCTTGTACGCCCCTCTCCCCTTCTCCAAAAAGCATTCTGTGATGAACCCCATTTATCAGACTCATGGGGGCTCGAAGACCCCTGTTGGGAAACGGGACAGGATTGGAGGAAGAGCTTAAATGCAGACACACTGGCTCAGGACCTGAAGTGAGGATCCAGAAGACTCAGTCACCCCACTCTTTACCCCGAGAATGTGCCAGGCTCCAAGACAAAACATCCAAGTGGACGGTCTTTAAATATAAGTCCCATTGTTCCCCGGCCGCCTATTAATAGCTTGAAAAGACATCTGTTCCTAATTTGGTCTTCTCATACCAAGAAATCTTCCCTTCACTTCCCTCAAGGACTGGGATGAAATCAATCAAGCAACAAAATGTATCAAATGTCAGGCAGTTTCCAGCCCAGAGCAAGGAGCCAGCCCTGCAATTCAACCCAGGCACCCAAAGGTCCAGGTCCGTAGAGACCAGGTACCCATCCCCCAGTAGCATGCTTCCACACTCAGGCAGCTCAGAGGCCCATGTGTCCCACCTCCTAACATGTGCAAGCCCCCTCTGCTCAGTCCCCTTGAGTCAGCCAGCCGTTTCACTGAATTCAGACTCCAAGTTTCACCCCCCGTAGACTCTGCCATTCTTATCCCTGAATACCTATGACTGTTAAGCTCTCACTCAACCGCATGTTGTGGTTGTTAAGCACTACTGATTCGGTTCCGATATATAACGACCTTGTTTGGGGTTTTCCAGGAGCGGATGGTGGGTTTGAACAGCAGACCTTATGGTTAGCAGTCCAGTGCTGATACCACAATCCCACACCAGCAGTCCAAGCAAAGAGTGGTTGTGGGTGATGGTGTGCCGTGGAGTCGGTTCCGACTCGTAGCAACTCTGTATAGGATTTCCGAGGCTGTAAATCTTTGCAGGAGCTGAATGCCTATCTTTCTCCCATGGAACAGCCAGTACTTTCGAACTGCCGACCTTGAGGTTAGCAGCCCAATTCGTAACCACTACGCTACCAGACTGTAGAAGAATTGATGCTTTTGAGGTATGGTGTTGGAGGAGAATATTCAAAGTGCCATGGGCTGCCAAAAGAACCAATAGATCTGTTCTGGAAAATTGCAGCCAGAGTGCTCCTTGGAGGCCAAGATGGCCAAACTTCATCTCTCATACTTCGGACATATTGTCAGGAGGGACCAGGCGCTGGAGAAGGATATAATGTTTGGTAAATTGGAGGGACAGAGGAAAAGAGGAAGACCCCCAACGAGATGGATTGGCCAAGTGGCAGCATGATGAACTCAAGCGTGGCAACAGTGGTGAGGTTGGCCCAGGATCAGGCAGTGTTTTGTTCTGCTGTGCATAAGGTCGCTATGGGTCGGTACCAACTCTATGGCACCTCACAACAACAAACACTACCAGAGGAGTCTTGCTGTGAAGCTGTGGGCTAATGCGTGAGACGACTGCAAAGTTGTCTGACCTGCAAGGTCAGTGGTTCAAGCTCATCAATTGCTCCTTGGAAACCCGATACAATACAGGGTCGCTATGGGTTGGAATCAACTCAATGGCATTTAACAACAACAACGCTACCAGAGCGGCTGGTGTGCTTGAACCGCCAACCTTGCAGTTCAAATGGCTTTGCAGTCTAGCGCATTAACCCACAGCGCCACTCAAAAAACAGTAGTGGTTTGAATAAAGAAACAGCCTTCCAAGCTGAAGAAATAACAACTGGCACCAAGGCACCCAGGAAAGCCAGAGAACCTTCTGATTTTGAGCACAGGCTTCAGAGAGACCTGGCTACTTGGACAAGTCATTAAAACCATTCCAAGTCCTGGCTCCTCCACCTGCCAAAATGTGGGCAGCAAAGCATGCCTCACGTTGCTGCTGCCGTGAGGTGGTATTTGCAGAGTACCTAGCATCACGATGGTTTCAGAACAACCCTCACTCTGTCATTAGTTACAACTAGGGGAATCGGGGTCAGAACAGGGCCAGGCAGGCAAGGAGCCCACAGTGCAGCGGGAGAGAGAAGCCTGCTGAGTGGGAGGAGGGACAGATGAGAAGAGCATCCCAGGCCCGCTCCTGCAGAGGCCCAGCTGTTTCCCACCGTTTTCCTTCTTCCCACCTGAAGAAGAGGAACCAGCCCACTGGAGGGACAGGCCCAGAGTGAGGGAAAAGGAGGAGAAAATTTGCAGTTGTTTTCATCTGCAGCTCACATCCCCCTTGAAGAGAAGAGGTCAGTGAGGAAGGAACTGGTGGACACTTAAGACGCCCTTTGGTCCCCTCTCCAGATACCCTGGAGACTCTCCCCTTTGCAGTACCCCTAGCCTCCAGCCTTCCAGATCCAAGGCCCCCCGAAGTTCCTGGGCAAGAGCCAAGGCACTTCCGTCGGGCCCTGGCCCCTGGGACACAGCCTGGATTGTGTGGTCGCAGCAGGCACTGAACCACAGCTGAGAAGACAAGGCACAGCTGTTCCTGGAGACAAGCGGGCAGCTTTCTTCCCACATGAAAAGGGAACCTGTGTCCCCTGGGGGAGGGAGGCCGAGGAGGGAGCAAGGCTGTAAACACAGCTCCTTGGGGGTCCTCACTATGCCCTCAAGTGGGCCAGGTGGGACCCAGAAAGAGAAGGCAGCGAATGCCCCAGGAGAGTAAGGGTCCTGAACTCAGCCCTGAGAGCAGCCTCTGCTGCTGCCTGTTGTGTGACCCTGGGTCAGCCCCTTCCCTCTCTGGGCCTCAGGCTTCTCCACAGAGAAAGAAGGAAAGGGATCGTTTTCCCTATGAGCCTTACAATGGAGCAGCTTCAAAGACAGAAGCCAACATTTCCTAGGAAGGTGGAAAGTGAGACCTGGGTACCAGAGGAGGCACAACACATTGGATGCGGAACTGGCCAGTGTTGTCAGACCCCACATCTGCTCAGAAGGTAGGCCAGCACCCTACCATGGCCTGGATGGCCAGATAACATATGGATAGCTACCTGCATGACTGGTCCCCAAGACCACCTACAAAAGTATCAAGAATGAGGATAACAGAGAGGGTACCTAAGGGATAAAATAGTGGGGCAAACAGAGCAAGAGGGCTTACTAACTCATTTGAGTCTCTGGATCAAGCTCTGCCTGCACAGACTCCAGCTATATGAGTCCGAGAACTTTTTTTAAAGATAATATTAACCATTTTGTTGACACTTGCAACTCAAAACAAATGCTGTGGGTAATAGAGACGTCTTTATATGCCTGTTCCTCCCCCTTAGATGATGAGCTCCAAGACTTCAAAAACCGTATCTTCTCTGTCTTGGAACACCCACCGTCTATCATGGAATAGTAGATACTTAAGTAATCCTTGGTGAAAGAAAAACTTAAGATTGGTGATAATAACAATGAAGTTGTTCTTCTCACTGTACTCTGAAAATACTTGTAGAGAGCATACCTGTGTTTCAGCACACCTGCTAATATGGATCTTCTCCACCCCACCCCACCACATTCCTGGGACTCGGGTAGGACAGGTGGATGGATGTTGGACGGACGGACAGATGGATGGATGGATGGACAGATAGACAGTTGGATAGATGGATGGATGGATAGATAGATAGATAGATAGATAGATAGATAGATAGATAGATAGATAGATAGATAAGAGAGTAAGTCAAAAAGGATTGCTATTATGGTTCCAGTTCATACATTGCTGGGTTTATTCCAAAGAGAACGTGTCGAAACATGTCTATATGATCAGTGGACAAGCTCTCTCGTTAATACACTTGTCACAGTCTCATTAGGGAGCCTTCAAAAAAATAGAAAGTCCATATGGTGAGCCTGGGTGGAGACCTGGTCGGCCAGCAGTGAAGCAAGACCTGTGGACTCATGGGCTCAGAGTCAGTGACACATCCACAGAGGACTAGAGAGGAGACTGAAGCGACCAACTGATAAGAGGGCGGACAGACGCAGGAACACCCACACCTGCAGATGATACCCACTTGCCATTGCTCTAATGATGGGACGAACAGAGCTCAACCCGAAGAAGAAAGAAGAGGGAAAAAAAGCATCATCTGATATAATTTGATAAACTGGACATCCACCTATGAATGCATTAGCTCAAAAGAGGAAACAAATCCCTGCTCCAAGAATTAATCCCACCCCCTCCACACAAAGAGTAGGTAGGGATGGACAACTTGAACATTGACTAACCAAAAATGGGAGAAGGGATACAAAGGCAAGAAGTGACTGGCTTACAAGCTTTCAAGAAGGAACCTAGCTCTACAGGACGGGGAGGATGGTAGAGTCTCCAGTGAGTAGTATCCGACCTGTCTAGGAAGGGCAGATGAGGAGAAATGCAGATGGGTCTCTTGGGATGCAAGGGTGAATAATTGTTACCAGGACTGATTGTGAGGACTGGAAATGTAAAGGTGGACATTTTATAGAAGGGAGGGGAGTGATTAACCTTTCAGTCTAGGAGCGGAGGGCCCTGGGATCATCACTGGAGAAGAGCGGAGATTGGGACCCCACCCAAAGGAGCACTGAGGCCTGAGACTGAGACAGAGAGGATGACGGGAAGAGAGAGGACGATGTGAAGAGATGGAGTGGCTGGGGACTAGAGATCCGGAGAGGGAGAGGGCTGTGTGCTGAGGACCGTGAGGGGAGGGCAGGCAAGATTGCAGGGTGTACCCTTTGGTTGGGTGATGATGCATGGACGGGATGGTAACTATGGCAATGAGATGATGTATGATGTTATGAATGTAAAACTAATGTTCCCCCATGTAGACTATCACACAATATACAATAAAACATTAAAAAAAACACCAAAGTCCAATCAAAACAGTGGCTTCCAAGAGGATCTGCTAGGCCAGTTCAATTCAAAACAGAAAGGTCAGCTTAGAAGGTTATGTCAACTTTTGGGGAGATTACAATGGGTCATCTTGATAGATTTTCTCAGAGGACACCAAATGATCTCAGGGGCTTATTATGAAGAAGTTTTAAGAAAACGGAAAACTACATTAGTAAGGAAAAGTCAGGAAAGTTGTGCCGAGGAATCTTTTCCATCACAACAATGCACCTGCTCTTTCTCTGAGGGTACCAAGGGCTGTCCTCGGAGAATTTCATTAGGAAACCTTCCCACATCCACCCTACAGCCCTGATCCTGCCCCTTCAGATGTATTTTTCCCCAAAAACTAAAGGAACATTTAAAAGAAACACAATTTGGGTCTCTCTAGAATGAAGTCCTAAGGAGCTCTGGTAGCATAGTGGTTACGAATCAAGCTGTGAACCACAAGGTCAATAGTTCAAAACTACCAGCTGTTCCGCGGGAGAAAGATGAGGCTTTCTGCTCCCATAAAGATTTACAGCCTCGGAAATTCTGTACAGGGTCCCTGTGAGTCAGAACCGACTCCACAGCTCATAACAACAACAAGGATGGAGTCCTGGTGTGGACCGCAAGGTCAGTTGGAACCACAAGATTGGCAGTTCAAATCAACAGCTACTCCTTGGAAACCCTATATGGGGTTTCTATGAGTCAGAACCAACTCATCAGTGCTTAAAAACAACGACAAGGATGCTAAAACTGCTGTTTTGACATAGAATGCAGAATTCTTCAGGGAAATGTTAGAAAAATAGAAACACTGACTTAAGAAGAAATGGAGGCTCTAGCTATAGCCTCACATTTTGATATTTTTGTTTAATAAAGATTTCTATGATTTTGTAGCAACACATTTACTCTCATAGAGAGATTGCTAGATCAGTAGAAAGATGGATGGATAGATAGACAGACAGGTAGAGAGAAAGAGAGAGATGCAAACATACATAGATGCTAGATAATCCATTTGTTATTGTTAGGGACCATTGACTCGGTTCCAACTCATAGCAAACCTGTGCACAACAGAACAAAATACTTTCCAGTCCTGTTCCATCCTCACCATCAGTATTCCACTTGAACCCATAGATGATCTATAGATAGACAGACAGACAGACAGATTGATAGATAGATATACAGACAGACAGATAGACATAGATAGCTAGATGTCTTTGAGTAGTGACTGGCTCACAGTGACCTGTGGACAACAGAATGAATGGTCCCTGTGCCATTCTCACCATCACTGACCTCTCCAAGTCCATCACTGTGGCCACTGCGCCAGTCTACTTCACCAAGGCTCTCGAAGGCCTTCACTGGCCCTCTACTTCACCTAGCATCATGCCCTCCCTCCTCTAGCAATTGAGCCCTCCTGATGCCAGGCCCAAGGCAAGCAAGTCGAACAACGTGCTACTGTGCCCCTTGGACTGCCAGGCTTTTCTTCCTGGTCTATATTATTCTGGAAATTCCACTGAAACCTGTGCATCCTCCTGGTGTTTGAAATACTAATAACATAGCTTTCAGCATCACAGCATGCAAGCCACCACAATATGACAAACTGACAGGTGCTAGGGGACAGCTATTCACCTCGGAAGAAGAACGGAGGAAATTCTTCCTAAGCTGTCTTTCCTCGGAATCATCATTCACTGAGTGTTGATTGCAGTGTTTACAAAAGGCCCATTTTCATTTCTAAAGACAGGTGTGTCCATGCCTCCTCCATGGAGTGTCCCCTCTGCAAGCTCTCCCGCATACCTGTGGCTGCATCCAGGTACCTACTGATGGAGGGCTTCCGCAAAGTGAGGTAGGCAAAGCCTTGGACATGCTTTAAGTGTGATATAGAAGTTGTTAGCTCCCACTTTAATTTAACAAGACCAATTTTATAAATAAGAGTAAATTTTCCCAGGCTATTATTTCTAATTATGCATTTACATCAATTCACATTATGTAGTTGGTGAAATGTTAATAATACCAAAGGCAATTTTCTGCTGACGGGTGGCATGGAGAAGAGCTGTCTTCACATTACAAGTCAGTATTTTGGGAAATAATTACCCGGTTGCTCACCAAAGTCTACACTAACTATACCAGTGGATGTGTCTACATAGGCACCAACCTGAGATGCCAGCGGAAAGACCCCAGCAAGGAAAGGAGAAGGAAGACTGGACTGCTAACTCCTGGTACTGGGCAGCTCTGATTGGCGACCCCTGCTGGTTGGAGAGACAGGCTTAGTCTCAGCTCAACCTCGTCTTGTAAGGTCAAGCCTTCATGTTACTAAAATGTTTCATACCTGTATTTTCATCTGCAAAATGGGAATAATAGGAATCATGTGTAGATGAAGTAAGTCAATACATTGGTGCCTTTATGTATGCATTAATTCAAGAAATCTGTATTGAAGATCTCCACGTGTCTCATGCTCTAAGAGCACAGCTGAGTCTGTCCCTTGGCAGTGCTCTCAGTAAATGATCACGAGGAGCAGGAGGCATGATGGACATTTCCTCCCTCATCCTAATAGACCAGGCCAGTGAGTCACTCTCTACACATAGCAAACCATTTCAGGGCTGAATAGCTTCCCTAGCCATGCTGTTGCTGCTGTTAAGCGCTGTCAAGTTGGTTCTGACTCATAGTAACCCCGTACAGGGTTTCCTAGGAGTGGTTGGTGAGTTTGAACTTCCGACTATATGGTTCAAACCAACCTTGCATTGCAGTGCTTACCCTACAGCACCATACCAGGACTCCTCCCATAGAAGTAGAGATGTTCCACCTCCAGGTGCAGCTGAGCCCTGTGGGGAGAAAGCTGAAGGACCCACCCTGTACCATCGCCAGCATGCCACTCTAACAACTAGAAACACAAAACACAAGCCCATTGTCATCGGGTCGATTCCAGCTCAGCAATCCTACATAGGGTTTCCTGGATGGTAAATCTTTCTGGAAGCAGACAGCCTCATCTTTTTCCAGAGGAGCGGCTGGTGGGTTTGAACTGCTAACCTTACAGTGCTCATCCAACAGTGTCACCACACTCTTTTCCACCAACTACGTTGTTGCTAGATATTGTTGAGTTGGTTCTAACTCATAGCTGGTTCTAACTCTGTGTAGGGTCACAAGGCTGTAAATCTTTACAAGATCAGAAAGCCTCATCTTTCTCCCACAGAGCGACTGGTGGTTTTGAACTGCCAGCCCTGTGGTTAGCATTCCAGTTTGTTTTTCCTTCAGTGCTACCAGAGGTCCTATCTAACAATTATTGTTGCTAAGTACTGTCAAGTCATCCTAACTCATAGTGACCCTGTATAGGGTTTCCGAAGAGCGGCTAATGAGCTTGAACCACCAATCTTGCAGTTCAAACTGACCTTGAGATCTAGTGCTTTACCCCACAGCACCACACCACATGGAGTTTATTCTGGGTGGGAGGCACTGGGTGAGGTGCTTCAGCTCCACTAGACCAGTCATCTGTATAGACAGACACAGCCACTGTTGATAGAGACGAGGAGGCAGCTAAGGAGGTGATGAAATGAGGACAGATCTGAACAATCTCTCAAAGATACAATCACAAGACAAGGCAAGGGGCCATTGCATGAGGACAGAAAGGTGTCGAGGACCCCTCCTGTCAGGCTGAATGGGTGACCATGCTAGTTACTGAGACAGGAAAAACTAGTGATCAATCAGTAGACCCCGTTTTCTAGGATAAGTACTAGACTTCTAACTACACAGTCAGCAGTCCAAGCCCACTAGTCACTTCGAGAGAGAAAGGTGAGATTTTCTGCTCTGGTTAAGATTTTCAGCCTCAGAAACCCTATACAGGCTCACTATGCATTGGAACTGACTTGATTACCATGAGCTTGCCTTGGGTTTTTGAGGTTTGCAAAGAAAAACTCATGAACCTCATGGACAGCGTGAGGATCCTTGGTGGCATCTACATGGAAGTCCATGAAGACAGAGGAGCACTTCTGTCTGGAGCCAGAGGACACCATTAGGTTGGAGATGGCGGTTTGTGGGTCATGAGGGCATTGTAGACATTGATGCAGTTGAGTAGAAGGGTGTGGCTTGAGGATAAAAGAGGGCCTTGAACCCCGCAGAGAGAAATCTAACACTTAGCAGTTTGGCCAAGAGGGTGAGCCTATGAGGAGACCAGATTAGTAGGAGGAAAACCAAGAGATTTGACCCAAAAGCCAAAGGAAGCCAGCACTTCAGGAAGAAGAGCATGTTCAGCCATGACCAATGTGCTGGAAGGTCAAGAAGAGGATGAGAAAATGTGACAACATCGAGGTAATTAGTATCTTGTCTTGCTTGAGTCTTTTCATTGAAGGAACGGGATGGAAGCCATGCTGAGGAGTAAGTGGGCAGTGAGGAGGAAACAGAGGATGAAGATACACAGCTTGCCTAGGGGGTCTTGCTGTGCAAAGGAAGGGAGAGACTGTGGACATCTCTGCCAACATCTGTAGGAAGGCTCTCTGGCCTCCCCAGCTCCAAAGCCTTGAGCCCAGGAGGCAGATGCCAACAGGTCTTGGGAAAACTCATTCAACATGTGAGCTTGGTTTCTATATATGCAGATAGGAGATAAATTCCAAGCATGAAGTTGTTGTGAGGGTGAAATGAGGGTACCAAGCCTGTCCAGGGTCGCCAGCTGTAGTCCCTCTGGCTCCAGAGCACTTCCCCTGAGCAGCAGTGTTTGTGGGGACGCTTCTGGCACCGTCCATGATTGTTGCTGAGACCAGGCAATGATGAGAGCACAATCAGGAATAGCATCCTTGCCCAGATGTGGAATGGAGGGCAAACGCAAGTGAGTTGGAAATTTCCAGGCATCTCAAACCTCGCAAGTATCCCTTCAGCAGACTCCAGGTGCTCTTCAGGTTTTTGAGAAAGATTAGGAAGGAAGAGGACTAGGGCCCCACCCACAGGAGTCCTCCACCTGAGCCCCCACACCCATGTTGTCCTGTATAGGGCCAAAGCTGGACCTGGTGAGAAACCAGACCTCCAGACCCTAGGATGCTAAACACACCTGGCAAACTAGACCCCATGAACCCAATCGAATATGCAAACCCCATGGCATTTATTTTTGAGACAGAACCAACTATTTAAAAACCTGGATTTCTGGCTTACTCTGAAATACTGAACGGTGGGCCACATCAGGCCTTCATCCCATACAGCAACCCCAGGCAGAAGCAGCATCTCCCCCAGGTGGAGCTAAGAGCTAAGATTGCCCTCCTGCTCTCTGCCAGGTCTCTGAGGGCCTGAGACCTCACAGAGACACCACGGAGATTGGCCTCCAGGCAACAAGAGAGAAAGGAGATTCCATGCTAAGTAACAGGTTAGCTGGTTCTGTGACTGAAGCAGGGCCTTCTGGCCACCCCAGCAGACTCCAGACTGGAATGGGAAATGGTGAGGGAAAAGTCCCAATGCATCCCCCATGCCCCCCACCAAAAACGGCCAGGAGAGTAGGGCTCCCTATGAGGAAGGAGTCAGGGAGAGAAGCCAGACTCAACTTTGTTGTCATTGGAGGTAATTGGTGCCTTTAGAAAGAGATAGGAAGGAAGAGGGGAGACAAAGAGGGAGAAAGGCAAGGAAGGGAGGGAAGGAAGAAGGAAAAAGGGGAAGAAGAAGAGGAAAATAGGAGAAAAGGAGAAACAAAAGGAGCAGGAGAAGAAAAGGAGGGAGCAAAAGGGATGAGGAAGAGAGGAAGGAGGGGAAGGCGAGGTAGGGGACAGAAGAGCAAAGGGAATCAGGGGAACAGAGTAAGGGAAGGGTCTTTTCCAAGAGCAGAGTCTCCCGTTTCCTGTTCTCCTTCAACCACTTCCATAGGGGCTCTCGGCAGAGGCTGGGACTTGCTCACTGCCGTTGCGGATGCACACAGGAACCATATGCACACCAACCAGCCTGCTCACATGCACACAGTCCACGTGCACAGGCAGTCTGCACACGCAGTCTGCGCACACAGTCTTTACATTCCCTGATGATGTCTGCTGGTACCAGCTGTACACCAGGTGTCTATTCAGACAAGCACCCTGTACACACACATGCACATACACACATGCACACAGAGGACTCGCTGTCTGGGCACAGGTACCCATCTGCTCACATGCTGTACCTATACACACCCTGCCCACACACAGTAGGCCTGCCATCTGCACACAGGTGTGCTGTCTGCCGACACACACGCTCACACGTCTTCTTGCATATGCACTGTCTGTGCACATAAACACACATTGCACATGCTCACCAAGGATACACTCCAGGGACCCCAGTCCCAGGTGGAAAGGGTTGGGCACATTTGGGAAGAACTCGATTATCTTTGAGGAGATAGACTGCAGGAAGTGTGCGCAGTTGAGGGGCTGAAGGCCAGGACCTGGGTGGCATCCTCCCAGCCCCACTCTAGACCCAGAGACAAGGAGGTAGGTGTAAGGAGGATGCAGTTTGTTGTGAATCCCAGCCACAATCCAGGGGGCTCTGCAGCTCTCATTCTTACCAAGAAATGTCCTCCAGCTCCATCAGGCCAGGGACGTGTCTGCAAAAGTGCCCCAAAGAAAAAGGCCCTTGCATAGGTGTTCAAGTCCCCAGGTCTTCTCAGCCTGGCCACCTGATCTCCCCTCACCCCCACCACCCAGCTACGTGCCCAGCCCGTCCTGCCACAGCACAGGACAACAGTTCATCTTGCAATCACATAGGGCTAGGTAAAGTAGAGGGTCAGCGAAAAAGAGAAAGACCCTCAACGTGATGGACTGATACAGTGGCAGCAACAATGGCCGGTAACAGTTGTGAGCATGATGCAGGACCAGGCTGTGTTTCCTTCTATTGTGCACAGGGTCACAGAGTCAGAACCAACTTGACTGCACCTAACAACACCACCACCACTGGGACCTTCAAACCACCCAGGGCCTTGTCCTCTTCGTCTAGGTGTGTCCCCGCCACCCACCCCCACAGAGCCCTTGCTAAGGCCATGCAAACAGGAGGCATGCTACAAAGGCTTGCCAAATTGCAATGAGTCTCTGGGTCTTATAGGAGAAACTAAAAACTTGATGAAAACTATGTAAGCCATCCTCCACCCTCACTGATGCCCTGGATGTGATGAATGCCCATAATAGTATACCCCCATCTGGGAGCAGAAAGCCAAGACCAAAAGAAAAAAGGACCATGGGCTGGTGTAGGTCAGAGGGTGGCTGTCCCCAAACCTAGACCTCTCCTTGGAGCAGAGAACATCATTCAACAACTTTGGGGAAGAAGTAAAAAATATTTGAAAACATTACTGTGAGGTATTAATTTGAACCATCAAAGATGTTTTACAAAAAAAACCAGGGACCCATTATGGCTGGTCCAGGAAACAGGACCCCTAGGAAACAACACTGCCTCTACCTGAACTGCACTCCTGGGGGGTCACATGGTCCCGGCAGAGCCCTCAGGGATGAGAAAGTAATCACTTATGTGGAAAAGCATGTCAATCCCTGAACCCCCATGCACCGTGACCTTTTGTCAACTTCAGAGGGGAACAAAAATCTACCATCACTCTGGATTGGTCCTGATTGGATCAAAATCCCCTCGGAAAACAGGGGGAAAGGCAATAAAGCCTCCAGAATTGATATTAAACCACTGACATTTCACAAACCGAATAGTGCTGGCAGCTGCCAGTCTATCAGCAAGAGTAACTAAAGGGGCAGGTCAGGCGTGAAGGTCACAGCCAGCCGTGCTGCCGGAGCCTCTCCCAGCCCAGGAAATCAGCACAAAAAACTGAAAGGGCCTGGATCTGTGATCCTGGAACCCAACATGACAGGCCCTGTCCCTTGTGGACCCCTCCCTTGGCTGACCCATGTGTGTCATGGCCACCCATGCCTGGCACTCCATGGTTCTGGAGCCAAACATGACGCTAAACCCTTAGCTTGCACCTGTCACCTCAACCCGGACATGGCACAGTGCAGAAGGGTCCTACCCTGTATGAATCATGAAAGACGTTTCCTTGGAAAGAAGGCCAGAGAATTTCCCGTGCAGTTGTCTCGGCTTCCTGCCACCCAGCCCCCATTGAGCACTGGCCATATACCTAGGTCCAGGCAGGCCGGAGGATGACCTGGGCAAAGCTCTTGCCCTCAAGAGATTCATAGCAGACATCTTTTCCTCCAAGGAATCCCACCTGGGAAGGAGCAGGGAGACAGCTAAGATGAGGCCCTTCCAGGAACTGACACAGGGCACCTGGTTCTCTGGACCAGCTCCCCACATGTTCCCCACAGTGCATGCGGAGCCAGTCTTGTCCAGACCTCCCTTGGTCCTCCCTATGTATGGCAGCAATTACATCACTGCACACTTTCCAGCTGAGCCCAATCGACTCCCTCCATCTCCCAAGGGCTTGACCTCACAGTGAAACCCAACATGCGCCTTCTAGAATGAGAGCCTGGACCAGGAAGACCACTCTGGTTGTGGGAAGATAAAACAGGGGCAGTCAAACTTGGAGGGAGAAAGCAATCATGAGGACAGTTCCAAGAAACAGAGACTCAAGATGGACAAAGTCAGCTAGAAGAGTGAGGTGGACAGGCAGGTGGTGGGTCCATGTTGGAGACAGACAGCAAGGCACCCCAGGCACGATCACATTTGGGCTGAGCCCCAGCCATGGAACTCCTCAGTGGGCTCAGAGGAGAACCCTTTCCCCAGGCCTGCAGCCACTTTTTCCCTGGACACTGGGAAGGGGTGGGCGGACAGCCACTCTGCTTCCCCTCACTCTTTAAAGTCAAACAAGAGAAGAGGTGACAGGTTCAGTGTAAGGGTGACCTCGGAGTGCCAAGGGGCATCCTGTGGGCCAGGGTGAGTTCATGTAACCCCAGGCCCGTGTGAGAGGCTCTGGTCAGAAGCTTCTAGATGGTAGGCTGGAAAGATGCGGAAGAATCCCGAGACCCTGGAATCATGGATCCCAAGAATCACAGGAGGGACAAAGTATCATAATCATCCCTTACAATCCATCCCATGAAATCAGCAAAGCTACTTCCAGACATGGGATCGTTTGATCCTGTGGCCTCTAATAGAAGGAATGGAGGATCATCCAAGAACTCGGTGTCTGCACTCAACATCCAGCACCCCGTCACTGCCCCCTGTGGTTATGCCAGCTCCCTGATGACATGGGTTCAATTCTTCAGAAAGCTGGTCAGTCACAGGGAGACTGAGGCTGCCATGACTGGACAGCTCCACTGGAACCGTCAAACAATGTCCCACCTGGCTGTGGATGTGGAGCCCGAGCCCCGACCCTGGCTGAACTGGGTCATCATTAGCTAGCTCCATGTGTTCTAATCAGCATCCTCATCATTGAGGTGAAGAAAGCACAGAGAGAAAGAACAGTTTTCTCTCAATCACATCGATCCGTTCAGATCTGTCTGGCCCCAGCCTCTTAATTCTCTATGATGTCAAAGCAATTTTTGGTTAAGTATACAGTCTGTCCTCTACTAAATTAAACTTATAGATCTAGTGGGAAATAAAACCCTGAGTGTATTGAGAATATTAAAAATAAAAAAATAAACTCTGCATGTCTGTACGATTTACTTTGGCGAATAATTAAATAAATAACATGCAGGCTATTTAAAAAATAATCCATTAAAGGACTCTCAGCTTCACTGACCACCTCCAAGTTCTGACCCCTCCCTTGCCATGTGCTAGTGTTCTCAAGGACCCACCCTGAAGTCCCCCTACCCTACATCTTCACAGCACTAGCGTGGTTATGAGCACTTTAAAATGTAGACTGTTAGTAGTGTTAAGCCCCAGATGCTGAGCGTTCCAGCTCCGTTGCTCCTCGTACTCACAGCCTGCAGTCACCATTGTTGTTGTTAGGTGCCTTTGAGTCAGAGCCCACCCATAGCTCATAGAATGAAACACTGCCCAGTCCTGCACCTCCTCACAATTGTTACGTTGGAGTCCACTGCTGCTGCCACTGTGTCAATCCATCTCACTGGAGGTCTTCCTCTTTTTCATTGGTCCTCCACTTTTCCAAGCAAGATGTCCTTCTCTAGGATTTGAGCCTTCCTGATTAACATGTCCAAGTATGAGAGATGAAGTATCAACATCCCAGCTTCTAATGAGCATTCTGGCTGTCCTTCAACACAGATTGGTTTCTTCTTCCGGTAGTCCATACTACTTTCAATATTCTCCTCCAACGCCATAATTCAAATGCATCAATTTTCCTACGGCCTTCCTTACTCACTGCCCAACTTTCGTATGCATATGAGGCAACTGAAAATAACATGAGTTGGTTCAAACACACCTTAGTTCTCAAAGTGACATCTTTGCTGTTGAACACTTTAAAGAGGTCTTGTGCAGGCGTATTTGCCTAATGTAATACATCATTTGATTTCTCAACTGCTGTTTCCATGAGCATTGATTGTGGATCCAAGCAAAACGAAATCCTTGACAACTTCAATCTTTGCTCCATTTATCACGATAAATTTATCAGTCCAGTTGTGAGGATTTTCATTAGTATATCCTTTTTACAGATAAGAAAGCTGAGGCTCAGTGGGTCTAAAGCAGGGTCAGAATTTGTACCAAGGTAGATCTGACCCCAGATCCCTGGGCACCACTCTCATCGTCTGCCTCCCTAAATGGCAGTGACAGGTTCGCTCTGATTTTGCTGTTTCCTTAATTGTTCTTAATTGTTTCCTTAACTGTACTACACACAGCCCCGGCCATGGTTTTTTATATACTCATTCGACATGGTAGGAGCTTGGTGACTCCACAGGCTAAGCATTGGACTGCAAATCACATAGTCAGTCATCAGTTCAAGCTCACCAGCTGCTCCTCAGGATATAGATTTGAACGCTCAGAAACCCTATATAGGGTCACTTTGAGTTGGAACCAACTCAATGGCACTTAACAACATCAGACATGGTGACTAGAGCCTGCTCACCTTATGTCTGCCCAACCCAGGGGCGCAACTCTGTTAACTGTGCATGGTAACCATTTACGTTACACAAGGCCTCCAATGCTGACAGGAGTAACATAAAGGAGCTCTGGTAGCGTAGTGGTTATGAATTGGGCTGCGAGCTGCAAGGTCAGCAGTTTGAAACTACCAGCTGTTCCACGGGAGAAAGATGAGGCTTTCTGCTCCCGTAAAGATTTACAGCCTCGGAAAGCCTACACAGGGTCACTATGAGTCAGAACCGACTCCACAGCACATAACATCAACAACAACAATGTATCTAATGCAATGTAACCAATTCATCATTTGAGGTCATACCAGGGTAGACTGGATCCTACATCTAATCATTTCTGAGTTTAAAACACCAGACTAGACATGGAGCCACATACTGAGGACAGATGACAAATGAAGATCATATTCAAGCAAAGGCACCCCAAGAATCACAGGCATATAACAAAAACAGGACAGAAGCTTACAAAGGGAATTGATAAGGTGGAAGTCCTCATTTGGACTTTTCATCTCCAGAACTGTGAGAAAGCAACCTGATGATCTTTAAAGCTACCCAATATGGTATTTCTGTGATCGCAGCATCAGGTGACTAAGACAGGTGTTCAGCCCCAGCTGAACAGATCAGGGGTTTTTTGTTTCCTCCTTGCCTGACTCTCTCTGCTTCCTGCCATCCTCAAATGCAGATTCCGGAAGGTGGACCTTGTCTGCCTTGTTCCCTGCTGTTTCCTAGGTACTGGATTCAGGAGTCCTAGTGTGGCACTACAGGATAATGCGCTGGACTGCAAGATCAGTTTGAACCACAAGGTCAGAGGTTCAAACCCACTAGTCGCTCCTCAGAAACCCTGTACAAGGTCACTATGAGTCGAATCAACTTGATGGCACTTAACGACAGCAACAAACAAATTTAGGGGGTGAAACAGGCTCTGCCAGGAGTTTTAGCATTCCCTTTTTGTCTCTAGACAAGCCCCCAGGCCCAGTCCATCCCAGGCTCAGGGGATAGGGCATGTCCTACTCACATCCAATCACACCCAATCACCAGGGCCTGATGGTGGTGGAGCCCAAGCCAGGCCTCCTTTGTTGGGCAGGACAGGCCAATCTCTATGATGGCCCAGGTGGCCTGGCTAGAGCCCAAAGTCCCTCTCTTGACTCTATGATGAAGGGATTACTGGCTGCAGCCATGCTGTCCCCTGAAACTTGGCAATGCAGAAAACAGAACTCAACCGATGAGGAGGTAGGACAGATAGAGCAACAAGAACCCCAAACGTGTGCTGCCTCACTACCCTCCCACCTGTCTTAGGGACCCCCAGGCATTCATCCCATCGTCATCCATCTCCAACAGTCACAGCCAGGACCCAGAGAAGGCCAGGCCTCCGTCCCTCCCTGAGCTGCCCTCAGAGGGTCATCATCCTGGGGCCAGACTTCAGGCCTTTCTCCCAACAGTAATGGCAAGTGAATGGCTAAACTGTCCAAAAATAAAGGCCCCATAAATTTCATCTTTTCCTTTCAGTTGCCGAGTACACAGAGTGTGCCAGACTTACTGATAGAAAAGTTTATGGATAGACTGCATTTTCAAATCAAAATCCATGACCTAAAATTAATGCTGCTGGGTGTGGGGAGGACAGGGAAGGACAGCCGAGACAAGAATATTGAAACCCAGACTCGAAGAGGACTTGAGCACTCAAATAAATACATTTTGAAGCTGAGTTCCAAGAAAAACATCCAGCCAGGGCTGTAATTTACAGGTGCTTTCACAAGAAGATGGAACCCTAGTGACACAGTGGTTAAAGCACTTGACTGCTAACCGAAAGGTTGACGGTTCAAAACCACCAGTGGCTCCACAGGAGAAGGATGTGGCAGTCTGCTTCCATAAAGATATATAGGCCTGGTAACTGTACCGGGCAGTTCTCTGTCCTCTAGGATCAATCACTATGAGATTAATTGACTCAACAGCACTAGAGGCTGAGAAGTCTTTTTAAATAGCCCTCTGAGAATCTAGGGAATCCATACATAAAAAGGTATTGATAAGAGCCACATAGCCCAGCTCCCAGCCCCTTCATAAGATCCTGTGATAACAGCAGAGAAGTCGGCCCCCAGCAAACAGGTCTCACAGGCCCCTGCACCAGGGTCACTGTTGTTAAGTGCAGATGAGTCGGTTCCAACTTTTAGCGACCCTGTATAGGATTTCCGAGGAGCTGCTGGTGAACCTGAGCCACCAACTTTACAGCTCAAATCGACCTTGCAGTCCAGTGCATTAACCCACAGCACCACACCCAGATTCCTGCACCAGAATACAGCAGGTCAATTGCACCCTCATCTGAGACTTTGAAGAAGGGACCAACCACCTCCAAGCCCCTGTACACAGCAACCCCTCAGACATTTCAGAACTTCTGCAGAGAGAATCCTTTCATCCATATGGAAGAACAATCAGGGCTGGAGATAAAACAGTTCTGAAATGCTCTCCCAAGCTCATCAGTAGAGAAGCCTGCTTCACATGACCAAGACTCATTTGAAAAAGGACATCTTTGTGGGAGCCCAAGAGATATTTGCAGTGGTAGAGGCTGAGCAGCTGTGTGGTCCGAGAGGAGAGGCCCCTCGGAAGAAACACCTCACAGCACAGACTCCTTTCTACAGCGAAAAGGAACTGGCTTCCATGCACAGAGGGGGCCAGTCAGAAACTGGCAAGGACTGGTGGGGGCTGCAGCCCGAGCTCAGCTCACTGACCCTACAAGTGACGCAAGGATGAAATCCCTGCGGAGAAGAGGCCAAATGTCTCCTCCAGGATACTCCTGACAGTGATCCTGGCTCAAACACTGACTGAGCTCTTCACATAGGTCAAGGTAGCCTGGTGGCACTGTGGACTAAGCATTGGACTGCTAACCGCAAGGTCAGTGGTTCAAACCCACCAGCAGCTCCGCAGGAAAAAGATGAAGCTGACAACTCCCATAAAGATGGAGTCTCGGAAATCCTATGTAGGATCACTTCGTGATGGAATCAATCAGTAGAGTTTGGAGAACTATGGGTCAAGAAGCTTTGGGTGGCACAGTGGGTTAAACGCTGCACCACTAACTGCAAGATTGGCAATTCATACCCATCAGCCTCTCCGCAGAAGAAAGGTGAGGTTTTCTGTTCTAATAAAGACTGCCAGCCTCAAAAACTCCAAGGAGCAGTTCTACTCCACGAGTCAGCTTCCACTCGATGGCAGTGAGGGTAACTATGAGCCCTGGTGGTGCATTGGTTAAGCACTCAGCTGCTAAGTGATAAGTTGGCAGCTGAAACCCACCAGCTGCTTCACAGGAGAAAAGAAAGGGCTGGTTATCTGCTTCCACAAAGAAACCCTCCGGGCCAGTTCTACTGTGGTCCACAGGCAGAGGCGTAGTCACAGAAAATCATGTCTATTGCAGTTCATTTTAAATTGCTGAATGATCTCTTACAGCTGGTGATGGAAACAGCAGTGACGAAGAGAAACTGCTCATTCATGCCACTCCTCAAGTGGTGCCCAGGGCATGTGCCGTGTCTTCCATACTTCACATATGCCACCAGGTCACTATGATTTGAAATCCACTCAATGGCACATGACAAACAACAACTACGAGTTGGGGGCAATGGAGACCCTGTTGTGATTCTCGGCTAATGCACCTCTAGCACATGTTGTTATGATGCTGAAGAGGTTTCAGTTGAGTTTCCAGGTCAAGATGCATTAGGAAGAAAGGTTTGGAGAGCTACTTCTGAAAATCAATCAATGAAAAGCTTCTGAATCACAAGGTACAAATGCCACTGTTCAAGGGGTCACCAAGAATTGGAAGCCAACTGGACAGTAGCTATGGGTAAGGACCATCTGGGAGGCAAAGACATGAAGAAGAAAGGCCTGGCTACTGCCCATACAGTCTTTGAGACAGGGCAGACGTGTCAGCAGACCTTCCCAACCCAGAGCAACTGCAGGTTGACTGGCCAGGCCAGAAGGGACTGTAGGACTAGCTCAGGATGCAGCCAGCCAAGAGCAGAAGGACTTTGATTTCGACACCAACTCGGGGAAGCAGAACCAGAGTTTAACTGAAAGCAGGAGGAAGCGGATGTTTGGGTTAAAAAGTAAAACTCCAGAATTAGGCAGACCTACATTAAAGCTTCATACTTCATAGGTATGTAGCATTACCATAGAGGAAACAATGGTGTCTACCTTCCAAATAATTACAAAAATTAAATGAACTCCTCCATTCATTGCTTAAATATCCATTGAGTTCCTCCTATGGGTCAGGTCCTAGAGATATATCCATGAGCAAGGCAGACAAAGTCCCGTCTGACAATAAACAAGAATCATAAATAAGGATATTGTACAGTAGGAGGGAAAGCAGTAAGTACTATTGGGAGGGGGGGGAAGGAGACAGTGGGGTGAGTATAGGGATTGCAGCATTAAATATGGTGGTCTGTGTAGGCCTCACCAAGAAAGTGATTTCACAACAAAGATCTAAAGAACATGAAGGAGCATGTAGAACCTAAAGAATCAAGTGGGTGTCTGGGGGTGGAGTGTCCCAGGCAGCTGGTAAAGCTAATGCAAAGGCCCTGGGTATTGCCTCACTAGTGGGGAAGAGCCAAGCGTGGTTAGAGGAGTGTGAGTCAGGCATTGGCAGGAGGACGGGGTGAGGACAGAGAAGCAAAATGTTTCATTCTGTCGGCCTTTGCAAGGACACTGGTGTTTCTGCGGAGTGAAATGGGCACCACTGCAGGACACTGAACTGAGAAAGAATGATCTGGCTTACATCTGAGAAACAGCACCTGGTTATCTTGTCGTGATGTGGTGCATGGAAAGTGTGTAGCCGGTGCCTGGTACATGGAAAGTTTTAGAAAATAAAGTCTACCTATTATTCTTATTAATAATAATAATTTGTGTAATGCACAAGAAACAAAGGGTACTATAAAGTTGTATGGGTTTAGAAAACTGACCACCCTTAAAGATAGCCAAGGTGTAATTAGCTCTAGCTGCAGAAAATCTCCCTTCACACATCCCTTGTCTGGCCATCAGCCTCTGCTGGATACGGTAGAGAATACTACCTCTCTAGGCAAGCCACTACACCAGGGCAAGCGCTTGCTGTCAGAACCAGGCTTAGAGTCAGAGCCCGAATCGGCTTTCCTAGAATTAGAATCCCACCCTAGTCCTCAATCTGTGTAGCACAGTGCAAGCCTGCCCCCTCCCTTCAGATGCTGAGGATAGCAATGGGGCCCTACAGGGTCTTAAATTCATGGGCTATGGGTCCAGAGAGGCTTCAAAGGGAAGGTGGGATTTCTAAGGGTGGGTTCCCCCGCCTGTAGAATGCAATAACCGACAGCTGGCCCCTAGACAGAGACTCCAGGGAGAGGAGGAAGGCCCCACACATTCCTACTGCCCTAGCCAGAGACCTTGCCAAACATAGGCTCAACATCTGAGCAACAGTGACCCTAGGGGGAAGGAAGGGCTCCTAGACCACTAAAATCCAAACTGGGAGGGAGAGGGAAGAAGGAGAGGGGTGTGGCCCAGGGGCACCTGCTGGTTAGCGCAAAGCTTCGAGCGCGTCTTTGCGCTCTCCCAGACTGTGCGGCTGGCAGCTGCTGGACCCGGCTGGCTGCAAGAAAGTCTTTTCCCTTTAGGTTTCCCTCTCTTTGACTCCCGGGGAACCCCCTGGTGGCTCCTCCAGTAGGCAGGCAGGCCAGCCAGGGAAAGCAGAGCTGTGAACCTGACTGGGTTCCTTCACCCCAGCCTCAGTCAGAGCTGAGGAGTAAGGCAAGGGGTGAGTCTTGATCGGAGCTTGGGAAATCCACGGGCTGGGGACTCCCATGGGGAAGAGGAGAGAAGAAGGAGTCGCCCTAGAGACTGTGTGCCCAGTCCAGACCACAGGCCAGCCCCAAATCCCTTCAGGGACCTAAGCACACTCCTGCAGCTTGTTGGGGAGAGGGAATTTCTCCAGTTAAAGGCTGGGGGAGGGACCCGGCTGCGGGACTGTGCTGGCGGGGGATGGGCTTCGGAACGCATCTGGGGACCCGACCTCTACCTCTCACTCTCTCGGGATCCCTATAGCACCCGGTAAAGTAGGGACCGAGACCAGCGGTGGGTGGGATCCGCGGAGACCGGTCATCTAGGGGCAGGAACCCCACCCCAGCCCGGAAACCTCAAGGGCCCTGAGTCGTGCCCGGCGCTCTCCACCCTACCCCACCCCCGCCGCCTCCGCCGTCACTCACGGCCGCTGCTCCGAGGCTTGCTCGTGCGCTCTCCGCGCCACAGGCACCTGCTCGCCCTGCACTCACTACTCGCTCTCACACTGCAGGCTCCCGGCGTCGCTGCTGTCACCGGCCTCTTCCCTTACCGGGTACAGCATCCTGCCCTTCTCCCGATCCCCAGCACCCACCCGCCATGGCCCGGTGCGGCTCTCTGCTTATGCCGGGGTAAGTAGTTGAGGGCGCGGGACTGCGTTAGTGGGCCGCGGGACACGCGGGAAGCCAGAATGAACGACTGTCTCGGGCGACCGAGACTGGGAGGAAGCCAGGGAGAGTTTGGGTGGGAAGACATTCCCCCCCCCCCCCCAAGCGGGTGCGGGGCGGGGCTGCGCTACAACTAGAGAAACGGTGGTGGTGCTTCCTAGCGACCCCCGCGAGGGGGGTGAGCTCCGGGGCGGGGACAGTGCCTGCTGAAGAGGGAGGGGAGGGCGGGGGTGATGCAGCGGTGGAGGCGGCTCGGCACCCAGCCACTGACCACCTCCTCCCTTTCCCTTCCCCTCCCCCTCTCCCCGCCTCTCCCGCTCCGGGTCCGCCACGCCGGACCCGCTCTCCCCGCTCTGCTCTGGGTCCGACGCCAGGTCTGCGCGCCGCGGCTGAGCGCCCACTCGCCTTGCGGAGAAAGCCGCGGAGGGACCGGCGGGGGCGGTGGCGGGAGAGCTCGGCGGGCGCCGGAGGAGGTGGCAGTTGGGAGCCAAACCAGAAGGAAACTGGGAGGCAGAAGCTTACGACTCCAAGGCGCGCACCCCCTCCGCCAGGGATGGATCCCGGCGCGGCCCGTCTCCTGCCCGGCCCGCCGGGCAGAGACTGAACTGCGGATCCCTATCGTCCTGTGGACCGACGGACTGAGGAAGACACAGACGGATCTTCAGTAACCTCCCGGCAGGACCTCGCCTTCAGCGCTCCCAGCGCAGCGCCCCCCTCCGGAGCCGCGCCGGGCAGCCGGCGAGGGAACGGGGCTGATTGGCGGCCGCCGGCGGCCGGGGGAGGGGGCGCAGCGCGGGGCCATGGCAGGCTCGGAGACGTCCTAGCCTGAGCCCAAGCCCGAGCCGGATCCGTGCCCACGCTGCCGCCACAGCCGCCTCTCCGCGCCCGGGCCCCCGCCGCCGCCGCGCCCCACGCGGGAGATGGAACAGCGGAACCGGCTCGGCGCCCTCGGATACCTGCCGCCGCTGCTGCTGCACGCCCTGCTGCTTTTCTTGGCCAACGGTGAGCGCGGGAACTTTGCTGCCGCGGGGGGCGCGGGGGGTCCTCGCCGGGGCCGCCAGAACAAGCGTGTCTTGGTCGCCGCGAAGGAGGAGGAGGAAGAAAAGGGGAAGGTTTCACAGTCTCCAGCAATCCCGGTGTGCCTCCGGGCCTGGAGGGCCGAGGGGACCTGAGCAGCGGAGGGGCACCGCGGCGGCGGCACCCTCGCCCGGGTCGTTCTGAACCCGGCCGGGTCTCCGACTGCAGAGGTGGCCTGCAGAGCGCGAGAGTTGGCTCTCCCTAGCCTGACTCTGGTGGTGCTGCTGGGTGCGGGGGAGAATCGTGAGCTTCCCCTACCGCCCAGCCCAATCAGGACGGAAGCAGCCTGCAGCTAGCGGTCGGTCCTTGCTGCGATCTTGCTGCTGCTCGACCGAACTTTGTTAGCGCCTCCCGCCGCGGGCCTCAGTGTGGCTAGTGGGAGGGGGCTCAAGGCCAGCGCTTAGGGGACAGACAGCCTTGCCTGGGGTTGCCCCTGGCCCCCGCCCCGCAGCTGGTCACGCCTCTCTCTCCCCGCCCCCAGCTACATTCACCGAAGTCCCCAAAGATGTGACAGTGCGGGAAGGAGACGACATCGAAATGCCCTGCGCGTTCCGGGCCAGCGGAGCCACATCATATTCGCTGGAAATTCAATGGTGGTACCTCAAAGAGCCGCCCCGGGAACTGCTGCACGAGTTGGCGCTCAGTGTGCCCGGCGCCCGAAGCAAGGTAGCCAACCGGCCGCCCACGCGGCGTCCGCTTTCACCCGGATCAGGCCGGGGACGGTGGGGGTGAGCCCTGAGCCGAAGGCAGCCTAGTTCGCGAACTAAGAGCGCCGCCCTGTGGCGCTGCGCATCTCGTACCCTCCCTATATCCACAGCATCTTCAGCGTAAACCCCCAAACCCTGCCAATTCCTTGGAGTTTTCCTTCTTCAGAACCCACTCCGAATTCGCTTCATATCCAGCCCCTAAAAATCCATACCTCAACCAGTCTGCCTGCTTGCTTGCTGGTTGTGGGCACAGCTTCTGGTGCATGCTGGGTGTTGAGGGAGGACCCTGCCCCGGGCTCTACCACACTGAGGTTACCATGGCACAGAGCCAATGAGTTAAGCTACTCTGGACTCCGTTCCAGAGGCTAGCAAAGCACCATGTGCAGACAAGCTAGCAAATCACCTACAACGCCCCCCCCAAAAAAAATCTGTGGGGCGTCCTCCCTGCAGATGAAAACCGGACCACACTGTCAGCTACCTCAGTAATCCACACTCTTTCTAACACACTTAACACAGCTGCCCTCTCCCCAGGGTCCAATCTGGAAGTTACTGCTCCCAGTCTCCCACTTGGTCCTGTCCCTACATCCATCGTTCCATCCAGTTTTTCAGGCCCCCAAATTAGAAGGTAGATGTTGCGGATGTGGGCGTATTGGGCAGGGAATGAGAGGGAGATGGGCCTTCCTTCTCACCCTGGTGACAATCCAGCCTCTCCTCCCTTATCCCCTGGCAGATTGTGTGTTAGGGAGCCCCACCTCACACAGACATCATGTCAACTCCAAGCCCCAATTCCCGGTAAAACTGAGCATCCAGGTGTCCTTTAATCCTACCACATCCTGGGCGGCATCCGGTCCCAGACTGCCCACAGATAGTTCACTTGCGATAGGTGAATCTGAGTTTCCTGGGCCTGAAGGCCAGGAGCCTAACACCTCTCTTGCTCTTTGCATTTTAGGTGACGAGTAAGGATGCAACAAAAATCAGCGTAAGTGTGAGCCCAACGTGGGCCGCGGGAGACCCCTTCCGGCCGTTTCGTGTCCCGCAGCTCCCTCTTTAGAAAGCCTTGGCGACCCTACGAAGGCAGGGTCCTGCTCTCGGCTCTGCATTTTTCCGCTGCTTGGTGTGTCCGGGCGCCATCTGCCGCTGATGGCTGCATCGGGTTTATTTTCGGTGTACATCTAGGGTCTGAGGCCTGAGTCCCCTTTGTCAGGATGGCGGGCCCTGGCCTTTACGTTTTTGCTAGCTCTGCAGGCATTTCTTCCAACCGCAGGGCCGCGCTTCTCTTCGCCGGCACTGCAGCCCGATACTCGTGCTGGTGGGTTCTTCTTCGCCTTCCCTCACGCTTCGCCTGCGGCATTGTGTTGCTGGGTGTTGTAGGCTTACAGGAGGTGCGCGAGGTTCAGAACTCTGGCGGGAGATGCATCAGAGACTCCCCGGTTAGAACGTGAAATTATAAGGGCCTGGAGAACACCAGCAGCCCTGGTGGTGCTGTGGGCTAAGCATTGGGCTGCTAAAGCAAGCTTAGTGGTTCAAATCCGCCAACTGATGAGGTTGTCTGCTCTTGTAAAGATTTGCAATCTGGGGAATCTACTCTCTAGGGTCTCTGTGTAGAAACCCACTCAGTGGCAGAGAGTTTGTGGGGTTTTTTGAGATAACCAGGGCCTCCTCGTGGGTTCGGTTCTAAGGTAAGGGTTCTCTAAGAGCATGATGAGGGCAATGAGGAGGAAGTGGGGTGTTTCTCCTCCCTCCTCGCCCCCCAGTCTTAATCCGATGCTATTCTATGGGAGCTTCGGGCTCCCGCTGGGCAAGGCGAGCCCCAGCAAACAGCACTGCCCTTGGGAGGGCAGAGGAGTAGCTGTGGTCTGGGAGCCAACCCAAACCCACTGACCTCGAGTGGATTCCGACTCATAGCGACCCTATGGGGCAGGATAGAACTGCGTATGTGGCGGGGGGGGGGGGGCAGGCAAGCTTCCTTGAGAACCCGATGTAGAAAAAGGACTGTTGGTGCGGGGAGAGATGGAGGGCGGGACTACAGGCGATGCGGTCTGTTGGAGCGCAAGGTTGCGGGCTGCCAGAAAGACTTGGGAGGGTTAAGGAGGGGGGCGGGGGCGGGGTGGAATCCTAAAGTCCGGAAGAGAAAGCTGTGGGACGATGAAGCAGAGGTCTGGAGGGAGAGGGGATGCCAAATGGAACGATCGGTTACGGTCGGCGATAGGGTACTGGGGGCACAATGCAATGGGCACGGCAACTCGGGGTCCAAGAGCGTAGGAGACCCGTGCCACTGGGGAGACATGGAGTGAACGGAAAGCTGTATTTTCTCTCACTCCATATCTGTCCGGAGACGGGAACGCAGAGGCCGGCGCGGCTGCTCAGCGCGAGCCAGGAGTGGGGTCCCGAGCCTGCCCAGCCCGGCTTCTGACTGCCCAATCCCCGCTTCCTTGCAGACCGTGCGCGTCCAGGGCAATGACATCTCGCACCGGCTCCGGCTGTCGGCCGTGCGGCGGCAGGACGAAGGCGTGTACGAGTGCCGCGTGTCGGACTACAGCGACGACGACACGCAAGAGCACAAGGCCCAGGCGCTGCTACGCGTGCTCTCGCGCTTCGCGCCGCCCAACATGCAGGCTGCAGAGGCCGTGTCTCACATCCAGAGCAGTGGCCCGCGTCGCCACGGCCCCGCCATCGCAGCCAACGCCGGGGGCCCCACTGGTACCGTGGACCGCGCCACCTCTGAGCCCAGGCGCGGCGACAAGAGCCCACCGCCATCCGGGGGCCCGCCTGGTTCCCCAGATCCCGGAATCGCCGAAGTCGCTTCTGCGGCCCACGCCGCCACCACCACTGTAGCGGCCGCGGCCGCCGCCTCCTCCGCGTCCCCGCCACCCGGCCAAGCAGTCCTCCTTCGCCAGCGGCACCGCTCGGGTAAGGGCGAGCGCCGGGAGTGCGACGCGCACGCGCGGGGGAGGGCGGGGTCTGCGGCGGACGCCCCCGGGGGTCTCCTGGAAGAGCTGGAGACTTAGAGGAGAATTTGCATATGCGTAGTCTCTGGGTTTAACTTGGGTGCGCCCGGGTTTCCCAGGTTTCTGTTTGGAATAATCTGTTTACTTCCCGCGGCTTTCCCCGTCGTTACTGGTGGTCTCTTGAAGTAGTCACTAAGTGTATTTATGCATGTAGGGCTCCCTGTCCGCGAGCTCTGGTTATCTGAGACCGTATTGTACCAAAGACCTCCTCGTTGTGTGGAGAGCTACACTCAGCTGTGAACCTACTTTACTCCGCAGGCCCGGAGGGGCTACTGCCGGCACCGGAGGAGGGGCGGGGGCGCGGAAGGACTGGAAAAGGACTTCTAGTTCTTGACCTGGGGGCCTGTGGGAGCTTGGACAGTCTTCCCAAGGCGTTGCCAAACTTGTTGCTCAAAGGCCAAAGTGGGTCTGCTCGCAGGGTTCACTGTGTGATTTTAAGCCCAGTCGTGTTTGATGCAAAGTCGCACAGACGGGTTTTGCAGCGCTGGGATGGGCCTCTGGAACAGTTTCATAGGAAACTGTGGGAACTGCTCTGGCAGCGTCTCTTAACTGCTGTCATCTGCTACCTCTCTGGGTGATTCTTAGGCCCTCAAACACCTGAGAGGAGCCACTCTCTGTGGTAGTTTCTATACCCCATACTGAGCCTTCTCTTTAGTCCTGGCCCCTCACAGGGCCTGGATGTTCCCAGATACGTCATCTGGGGCCCTTGGGGGTCTTCCCCCAAACACCACCAAGCTCTCCTGCCTGACTAGGAATTTACATCTCATCCTGTGACTTAACCTTTTAGGGAGTCTTTTCTTAACCTATTTCTCTTTCTGCCTCATGCATTCGTTTAAGATAACACTAGCTAACACTGGACCAAAATACCAGTGGCTTGTAACAATTCAAATGTATTATTCCTGGTGTGGTGATGTAGAGAATAAGCACTGGACTGCTAACCAAAAGGTCGGTGGTTCAAACCCACCAAATGTCTTTGGAAACCCTAGACAGGGAACCCATGGCACTTAACAACATTCAAATAAAATCCTGCCATATCATCATTCAAGGACACAGCTGACCGAGACTCACTAAGATGGTTTCCAAGAGTTGCGCTGGAAACAACCTATGTTGTTAAGTGCTGGGGAGTTAGTACTGACTCAAAACAACCCTGTACAGGGTTTCCGAGAAGCTCCTTAGTTCAAATCGTCAGCCTTGAGGTTCAAACTGACCTGCAGTCTAGTGCTTATCCTATAGCAACACACCAGGACTCCATCAACCTATGAGGGGGCTTCGAAAAGGTCATGAAAGAGAATGGAATTTTCCCACAAACTTTTTGAAGTCTCTCATATAGCCAGCGTGGTTACGAATCGGGCTGCGAACCTTAAGGTCAGCGGTTCGAAACTACCAGCTGCTCCGCGGGAGAAAGATGAGGCTTTCTACTCCCGTAAAGATTTACACCCTCGGAAACCCTGTACAGGGTCGCTATGGGTCGGACCCGACTCGACGGCACTTAACAACAACAACAACATATAGCCAGCAGACAAGAGAGGATACAGTGTAAGCAACCCCCTCTTAACCCAACTCCGGGTGAGGATGAAGGTCCGGTGCTCTGAAGCATGAGTTATGTATGAGGAGGCTTCAAAAAGTTCATGAGAAAATGGCATTATAAGAGAATGGAATTTTTCCATAAACTTTCTGAAGCCTCTTTTAATGAATTAACTTATGTCTTTTGCATTTACAATGGTCCTAAGTATGTACCATTCTTCGGAGGTTGAGAAAATATTCATTCAAATAATTTTTGGTAGGGTTCAATTCTTTTAGAGAAAAGTTAGTGTGGAGATTTGCAAGGGAAGTTTTTTAGGGCCAGGCCCATTGTTGTTGTTGTTAAGTGACCCTGATAGGGGTTCCAAGGAGTTTCCAAGGTGGGTTTGAACTGCTGACCTTGTGGTTTACAGTCCAGTACTGATCCTATAGCGCCATACCAAGAATCCGAGCGCCAGACCTAGAAGTGGCAAATACTACTTCTGCCCTCATCCACTGGCCAGAACTAGTCACATGGTCCAACATAGAGGCAATGCAAACTGGAAAACGTAGTCCTTGGCTTGGCAGATACTTCACAATTTCATCTCTTCACAGTGGAAAGGAAGCATGAATCTTGGGGTGGCTTAGTCAGATTTTTCTAGCACATAGTAGGTGTGCTGGGAATATGTTTTTTGGTTTGTAGAGTTTGCCTTAATTGACGCAGGTTAATGGTCCTTCTACCTCAGCACGTAAGTGAGGTGTACCACAGGCTGGAACGTACCTCCTTGTCGGGAGGCAGAAACCTAGATGTGAATCATGTCTCCACCACTTACTGGCTGTATGACGTTAGGCAAGTGGCTTAACATCTCTGAGCCTCTCTCTTCATCTGTAAAATGGGTATGGTACTGCCTGACCTCTGAGGGTGGCTATTGGAATTGAGGGGACTCAGTATGAGAACTACTGTGCAAATGCTCATTGCTGTCTTTGTGACCATTCGCTGCTCTGGCTAGAGAGAGGTCCCGATTGGAGGAGAGAGAGCTGAGTGGGTGCTGCTTGGAGCCCAGGCTGTGAAGGCCTTTGAATGCCAAGTGGAGCCAACAGGAAACCATTCAAGGCTTTGAACCATTCAAGGTCAAAGAGTGTGAAAGTGGTCTTTGTTGTGTGCCGCCATAGCAACCCTATAGGACCAAGTAGAACTGCCCATAGGGTTTCCTAGGCTGAAATCATTATGGGATCAGATCACCAGATCTTTTCTCCCTTGGAGCTGCTGGTAGGTTCAAACCCCCAACTTTTCAACCAGCAGCCTAGTGCTTAACCACTGCGCCACCAGGGCTCCTTAGTGAACTTGGTTGTTGTTGTTGTTGTTGTTACATGCCGTGGAGTCGGTTCCAACTCATAGTGACCTTGCACAGGATTTCCGAGGCTGTAAATCTTTACGGGAGCAGAAAGCCTCATCTTTCTCCTGCGGAACAGCTGGTAGTTTCAAACTGCTGACCTTGCAGTTCACAGCCAGATTCGTAACCACTACGCTACCAGAGCTCTTTGGTACATTAAAAAACAATAATGAGACCAAGGTCACAAGCTTTTTTTTTTTTTTCCTGCTTGAATCTTCTCTTTCCCTGGCCAGACCATTCAAGGCTAGTTTGATGGGGTGGCACACATCAGATCTCCAGTCTCATCCCCCTAGGAGGAAACTCCGCTAGCCATTCTTATCTGTGGCTAGGGGCTGGGATAGTGCCCAGCCTCCTAGAAGACCTGGGGATCCTCAACTCAGCCCGGTTCTGATGGCAGAGTATCCAGGGTCATTCTAGCCTGTGGGGCCTTGGTGCCTGCCAGTCACACGCAGGGCAGTATGTTACTGACCACATAGGTATCAGGAAAGCACAGCCTTCCCGGAGTGGTGTAGTGCTCACTGCCCACCAGGACTAGTAGGAGGGTGCCATGGGAACAGGGTTAGAGTGATCCCTAAGGTTTCTGTTGCCCATGCCCCTTTTCAGCTGCTAGAAGGACCGTTCACCCACCATGCAGACACATCTCAGAGAGAACTCAAGTTCTCTCTAGCCCCTCTTCCTCTCTAGCTAGAAAGGTGGGCCTTCAACTGGGAGAGCAGGGAGCCTGGCCCCTCTGCTCTGGGAGCATCTCTGTGTCCCACTCTGGACATGGAGACAAGGGTTCAATACCCTCTGAACCACCAACACCCCTGAATTGCCTCAATCCCAAGCCCCTTCTCGCCCTGGCCTCCCAAGCCACCTAGGCTGTGAACTGTCAATGCAGTGAGGTCTGCACATCAACTGTGTTTCTCATTTTTTCTTTGGAGGAGAAACTCTATTTCTAGGTCTTCTAATAACCAGGATGACCTGATAGCAGAGGTTTATATGTTGGTCTTTTTCAGCGTGTTAATATTTAATGAATAACACCATTCCTTTTTAGTATTTAATTTTCTGGCATACAGTTTGAAACAGGGTTGTTTTTTTTGTTTGTTTGTTTGGTTTGGGGTTTTTTTATTATTTATTGTATATTAAGTGAATGAAGGCTTACAGGGCAGATCATCAGTTTTACATTCAGCAAATCAGTCATGATTACGATCCCCTCCATGCATCCTCAGCCAACAGTATTTAACTCTATTATCGTTTTGTTTAGTTTTTATGTACACATACCACATTGAAAATATATATTTGTTTAAATGTCCAAAGGGCACATTTTGCAAGCCAGCCTCCTGCCCACAGACACACTGCCTTTCTCAGGCTCTGAGCTTATAGTCCACTGTTGCTGTGTGTCTCTAAGTCATCACCTCTGCCACCATCTCTGTTGTCGCCGTTTTTCTGGCTATGATCCCTCGCTCCTCTCATGTTCTTCACTCTTGATGGTCCTAGGGTCCCCTGTTACTGAGATGACAGATTAGCTGCTCCCCTCTATTAGTTGTACCTCTTCTACATTTACAGTTGTGACAAGCGCACATCAAGTTTTGCTTGGTGGGTATTACTGCCAGTTCTGCGGACTGTTGTTGAGTGGTACTGCCAGTACTCAGGCCTCCAAACCTCCCTGTGATGCCGCAGGCTGGCCGATTGCTCAGTCGTCGGTAGTGTCAGCTGGAGAAGGAGCTCCAGGCCACCCATCAGGTCTTTCCTCCTCAGCTCAGTTCTCAGCAACTTGGCAGGAGAGGACCAGGAAGGACTGTTACCCTTTAGTTAGCAGGAAAGTTTGCCAAGCCTATTGGTCAGGTACTGGCTGGGAGAAGGTGGCACATCCAAACAGGATAATCGAGGAGAGTGGTGCAAATGTGTAATCTACTCAACCGCCAAGCAAAAAGACTTAGGTTCATATCCCCTCAGGGGTGCTTCAGAAAAAAAGTGATCTAGTTCTGAAAAATCAGCCATTGAAAACCTTGTTGTTGTTGTTGTTGTTGTTGTTGTTGTTGTTGTTAGGTGCCATGAAGTTGGCACCAAGTCATAGTGACTCTATGCACAACAGAATGAAACACTGCCTGGTTCCGCGCCAACCTCACAATCATTGCTACATTTGAGCCCATCGCTGCTGCCACTGAGCCAATCCATTTCATTGGGGGGTCTTCCTCTTTTTCTCTGACCATCCACTTTACCAAACATGATATTCTTCTCCAGGGACTGGTCCCTCCTGACCATATGTCCAAAGTATGAGAGACAAAGTCCGGTCAGCCTGACTTCCAAGGAGCATTCTGGCTGTACTTCATCCAACACAGATTGGTTTGTTCTTTTAGCAGTCCACGGCACTTTCAATATGCTCCTCTACCACCATACCTCAAATGCATCAATTCTTCTACGGTCTTCCTTATTTACTGTCCAACTTTCACATGCATATGAGGCTATTGAAAATACCATGACTTGGGTCAGGTGCACTTTAGCCCTCAAACTGACATCTTTGCTCTTAGGCTCTTTAAAGAGGTTTTGTGCATCAGATCTGCTTAATGCAATACACCATTTGATTTCTTGACTGCTGCTTCCGTGAATGTTGAAGGTTGATACAAGCAAAATGAAATTTTTGACAACTTCAATCTTTTCGCCTTTTATATGGATGTTGTTTATTGGTCCAGTGGTGAGAATTTTTGTTTTCTTTACATTGAGAACACACAATGAAGGCTTTGACCTTCAAATATTTTAAGTCCCCTTTGATTTCAGCAAGCAAGGTTATAGCATCTGCATATCGCAGGTTGTTAATAAGTCTTCCTCCAATCCTAATGCCATATTTTTCTTCATATAATCTGGTTTCTCAGAGTATTTGCTCAGCATACAGATTGAATAAGTACGGTGAAAGAATACAACCTTGGCACATACCTTTCCTAATTGAAAACCTTGGGAAGTACGAAAACAATTTAAATGTCCATCAGTACATGAATGGATAAACAAAATGTTGTGCAGACAGAGTGTGTGAGAAGCGCTGTTGTCATACAAGCTCCAATGTGGAAGGAACTGGAAGACAATATGCGGAGTGACATAAGTTACAAAAGGACAAATATTGTATGACCTGACATATATAAAATTCAAAACAAAACAAACAAAGGCAAAAATATGGCGAAGAAAGTTTATTAGTGGTTACCAGCGTCAGCAGAGAGGGGAGAAGGAAGGGTAATGGTGATGGAAATATGATGGTGATTAAGAGTAAGATTCCACAGCTAGCTATTGTCATTGCTTTTAATATGTTGTACACATGATCAGTATATTTAGCTTTTAATATGTTATACACCTGATCAGTATATTTAGCTTTTAATATGTTGTACACATGATCAGTATATTTAGCTTTTAATATATTATACGTATGACCAGTATATTTCGCTTTTAATATATTGTACACATGATCAGTATATTT
>NW_006408622.1:2239871-2252659 GCF_000296735.1 Chrysochloris asiatica
ATCAGTATATTTAGCTTTTAATATATTATACGTATGACCAGTATATTTCGCTTTTAATATATTGTACACATGATCAGTATATTTAGCTTTTAATACATTGTGCACATGATCAGTATATTTAGCTTTTGATATGTTAAATGTATGATCAGTGTATTTCGCTTTTAATATGTTGTACACATGATCGATTTACAACATCAAAACAAAAATGAAGAGTAGCTGTTGAGCCTGCTTGGGTACATCCCAAAACCCCACAGGGTGTGGTTTCTTGGTTTGGAGGTTTAACATCATGTTTTCATGGGCTGTCAGGTAACATGGTTAGTATTTCTGCCCTATCTCCTAGTTTGTTGTGTAGCCTGGGGTCTTAAAAGCTTGCGAGTTAACTCTCCAAAGTGCACAATCATTGGTTTCTAGTCACCTGGAAAAACAGGAAGAAGGAGTATATGGAATAGATGGCTGTTGCCTCCATGAGCAATTGCTTCCTTTGCCATGAGACCAGAAGAAACTGGGTGGTGCCCAACTACCATTTCTGACCATATTATCAAAGATTCTGTGAGAAAATCCTTATCAAAAGGGGGGAAAGCAGAAGAGAATTTCATATTCTCATGGACTCCAGACTTCTTGGGTCCATGAAGATTGGAGGAAATCCTGACACTATTGCCCTGAGATCATCTTGACACCTCAAACCAAAAATACCCACTGAAGTGTTCTTAAAACCAAACAATAGTTTAGCTGAACTAAAAATTTTTTAAATCTCATTTAAGCATGGTACACTTTTTTAAAAACAATCTATGTACGCAGGTTAAAATTGACAACCACAGCTGGAAAGAAGAGCTAGGAACCATACGGGACAGTGAGTTTATGTTAATGGGGTAGAGGAAGGTGAGAAAGGTTGCACAACTCAGAGAATGCAGTCAGTGTCACTAAGGGGTACATGTTGTTGTTGTTAAGTGCCGTCAAGTCAATTCCAACCCATAGCGACCCTGTGTAGGGTTTTTAAGGAGCAGTTGCTGAGCTTGAACCGCCGACCTTGCAGTTCAAACAGCTTTGCAGTCTGGCACATTAACCCACAGCGCCACACCAGGACTCCAATGGTACCTGTAGAAACTGTGAAATGGGAGTGTGTTTTGCTATATATATTCTCAACAGCAACAACAAAATTAATGTATTTTTTATTTCCTAAGAAAGAACGTGGAGAGATGGAGCAGCTGGAGACTTTAGATCCAGAGAGGGAGAGGGGCTGTGTGCTGATGACTAGGGGGCAGGCTTGTCGTGTATACTCTTTGGTTGGTTGATGATGCATGGAGGGGATTGTAACCATGGCAATGAAATGATATAAGATAGGATGAATGTAAACTAATGTTCTCCCATGTAAACTATCACATAATTCATAGTAAAACATTTAAAAAAAAAAAAAAGTGATGAGTCTACATGGAAAGAGAAAGGCTATGTGCTGGCAGCCAGCAGGCAGGCTTGCAGAATGTGCCCTTTGTTTAAATATTCCTGAGTGTTTTTGTGTACATTCAAAAATCCCAAACAAACGGAGTAGAAGCAAATACTGGTAACTGGTGATGCATGGAGGGGATTGTAATTATTGCAGAGAAACAAAATATAATAGGATGAGTGCAAAACCAATGTTCTCCCATGTAAACCATCACTCAGCTCACAGTAAAAACTTCATAAAAAAAGAAAAAAAGAAAGAAAAGAAACCTTAGAGAATACACAGATGGGGGGGTCCATGATTTGAAACTGATTAAACTAACAGGAGTCCTGGTGTGGCACTGTGGGATAAGGCACTGGTCTGTAAGGTCGGGTTGAACCGCAAGGTCAGTGGTTCAAGCTCACCACCTGCTCCTTGGAAACCCTATACAGGGTCACTATAAGTCGGAACCAACTCATTGGCACTTAACAACAACACAAACGTAACTGCGTGACTAGTGAATATTTGTAAAGATGTGGATAGAGTCAAGACAACCAGCAATGTATGGGTGCAGCTCCCCAGGGCTAGCAGCAAAGGTAGCCACTGGCACTCTTAGCAGAAGGGGCAAGAAGAGGGAGCAGTTAGCAAAACCCAGAAAAGACCAGGATCTGAGGGGACTTCGAGCAGGAACTGTGGCCTCGGTAAAGGGATACATGAAGTCAAGTTACAGTGACCCAACAAAGGTCTCACTGTCTTTCAGCCCTGCTGTTTTCTATCTGGAGGCTGGGGGCAAGGGTACTCGGTTATGGCAGTCTCCCAGGGTCAGTCTCCAAGGTACACAGCAGAAGAGGACCTGGCACCCACCCACCTAACTACAGGACTAACTCAGAACTGGCTTTCTAATGAAAGAGGGTCAGCCCAGCCCTGTGTCCTGACACGCAGCTTCAGGAAGGGTCCCAGCCCACGGCAAAGCAATTGCACCTAGCAGAATGCAGAGGCAGTCCTGGGCCACATTGTACCACTCTGCCTCTGGTGACACCAGCAAAAGAGAGGAGGGCACTTTGGATGACTATACATCAGCCACTGCCCAGCCAGGCAAGAAGACCCGCCCTGAGCCCCATTGTGCCCATCACAACCAAATGCACATTGGTACTAAAAGTTTATGTGCAAACACTCATTCGTTTCACGTCTCATTTGTCAAGAGACATTTGAATATTTGTGCTTAAATCTAAGCATGAGGTGGATCAGCAAAGCAGAGCGTGGCACCAGAAGCTGAAAAGCTGGGCCCTTCTGAACCTAGTCTGTAAATCTGGCTCCTAATTAATCTGAACACTGACCCATTTTTCATGAACACTTCGCCAGTTACCATTTCTAAAAGAAAGAAAGAAAACAAAACAGAATGTCTTCTAGACAAATTCTTCTAACCAGGAAAGGCACCGCAATGAACAACAAGTACAACCTCAAAAGGATACAGTTTGCAACTGAACGATTTGTATGTTGGCTAGAGGTTCCCCTCTGCAGGGACCTGGGGATCAGATCTGTGGCGTGTGAACCTCTAATTAGCCTCAGGGCTCTGGCTCTGAGGAGAGGCGTCACAGCCCCCACAGAGAACTGGCTGGATGTGGCCAACCACCTCCCGGTGCCTACATGGAGAACTAGCTCTCACTATTTCAATTAATAATGAGAGAAAGACAGCCAAGGCCATGGGTGTGACAGCTTCGAGAGGCTGTTACTGCTGGGAGCCTTCAAGGGGGAGCATCCTTGGGTGTCACTATGGCAACCATAAACCATGACCAAGGGGGGCTGTGGGCAAGGTGAAGGCATGCGTTTTATCTGGACCCAAGCCGAGGGAGGATGACAAAGCTGGTGGAAATCATGCCAGCATGACCCAGGAGAATTGCTATGCAGTGGGGCAAATCTCCAACCAGGCCAGTGGGGTGAGGGGCCTGTGGTCCTCTGCAGGCTAGTAGGGGTCCTCTGGTCTGCCTGCCTCCCCAGATGCATGAGAACCCAGCGCCAGCACCTTAAATAAACAGCCCCTTCTTCCCTTCATGTCAAGCCCTGATATGATATGAGGATCATAATTAAAGAGAAAATAAATCTGGCAAAGGTTCCCAGAGAAGAGAGGATAAGGCTTGCAGAGCATTCCTGAAAGAGGAAATGAAACGGTGGAAGAGCCTGAGCTTCACAGCTGACAGGAGGTACCTGCCCTATCCCTAACAGTGGCAAACATTTGTGATTCCCAGCCGTTCCCTCATGGAGCAGCAACTGAGGTCTGCCCACAGCCCACACCCCACCCCGTACTTGGCACGGGAGAGAGCCAGAGAATGTAGCTATGGGCCTGCACCAGGGAAAGTCGAGATGCCCTTCCTTCTACCTTCAGAACAAAGCCATCTAGGTCAGTAGGAGTCTGCAAGGGTCGTGCTGAAGTAATCACAAGAAGCTTCGTGTAGGCAGTGTGTGCTTTCTGAAGGAGGCACCTGGGACTGATCGCTGCCCAGTTTCAGTCAGTCCTGAGAAAGCTTCTAGAGGTTTCCCTTCTCCTTCCCTCCTTTTCCCTCCCCATCGTGGAATGGTCTTTGGTCCACAGCTGAGAGGCCATTTGGTTCACTGTGCAGCCATCCTTGAGCTTTAGTGATACCCAGATACCTGCAGCTACTCTTTGCACTCTAATGAGGATACCTACCACTTGTCTGTCCATTTGTCGTACTGTGGTGGCTTGTGAGTTGCTGTGATTCTGGAAGCTATGCCATAGGTGTTTGAAATACCAGCAGGGTCACCCATGGTAGACAGATTTCAGATGAGCTCCCAGACAAACACAGACTAGGAAGAAGGAGAGACGAACTACTTCTGAATATTTAGTCACTGAAAACCTTCAGAATGGCAGAGAAACACTGTCAGATAATAGTGCCGGAAAATGAGCCCCTCAAGTTGGAAGGCACTCAAAATGCGACTGGGGAAGAGCTGCCTCCTCAAAGTAATGGATTGGCAAAGTGGCAACATCAATGGGCTCAAGCGTGGCAACAATTGTGAAGTTGGCCCAGGACCAGGCAGTGTTTCGTTCTGTTGTACATAGGGTTGCTATGTATTGGTACTGACTCAATGCAACCTAACAACAACAACAACAACAGGGATAACAATGGCAGCTGCCGTCTACTGAGCACTTACCATCTGTGAGACTCACTCCTTCATGCAGTTTTCCGTGACTTCTTCGAGGAGCGCTGGTGGTTAAGTGCTTAGCTGTTAACCCGAAGGTCAGCAATGTGAACCCACTAGCCCCTTTGCAGAAGAAATGATGTGTCCATGTGCCCCTGTAAAGATTACAGTGTTGGAAACCCTATGGGGCAATTCTCCTCTGTCCTATTATAGGGTCAGTGTGGCGCTGCGGGATAAAGCACTGGACAGCAAGGTCGGTTTGAGCTGCAAGGTCAGCGATTCAACTCCACCAGCCACTCCTCAGAAGCTCTACACAGGGTCTCTGTGAGTTGGAACCGATTTGACAACACTTAACAACAACACCCACCAGGAGTCAGAATAGACTCATCCACAGTGGGCTAGTAACTTCTTCTGCCTCACTTCACCCCAGAGGACTCGGTCCCATCCCAGCCATGCAGTCCTTTCCCCAGAGAAAAACTGAGAGCAAGGCTTTCTAAATGTCACCAGAGCCAAACCTGCCAAGGCGTTTCTCATTAAATACAGCAGGTGCACACTCTTAAAGCTCTGAATATTAAGGATTCCCTAAGCCTTATGGGGATAAACGAGGTCAACTACTTTGTAAAATGATATTGATTCATTCTGATCCATATGGACAGTGGCAAGGGCTTGGCTGTGGTCTAAACCCCTAAGACATTTTTGCAGAGAAACATCATTTTTTGTTCCCCCATGCCTTGTTGAAAGTCTTGTCTGAAGCAGTGAGAAGTTTCACTTCTTTGTCTTACGTCTTATGGCTGCAAGAAACTTGAAGATGATAAACAAACAGCTCCTTTAATTCCCAACCCCGACCTATTCATTATGTTGTTGTTGTTAAGTACCATGGAGTCGGTTCCGACTCATAGCGACCCTGCACAGGGTTTCCAAGGCTGTAAATCTTTACGGGAGCAGAAAGCCTCATCTTTCTTCCCACGGAACGGCTGGTAGTTTCAAACTGCCAGGTTAGCAGCCTGATTCGTAACCACTACGCTACCATTATGGAGGATGACCAACCCCTTCCCTGGGGTGGGGCTTTAGGGGAAATTAGCCCACTGTTTGCTGGCTTTGGAGCTCTCCGGAAGGTGATGCATAAATGCTGAGATGGATTACTCAATTTGGCCTCCCCGGGCTAGGGTTCTGTTGCTGTTCAGCAGTGCGTTGGAGGCGGCTGCTGAGTGCGGTTGGTGCTGGGAGCACCCTCAGGAGCTGGCTGAAGCAGGGGACCTGCGTCATTCATGCATGGGCCTGCCGCGAGACAGGTCTTGGGAAGCTTTGTCACAGGTCTGCAATCCCAGGTGGTGGCTGTTTTTGGAAAATATTGGTTGCTCATTGTCATTTCCCCTTTCCAGGCTGGTATGCCAAAGCTACTTTGGACAGGCTTCAGTGAGCTCTGATCTTTATGGGGAATGTTTGGAGACTGATGTCTTTACAAAATGAGGAACTAAAGTGGATGTTTCAGGGTTTTCCCTCACATAACATCCACCCACACACCCATACCAATGGCCCAGAAGTGGCATCCTTGCCCCAGAAGGGCTGTGAGGAGGAACAGATCACTCAGCGGTCCTGAGAGCTGTTTATAAGCCTCAGGCCACACCCAGCTGGTGGAGGGTCATGGGGCCTGGGCCAGTGGCCTAGCTAAGGTCACCTTTCAAGAGCTGCCTGCTGTGGTGGACAAGACAAAGCCTGAACACCAGCGAGGTTAAGCAATAGTTCAATAGTGAGCTATACTCACCAGCAGCCCAAACGTTTCTTTCCTCCTCCTGACATATCAGTGTCATGGAAAAGCCGACGTGTAGCTGCCAACAAATCCTTCTTCTTTCTGGGCATCTATGTGTCTTGCCCGTGGGACCACCCTGTTCACTATGAGTCCAGCCACTTGGATTCCGATCCTGGCTCTATCTGACCCCACTCGCTCTCAGCGTTAACATTCTCTCACTTGTTAGCACCTGAGTGATACCAGTATCCCGGTCAGGAAAAAAAAAAAAAAAAAAATATCCCGGTCAGGAAAAAAAAAACAAAAACTAAATCAGTTGATCCTGATAGATGGTACCACTATGTGTGTCAGAGTAGAAGTGTGCTCCATAGAATTCTCAGCCGTTTTTTGTTGTTGTTGTTTTAAGCTTTCATTGTGAATTGAGTGATAGTTTACACGGGAAAACATCAGTTTTGTACTCATCCTATCGTATTTCATATCATTGCAATGATTACAATCCCCTCCATGCATCACCATTCAACATGCTTCTATTCCCTGTGTTTTTGCTTTGTTTTGTTTTGCTTTGATGTACACAAAAATGCTAGGGAATATATCATCATTTAAACAACCCAAGGGCCCATTCTTCAAGCCTGCCTCCTGACCACCAGCACACAGCCTTCCTCTTTCCATGAATCTAGAGTCCTCAGCTGCTCCTTCTCTCCGTGTCCCCATCTCTGACTCCATCTCTGTTTCTGGACTGTAAGATTAACTTTCAATAGTTGATTTTTCAAAAGTAGACTGCCAGGTAGCTCAAAAGAGGGAACATATCTTCACAGCAAGAATCATTCCCACCCCCACTGCACACGGAGAGGACAGGGATGGGCAACTTGGACATTGGCTACCCAGAATGCGAGGGCTACAGAGGCAAGAAGTGACTGACTTACAAGCTTTCAAGAGGGAGCCTAGATCCAGAGGGCGTGGAGCAAGGTAGAATCTCCACTGAGTAGTATCCATTCTGTCTAGGCGGGGCTGATGAAAGGAGATGCAGATAGGTCTCTTGTAATACAGTAGTGAATAATTGTTATCAGGACTGATTTTAAGAGCTAGAAATGTAAAGGTAGACATTTTGTGGCAAAGGGAGGGGAGTGATTAACTTTGCAGTCTAGGAGCAGAGGTCCCTGGGATCATCAAGGGAGAAGAGTAGAGATCGGAACCCTACCCAGAGAAGCAGTGATAACAGGGATGGAGGCAGAGATGTTGACGTGGGGAGATGGAGTGGCTGGGGACTTTGGGGGGCTGTGTGCGGATGACTGGGGGACAGGCTTGCAGAGTATACCCTTTAGTTGGTTTATGATTCGTGGAGGAGATTGTAACCATGGCAAGTAAGCGATATACGACAGGTTCAATGTGAAGCTAATGTCCTCCCGTGTAAACTATCACATAATTCACAATAAAACATTAAAAAAAAAAAAAAAGTAGACTGCCAGGCATCTCTTCCAAGGTTGTACCTGAGTTTTGATTAGCAGCCTTGCACTTGCACCAGACTCCACCATGCCGATGGCTGAAAGGATTAGAGGAAATAATCAATAGAAAGAACTTATTTAGGGCCTGGCGCCTGGAAAGCAGCACTCGGTAGATGGTGGTTGTTATTAGTGTTGTTGTGATTTCTAGGAATGGCTTTAACTGCCCACGACCCCTTACTCCGGCCCCAGAGACTGGACACTGTGCTCAGATCTGAAATGTCAGTCATGTGACCGCTTTCCCGCCAGCTTGAGCTATGAACATCAGGGAACGGAAGGCAATTGGAGGAGTCCCATGGGGCTTTAGGAGAGAAAGTGCCATCAGATTGCAAATGTTTCTGCAAGTTGTTGTTTCGGTGTTCTGTCCTGTGCCATTTTTGGGGGGTGGGGGAGGGTAGATAATGGGGATGGTGCCATGTCCTCTTCCTAGTCCGGTTGAGGTTATTTCCCATGAGAAAGGATTTCCTTGATGAACAAGGACAACTTCATTCTAGTTTTCCTCATTCAGCCAGCAAATTAAATTACCACATTGGCGCTGTCCCCGTGGGGCGTGGTGGTACAGTGCAGCTCTTAGGGAAACTTGCCTGAAGTATTGCAACAGGTGCACCTGTGTTGTGCCTGGTCTTCTTTCTTTGTTGTGCCAGACTGTCGCCAGTGGGGAGCAAGTCTGATAGGAGGCGGTGGGGTTGTTTGGCAGGAAAGGAGGCAGCATTCCAAGGAGAGGCTGGTGTTTGCAGCTCTAGACAAGTGCACCTCCACAGGAGGGGGGCACAGAGGAAAAATCCCTCCCAGCATGAGTAGCCCCAGGACAAGCCAGGACCAGACAGTGGGGCCCTTACCTCTCCTGCACGTGGCTTTTCCCATGGGCAGTACAGCTAATGTGTCAGGATGTGTAGTGGTCCTCAGGGGCCAACTCTGGACCCCGAGACAGGCTCAGGGTGTGCACCAGTCCTTTCATGAGTGTTCCTGCATTTTGTTTCTCATGTCCATACCTTGCCCACCTCCACACACCATGCCTGCTGTGCTGGTATTGCTAACAAGGGAACATCCAGGGATGAAGAGGGAGAAGGTTGCTGAGGCTGCCCCCTGAGATGCTGGGACCATGAGTAGTCTGCATGCAGATGGGGCCTAGAGGCCAGGATTCCTCCTCCCATGCTACACAGACAGGGACCCCAGCAGCACAGGTCCACCCACCTCAAACCCTCGGAGGAGGAGGGCCTCCGCCTTCAAGAGGACACCTTCAAAGCCAGAGCACCCCTCCTTGGCAGACCTGGGCTGACTGCCGGTTAGCTCTCATAAGCCAGGAAAACCCAGTTGTGATGTCAGTCCCCTTAGAGTGACTTTTATTGCAATTGATTCTTGGCCCAGAAAATGAGCTTCAGTAAGCCCAGAGCAGGGGGGCTGCCATCACTTCGGTTGGTACTCAGGTTGCTGGAGGTGAGGCATCCTGTCCTCTCCTCTGGTCTGGCCTGTTTCATAGGAGTCCACACCCCCACCGCCAGGAGCTCACAGTCTAGCCACAGATGTAGGAGGTGTTCTGAGGATGAACACACAGTTCAGCTGGGGCACAGAGGAGTTTGGGTAAAGTGGGGTCAGAATGGACTGATAACTGGATCACTTTCCAGAGGCAGAGAGGGAGGCTTCCCTGACCCTCACCCACCTCCATCCCAGGGTCGCTAGAGCTGAATTCCCATTCCTAAGTCAGTGTCTGGCTGATTATACCACCCAGCCTTTATGCTCCTGGAGGGCAGCTTGGTTCTCATTTCTGAGTCCCCATTACCCCACATGCTTGGCATTAGACCTGGCATGAATATATACTCATTCATCCATCATTCGTTCATTCAACAAATGTTCATCCAGCCTCTATTGTGTGCCAGTCACTGAGGCCACTGAGTAAGGCTGATGGGGTACTGCAGTGAGCAGAGATTGGCAGCTTTGTCTGGTGACCTGAGGGAGGGACTTGTGGACTACAAACCTAGGAATAGGAGAATGGACCCAGTCAGAGGAGGGTTCCCGAGGAGGGGCAATTTGAGCCATAATCTGGAAGATGGTTAAGAGTTGGCTAGATAAAGAGGTGACCTGGTGTGGAGCTGTAGGATAAGCACAGGACTGCTAACCACAAGGTCAACAGTTCAAGCCCACCAGCTGATCCTTAGGAACTCTATCCAGGGTCGCTATGAGTAGAAACCGACTTGATGGCACATAAAAACAAGGTTAAGAGGGAAGGGAGAGCCTTTCAGGTAAAGGGAGCAGCATGTATCAAGGTCCTGTGGTAGGTGAAAAGAAGGGCAGTACAAGGGCTTCATCAAAGGTTACTTTGACTATAGCAGAGGAAGCAGGAAGTAGGAAAGGTCAAGAGGAGGCCAGGGTCCAAGTCCTACAAGGAGAATTAGGGAACTGTAGCTTTACCCTAAGACTAATTGGATGGGGAACAGCTGGGGAAAGTGTAGGGCATGATGTTTTTGAAAATGATACCTCTAGCTGCAGTGTAGAGATTGGAGAGGCAGGGCAAGAATGGGTGTGAGGAGACCATGTTAGAGGCAGTGATCCAGCTATGAGATTGGTTTAATTGGATGGATGAACAGATGAACATCTGGGTGAGGAATGGGGTGAATGGGTGGCGGATGGTGAGAAATCCATAAGTGGTTGATGAATGGATGAGGAATGAGTAGATGGGGTGAGTGGAAAAAAGGATAGGGGGTGAGTGGATGAATAGGAGATGTGTGGATATGAAAGGACAGTGGAAGAAAGATTAGATGGAAGAATGAGTGAGTGGAAGATGAAGGGAAGATGAGTGGGCATAGGAGGGGGGAGAATGAATTTGTGAATGGGTGGGCAAATGGAAAGACAGAACATGGATGGGGCATGGGTGGAAACAAGGATGAGTGGATGTGTGGATACAGTTGGAGGTTGAGTAAAGGGCAGGACAGTGGGTGTGTGAATGAGGCCTAGATGGGAGATGAGTAAGAGGACAGAGGAGTGGATGAAAGGATGAGTGAATGATGGTGGAAGGAAGACATGGGATGTGAGCTGAGCAATGCAGGATGGATGGGGTTAGAGCAGCAGGCATGTTTAGGACTGAAATTCCCAGATCCTGAGCAATGTAAGCTCAGGCCTTCCAGGAAGGAGACCTCAGGGAGAAAGGCCCAAGTGGTAGCCTGGCACAGACATCCATGCTAGTTGAGGCTTCTGCCTGCAGCCCCTGGGTCACTGCACAGACAGAGAGATGGGCAAAGCAAGTGGGCAGCCAGTTCCCCAACTGCCTCCAGCTCCCCTGGCCCCTCAGCCATTCAGATCATCACTTGCTGGTGAGGGGCAGAACAGAGAAGTCCCTCCACCTACAGGACACTGGACCATGCTCCCTGGGCCTCTGGACTTCACTCAGGACCCAGGCAGGAGAAAGCTCCCCACAGCCACTGGACACTTAAATGGACGCAGTGTGGCCCAGACTTGCTGATCACCATCCATGTAAAAAAATTAACGTAGATCTATTTTTCAGACATTAAAAAAATTAAATCTCCAGGTGGGCAGATGAATAACTGTATTTGCATTAAAGACTAATGTAACAAAAAATACACAAGGCAATAATTCATCATGTATTCTATTCTACAGAGTCATATTTTAATGCGTGACACATCCTGGGCAGTTCCTCTGCACTGATTTTATTTAATGAGCACATGTTAGAGAATTTTCAAAGCACTATCCCTGGGCAATTAAAATGTGTTAACCTTTTCGATTAAATTGCATTTCGAAAGAAAAGTCTCCCGTGTGAAACAGAAAGAAACAGACTGAGAAGGTGAAAGTGGGAGCTAGGTGGTAGTAGCAAAGAATCACTGCTGTGTCCCTGACCCTCTAGTCCCTGGTCATCCCAGCTGTCCAGAGGGACACAGTGTTTACTGAGCAGGAAAAGGAGCTACACCTGAGCAGCCTTCATTGTTCGCCTGAGTGGGTCAGCCAGACCCTGCCTCCTTGGGCATAAAGACTGAGGGGCAAGAAGGGAGGCTCTGCAGAAACCCTGGCAAGTCCCCATCTCTCATTTATGTGGTGGACTTACCAGCACTTTAGCATTTGATAAGCTAAGAGCTGTAGACCTGGAAGGAACCCCAGAAAGCCTTTGGGCAAGTGGCTCTGAAACTGAGTTCCTTGGAACCCTGGCCCCTAAGTTCCACATCCAGCAATAACCGGAAGTGTTTTATATATTGAGTGGGCTCCATACAGCAGTTCCTCCACCCATCGGCCAGCTTGTCATACCGTGGTGGCTGGTATTTTGCTGTGATGCTGAAGACTAAGAAAGACTAGGGAAACATTGTTGTTGTTGTTAAGTGCCGTCAAGTCAATTCCGGTCCATAGTGACCCTGTATAGAGTTTCCAGGGAGCGGCTGACGAGCTGGAACCACCCACCTTGCAGTCTGATGACTTTGCAGTCTGCGGCATTAGCCCACAGTGCCACACGTTATACAGACTATTGCCCAATAACAAGCCTCCTCAATTGGAAGGCACGGCCCAATAGTTGCAGCTGTCAATCATGAAGATGGGCAGGATCAGGGACTAGTTCATTCTGTTCCTTCAAGATGGTAGCTGACAAGGATCCAGCGATTCACTTGGTGAGGGGGGCTGGGTGGGAGGGATGTTCTACTGCTGTAAAAGACTTAAAACCAACTGATCTAGTCTAAATATTTATATTAAATCATATGTCACCTTCTAAGGAAAGAATAGGAAGTGGCATGTGATGTAATAAAATATGAATTTTTTAAATGACATTTTAAAAAAGGAAAAAATGAAGGCAAAATTTAAGAAAACATTCCACAAAAAGACATGTGGAGAAAGGCTTGGACAATGAAAGGCCAGGTCTTTGTGATAGCCCTGATGCCCCAAGGTCAGGTTCCTGTGATAGCCCCGAGTCCCCGAGGTCAGGTTCCTGTGATAGCCCCGAGTCCCCGAGGTCAGGTTCCTGTGATAGCCCCGAGTC
>NW_006408622.1:2252759-2279243 GCF_000296735.1 Chrysochloris asiatica
GCCCCGAGTCCCCGAGGTCAGGTTCCTGTGATAGCCCCGAGTCCCCGAGGTCAGGTTCCTGTGATAGCCCCGAGTCCCCGAGGTCAGGTTCCTGTTATAGCCCTGAGTCCCCAGAGGTCAGATTCCTGTGATAGCCCCGAGTCCCCAGGAGGCCGGGTCCCTGTGATATCCCTGAGTCCCCAAGAGGCTCAGGCAGGTTCCCATTTCCGCTCTTACTTGAAGCCTGAAACTATGATGCTATGTGTGAAACATCTGGCCCAGCGTCTGGTGCATCAGGGATGATCAGACCAACCACAGTCATCATTCATTCTTTCACTCATGCATTCATTCCTTCAACAAACATTGTATGAGCATTTCTGAGTGATGGGCAAGGTGTAAAGGGATGGAGGGAGTTGTCATCTCCACCCTCAAAGACAGACAGGCGTTAAAAGTACACACACCTTGGCTGCTGCAGACAGGTTGCAGAACATGTCCAGGAGAAGCGAAATATGTTCTAGGAGAGCATACACAGAGCAATGTGTGCTGGGGTCCTGGGGACAGGGCCTGTAGTCAGGGCAGGAGTTAGGTGTGTATCCTGAGAGCCAAGGGAAGCCACTGGGGACCTCCTGGAGGGGTGTGGTTGGGATTTTGCATTTTAAAAGGGCGCTGTGGCTGCAGCCGGGTGATAGAAACTGTAGATGTGGGAGGCCAGTCAGGAACCACTGTAGCTGCCTGGGTGAGAGCCTAGGGGCTGACAGAGAGGTGTGGACAATAGAGGAAGAGAGAAGGATCACTTGGTGGGGACCTTGGACTGGGAGGCTTGGTGGGTTCTGGGCAGCCAAGTGGGTTCAGAATAGAGCAGTCCAACAAGGGAAGAGCATGTGCATGGAGGCAGGACGAGTCCCATTTCCTGAAGCTGGGAGCGCTGGAGTGGGGAGGCATTGGGAAGGGGGCATGAAGAGCTTCAGGGTCAGCTAAGGAGGCAGACCCCATCCATAGGTACCATAAATCTCTGTAGAGAATCCCCCCACCTCCTTTCAGCCGTGTGAACTTGGGTAAATCTCTTAACCTCTCTGGGCCTCACCTCCCTCCTAAGGTCCAAGAGAGTCCAGGAGAGGAGGTGAGGGCGGGGCTGAACTCTGTTCCTGGCTCAGACCCCTGTTCCTGCCCGTTAACACCCACAGCCTTGCAGTATAGGGAGTATCAGCCCTGAGGCGGGTGCGGGTAGCCCCCACCATCCTGACCCGGACCACCGCACACTGTGGTCAGGACTGCCCATGGCCATTCCACAGACACCAGCGCCTGGCCGGAGGGAAAGGGCCTGCTTACCGTTTTCATTTAGTGATACCATTAAAGGCTCATTTGGGGCAGGATCTCATTTCAAAAGAAATAGGAAGCTGGAAAGGAGTTAGCAACACACTTGGCGACATTAAAAAATCATTAGGGATGTTACCAAAAAAATAAGCTGATCCCACTCTCCCTCCCTTAAAAAGAGCCTGAGGCTGGGGTCTAGCTGGGGCATTTTTAAGGAATGAAAATTCCTATTCCAGGCAACACTTGGGATCGATTTATACTAAAAAGTATCCACTGTTGACCTGAAATTCCAGCTTAATGGGGTGCCTTGTATTGTATCTGACAACCCCAGATCTCAGACAAGTCATGGGGTAAATAGTAATCCCAACAGTAACAAGGATTGAATTTGATGTCAGATGGCTCAATGGCAGAGTTCCAGCCTTTTATGCAGAAGACTCAGGTTCGATTCCCCACCAGTGCCCCTCTTGCACCGTCATGACTGGCCTGTCAGCAGAGACGTGTGTTGCTATGGTGCTGAGTAGGTGTCACTGGAATTTCCAGAGTAAGATTAAGAAGAAAGATCTAGTGATCTACTTCTGAAGATCAGCCAATGAGAACCTGATGGAGTACAGTGGTCTGATCTGCAACTGATGGTGGGCGTGGTGTAGGATCCAATTCAACTGTTCCTAACAACAAGCATGCATGCAGCAGCGCCTGGCTCTAGGAATGCTGGCTGGCATCATTATTATCCCTCAGGAGGGTAAGCTTTGTCTGCTTGAACCCACTGAGTCTGCTCGCTCTCCTCCCCTCCCTGCTGCCCAACCCCAGCTTAGTCATCAGCGCCAGTACCAGGGGGTGACTGTCATCTGGCTACACCAGGGTCACTGGCTGGGAACTGGTGCTGTGGGTTTCCACTGTGGCTGGAGAGCTAGGACGTGCTGTGACCAAAGAAACTATGGGGGGCGGGTGGGGGCAGAAGCCACATGAGCCACACAGGCATTGGTGTCCTGAGCCTGGGGCTTCAGTAGAGTTCCCTGAAGGAGTCAGCTCTTGTTCAAGACTCAGGAGTCTTGTCAGGTCAGACCTCAAACAAGGAAGAGGAGGGGTTCCTGACTCCGCAGGATCCACCTAGAGTGGGCTTACAGCGCACAGCACATAGGACCCCATGGCTGGCGGCTGAGGCGTGGCTGGTCTCTCACGTGGGCAGAGGGGACTGGTCAAAGGCTCTGCACATGGGGAATGTTCCAAGTGTGTCTGAAGAAGGGAAGTGGCATGGGGTGACGGAGGTAGGAACAGTCTTTAGGAGGTCACTGTTGTTACCACCCCAGCTGTGGAACTGAGCTGAGACCAGCAGGGGGAGCCACCTCTGTGTCCCCCAACCCCATCCATCCCAGGAGAGCTGGCTCCTCCCCTTCCTGGACACTGAGATTGTCATCTGGGCATCATCCCTGCGTGATGACATGATGTCACCAGCAAGGGGGACAGCTGGTCTTCAAAGTCAAGAACTGCCTACGGGAGACTCTGCTGCCCTGGGTGGGACGGGATGGACCACATCTGTCTGCTCTCTCCCAGCTCCACACCCACCTCTCAACTTTTCTTTAAAGTATCTGTTTCCTTCCAAACCCACTAGCATTCACGCTCCCAGTTTGTGCCCTAGTTACCAGGTCACCTTAATTTTATGTTGGAAATTAATTCTGCCAGATTCCACTAGTGTTATGTGCCATCGAGTCAGCTCCAACTTAATAGCAGCCCCATGCCCAACAGAGTGAATAGGCAGTCCACTTCTGAGAGATCAGCAGCTGAAAACCAAAAACCAAATTCCACTCATGCTCACTGATCCCTCCACTGACAGCTTTGGGATAAACAGCCATGGAAAGGGTCCATTGGATTGTCAACAAGGGAAGCCGCATTCTTGCAAGGTGGTGTCTTTTCACCTAGCAGCGGCAGCATGTTCACCTGCCGGTGTACCTCCAGTGGGGGCAGAGAACCAGGCTGGTGGTCCCAGAGGAGGGCCCTTTTATGACACTGCCAGGAAGAGATGACCCTGAGATAAAGCTGGGGATGTCAGGGCTGGGAAGGCCAGAAAGTCACTCTATTGGTTCCCAGCCCCCATAGTCACACAGGGGCTACACTGACCCCACCGCTATTGGGAAGCATAGGAACCAAGGTGGGCTGTGCAAGCCAGGCCTCCTGGGTTCTATACCAGATAACGATAGCCAGAATGAATGGTGGGACGGGGGCCTAGGTAACAAGAGGAGCTCTGGTAGCGTAGTGGTTACAAATCGGGCTGTGAACCTCAAGGTCAGCAGTTTGAAACTACCAGCTGTTCTGCAGGAGAAAGATGAGGCTTTCTTCTCCCGTAAAGATTTACAGCCTCAGAAACCCTGTACAGGGTCGCTATGAGTCAGAACCAACTCCACAGCACACAACAAACAAAATTGCGCAAAGGACTGTAACTAGCAACTCACTCAGGCCCACAAAACACAGCACAGGAGCCAGGGCCTGTCCTCCAGGTGTCATCGCCCCCTTGTGTTCGGATACCAGATGCTCACTCTTGGAACAGCTCCGTCAGCCGCAGTCAGGGTATCTTCTATCCTTGGACTGGTTCTTCTGTAGTTACTTGTACGCAACCTGTGAATAATGGAGTCTGACACTGGAGAGGACGTATCAAAGGCAAGCAAAGCATCCGCCTCCAGAACAAGCCCCCAACCTCACCGAGGCTGCGCGAGCCAGAACCAACTCATTATCCAGTGTCATGTTATAGCCACAACATTGCATGCAGGCCTCAAATGTATCCCAATTGTATTCTCTTGTCACAAATCAGAAATGAATTCAGCACAAAAAAATGATATTTAAATAAATGGAAGGGGTCTTCAAAAAGTTTATGGGAAAATTCCATTACCTTTCATCCCATTTTTCTACAAACTTTAGAAGTCCTTCATACATAATTAAATATGTGTTGTGTGCTGACTGCCATCGAGTCAGTTCCAACTCATAGCCACCCTGTGTAGGGTGTCTGAGGAGCAGCGCGTGGGTCTGAACTGCCAATCTTGTGCTTAGTAGTCCAGTGCTTATCCTACAGTGCCACCAATTTAGCAAAAAATAAAACAACCCACAGGACCTTCTGGACCTAGGGTCTCTAAGCCAGGCAGCCCATTGTGTGCATGTCTACGGCCTGTCCCTGGTTTCCTTGCCCTCCTGAGGAGGGGCTAGCCTCTGTTTTACGTGGCCACAGCAAGGACAAGGCAGCAGACACCATTCCTAATCCTAGAGAGGCCAGGCAGGTGGAGGGAGGCTAGTGGCTGCCCCGGCCACTTGTCCCTGCTGGTCAGCTCAGGAACAGCCCACCATGATCCCCATGCCCACAGGGTCAGGGGTCACCTCAGCTCTGCCTCATAGCATAGCCCAGGTCTGCACCCTGTCTGAGCACGCTCATGGACTCCTAGGCCTGTGGGAGCCTAGACCAGAACAGAGTGACCAGTCACCCCCTACCCCCACCCCTAGGAAGCTAATTTATGGGCTTGACCTTCTGTCAGCGTGGGAAGAGCCCAGGCCCTGGAGGATGGCATGAGTAAAGTCACAGTCTTTGAGTCTATGGCAAGATGTTCACTGGCCTCAAAGGTTCCAGTATCACTCCCATATTCTGAGCTGGACTGAGACCCAGCAAGTTGGGCCCAGGGCTACAACAGCAGACACTCTCTCACTGCCCCACACTGCCTCCCTTGGTGCCCACTCACTGTAGATATGCTGGACCAGGGACAGGATGGGGGCCACCCAGGAGCCAAACCCAGCACCCCCTGGCATCCGCCAGCAGAGACACTCCATCTCCGCCTCCTTGGACACTGGACTCTGGAAATCATCCCTATGGCCCTTCCAACCCTGCTGCTTGCCCCCACCCAATTCCACACCCCACCCTACCTAGATGGAGTCCTAGTGTGGCGCTGTGGGCTAATGCGTCAGACTGCAGTTATTTGAACTGCAAGGTTGGTGATTCAAGCTCACCAGCTGCTCATTGGAAACCCTATACGGGGTCGTTATGGGTCGGAATCAACTAGACGGCATTTAACAACAACACCCAACCTAGAGTGGCAGGTCCCATGCCCTGCCCAGAGAAGTATTTTGTTTCAACCCAAGGTCTTCCTTAATGTTTGTGCAATTTAAAAGAACTTTTGAACTTAAGTTGGTGGGACTCTAGGCAGCAGGATTCGGAGGCAAATTAGACTTGGCTCCTCCCATCTCGCGCCCTCGGGCCTGGCCTGATTGGTCTGGCTCTCCACCCTTTGCTCTGGAGGTGCACTGTGCGTGTACACCCACTCCGCAGTCCTGTCTGTGAGCTCCAGTGACTGTTGCATGATGAGCGGAGTCAGGAGCCCTGAGAGGCTGCTGGGCGGGGCTGGGCGGGGCCTGTGTTCCCCCGCAGCAGCGGCTCTACCTACCAGCACAGTACAGCACCATCCGGAGCTCAGGAAGTTCTCCCCAGGCCTGGTCAGCTCTGTCCTTCCCAATGAGGCATGACGATCAGTGACTAGCAGCCAGGGACCCAAGTTTTTGGAGCTGCAATCACATTGTGATCCTTCAAATGATGGACAGCAGGAGGCCAAGTGTTAACTCGAGCCAAGACGGAAGGAGGACCAGGAGTGACGACTGTCTGAAAAATTAATATCTGAAGAGGAAGCGTCACACGTTTGCACTTGTCCTGACCTTGAGCTTCTTGGAGGTGCTCAGAGCTACGGCTGCCAACAGTCAACTGTGGACAGTGGGTGGAGCCCCATCCCTTTATACCTGGATCTTTGAACATGGCCTATGTCTCCCAAAACAGGCAGATGGAATCCTGGAACTTTCCAGCTGAAATATCCACTAGGGACTCATGTCCAGCCCCTTTGGGGCCCTGGGAAGTGGACTCAGTGGTACAGCCACTTGCTGCCAGAGTCACGATTAGAATCGCCCTTCAGAGGAAAGACTAATAGCTCTTCCACCTGGAGAGAGAAGAAAGCCTTGGTGTTGGGTCCGGCCTTGGCAGGGAAAGTGCATACCTACTTTGACAGAGACCCAGGGACAGGCCAGCCTGCAGCAGCTCTGTGGGGCAGCCGGGCAGAGATGATACCACCCCATCTTTACTGTTTGGTGTCAGCCCAAGAAGGGCTGCCTTCATCTCGCCCCAGGCCCAAACTCCAGTCCTACTGGCTGGGTTGAGTGAAGGGAGGAGAGAGGCCTCCAGACGATTCGGGTGAGCAGAGCGAGGCTGGAAACTGTTTCCATTCATCCAGCCCAGCTCCAGACAAGTTAACATACCCTCCTGGATTTGGTCCGCACTGGGAGTGAGCATGGGAACCTTCCATACACACTCAGCCCTAATTTAGCCTGCAGGAAACGTCCACTTTCTAAGTGAACAGCCTGGAATTCCGAGGGTGGGGTGTCTTCTACCCCCACTCCAGAAGGCTTTCTGTTTTGGATTGCGTTGAGCACTCCCCACCCCTAAATATGTGTTGTAAATCCTAACATCTATGCCTACGGTTGTAACCCCATTTGGAAATAAGTTGTCTGTTATGTTAGTGAGGCAGGGTCAGTGTAGATTGTGTCCTGAATCAATCTGTGTAGAGATATAAAATGAAGAAATCAGCAAGAAGAGGAGAGATGTGATAAGACAGATGCCAAGACATCTGTCCTCAAGGAGTCCTCCAGATCCACAGGGAATGCCTTCCCCTAGAGCCAGCTCTCCGAATTTCAACTTCTAGTCTTCTCCAGTCCCTGGAGAAGGACATCATGCTTGGTCCAGTAGAAAGGCAACGAGAACAAGCAAGACTCTCAGTGAGAAGGGCTGACAGTAGCTGCAACAATGGGCTCAAATAAAGCAGTGATTGTAAGGATAGTGCAGGACCAGGCACCTAACAATATCGACAGCCTCCTAAGCTGTGAGACCTTCGATTCCTCTTTGTGAAAGTCATCAACTTGTGATATATCTCTTCTAGCAGCCCTAGGTATATGAGACACCTTCCAACAGATGACGAACTGGGAGGCTGCGCTTTGGCCAGTGAGGAAAGATGAAGGCTCGGATACTAATGCCTTGTTGTTGTTGTTAAGTGCCGCCGAGTCCGTTCTGACTCATATAGACCCTGTATAGGGTTTCCTAGGAGCAGCTGGTGACCTTGCAGTTCAGTGCATTACCCACAGCGCCACTTGGTGGCCCAGTTAGTGACTTCATTGGTGAAGCAAGTGGGAATGACCCAGGTCAGTGCCAAGGTCATTCCTAGTCCACCCACCTCCACCAACCAGTGATTTCTGAACTTCTGTCGTGTCCCTAGAATCCAACCCTGATCCTGACCTGGGGTGGGTAGGAGGCACAGAGAATGTCGTATTGGAAAGAAAGTTTCACACACAGCATATCAGGATGTTCAAGACAGAGCGCGTGGAAATGCTGGGCTGTGTAGTTCAGGCAGGGTGCTTGGCAGGGTGGGTACAGTAGTGTGTAATCATGGAGTCTTCATGGAGGAGGAGGGGATGCTGAGCCTTAAACAGTGAGCACGCTTTGCAGCATAGTATCGGGGCTGGAGGGACATGGTATCTTTTTGTTGAAGTGAGGGGATGACTTAGACTCTAGAACTGCAAAGCAGCTCATCTTGCTTCAGGCCAGGGCCACGGTGTGCCTGACCACAAGTTTATTCTTACTTTTTATTGTGAACTGGGTGAAGGTTTACAGAAGATCATCAGTTTTACATTCAACAAATTATATGCTTTGTTTCATCTCAGTGATTACAATCCCTTCCCTGCAACAACAGTTATCCCGTTTCCTCCCTGTGACTCCCTGTTTCCATCTTACATTTCACAAATGAACACAGGGAAAATCTTTGATATATACTTAGAAAACAAAAATTATGTATTCATTTAAATGTCCTAAGGGCACATTCTCCCCGCCAGTCTCCCGCCCACAGGCACACAGCCTTTCTCAGTCCATGAGCCTACAGCCCACAACTGCTCTGTCTCCCCATGCCAGCACCACTGCCACCATCTTTGCTGCCACCACTTTTTTAGGTAGGGATCTCACACTCGTCTGTTCTTCTTGATGGTCTTGGGACCATCTGTTCCTGAAATTAAAGATGAACTATTTTCCCCTTTCAGTTACGCAGCTTCTACAATTACAGTTGTGACCATCACAATCCTGCTAACAATGACTCACAATTGAATCATAAAACCTATCCCCTTTTCACCAGATCCATCTGAAAAAGAGAGAAACTATTCAGTAGGGATTCTGTCTTACTCCTCTCATTCTGAAACTAAGCACACTCATGAAAGCTTGTAAGGCAGCCTCTTCATGCCTTTATAGCCCACTCCCACCCACCGGCTGCTAATGTTTAATAGCCAATGTCTAAATTTCTCATCTCTGCCAACCCAGTACACTGAGAAAACAAGCTTGTTTCTTGATATGAGGAATTCTAGCATTCGGTTGGAATTTGAGTCACTGAGTCACATCATTTGAGTCACATAAGCAAGTCTAGTTCATCAAAGTGTAGCAACTTGTACTTGTTCACAGTATAAAACATCTTTATCTTCTTCAGGTCAAGTTCTGGTCAATTAGCCATCCAAGTTAGGTCAAATGGGTACTAGGTGCAACTTTGGGAGTTCATGAATACCTCCCTGCACTTCAGACCAACTGGCTGCCATGGGCTTGGTCAGTACTAATGGGTTCAGGAGTTCACACATCTTCCTAAACTTCAGACCAGCCAGTCTTTCCTCTGCTCTCGTTCAGCTCAAAGTCAACGAGTGCCAATGGAACATGGCCAAACTGAGTCCATATCTTCATGGCTGCATTTCCCCCACTTCCACTGACAAATAGACCCAGGTATTCCCCAATGAACATACTAAACTGTTCTTGGGTTGCCTGTAAGTTTCAGTTCTAGAAGGGGGTTTTCCCTGATGAGCTGACTTTTCTTGCCTGATACCTCCAAAACAAACAGATTTCTTGAAAGTCAAACAGTCCACTTTTTTCTACAGGTCTTTCTTTTAATAAGAACCTTTTATTCTCCCAGCAATTCTGAGATGGTCTGCATGTCTTTACAAGTGGGAATGTCCCAACTCAGAAGGTTCTGAGTGGGGCTCAGGATTCCACCTGAGGCCCTACACTCTTACAAAGGCTTAACAAGAAGCCTTTTTCCTTAGGCAAATTCTAATCCCCTTTTAGCAAATCTGATCTATTATAGGCCAAAGGAGCACTTACAAGCTTTCTGTTATCATAATTCCCAATGTTCATTTCTATCACACGTAAATGTCTATTTTACAGTAGTAGGCAGAGGAAACCAATATCCACAGGACAGTCAAACACATAAAAAAATTTTCCTGTCCTTTACCCATTCGGCCTGTCTCAATCCATGTTATCTATTCACAGAACACTGTTATTCCAATGTTGTATATAAATCACTGTTTAGCTGTACTCCATTTATCCCATGCATAACTCCCTTAGTCTTCCTCTGTCTTCATTGTTCATCCTCCCCATCCCTCTTCTTGTATATTGCCCACCCTGTCACCCCAGCTAACACATACCTACCCTCTAGCCAGTGAATTACTCTCCTCTCCCTTCTACCCCTGATACCCATCAAAGAATGTTTCTTTTAGTATAAATACCTTTTCTTAAGCTTTTACAATAATGGTCTTGTACAGTATTTGTCCTTTTCTGATTGACTAATTTCACTCAGCATAATGTTCTCCAGGTTCATCCATGTTATGAAGTGTTTTTCAGATTCATCATTGTTCTTCAGGGTTGCATAGTATTCCGTTGTGTGTATGAACCAGAGTTTTGACCATAATTTTTTTAAAAAGAAGTCGCCATTGACTTCAATGCAAGCAATGCCATGTGTATCAGAGTAGAATTGTGTTCCATAGGGTTTTCAATGTCTGAGTCTGTGGAAGTAATCACCACGCCTTTCTTCTGAGATAGCGCTAAGTGGACGCAAACCTCCAATCTTTCATTTAGCAGCTGGGTACCATAACCATTTAAACTGGCTGTCATCGAATCCATGCCGATTCATAGCAACCCTGTATATAGGATTTCTGAGACTGTTAATCTTTATAAATGCAGACAATGTCATCTTTCTCCTGTGAAGCAGCTGGTGGGTTTCAACCAGCAAGCTTTGTGGTTAACAACCCAATCCCGAACCCACAGCACCTCCAGGACTCCTTCAAACCACACTAGGCTTCTGAAATGAGTGATCTGTAAATAACAACAAAATGCTTTATTGTGGAGCCTCAGTGCCTCGGTGTGAGGTCCAGCGGCCTTGGGAAGTCTTCCTCTCAACAGGGGACTCAGTGAAGCAGGCACTAACAACACTGTCTTCCTCACTCTTTGCAGGCACTGGTCCTCGCTATGCCATAGACCCGCTCCTGTACCTGCTTCTGTTAGCTTTGCATAAGCTCCTGCGCTTGCTGGTGGACCACTGACACACCGCTCCAGCCTCCACACCTTCGCAGGCACATGCAGAGCCTGCCTGGACCCTCTGTGAGGACTGGGTCTCAGACGGACACAGAGAGACTGACAGAAGCATGACAAATTCCACCTGGAAAATCAATACATCATATTTTGGGGGAAGTTACACAAATCGTAGAACACCTAAAATAATGCATCTAGTTTCCAAATAAGATGGAGTTCGAACCATGCAGTCTGCACGGGAATCACTGATTTCTCGACTTCGATGTCTTTTTTCTTTTCTAAACTCTTCCTCCAGGTCTTCATTTTGCACGAACTGTTAAAGAGCAATTATCCTTAGGACAATATGTAAAAATGTTGGTCAGAGCCTCTCTGACCAAGCAAAATATTTTTAGTAGATTATGGTGTTTAAGAATCTTTTGTTTTATTTACTTTCTCCTTTGGGGGGGCTTTCCTTTTTTTTTTTTTTTAATTAAAGTAAATTATTTCCTTTGAAACATTTTGATTAAAAAATGACACATCTTATCATAATTGAAATTCACTGTCAATAATATTTATTTTTAAATAAAGATTGGAAACAAGGTCAGACACTTGTTTATAAACCGTATTGTATATTGCTGAATAACAGTTGAATAAAAAACAACTTTGAAATAACGTTTTTACAGCTATGCATGGGTGTTAAAGTCTTGGTGGCCACGGCAGCCTGGGTCTCCTCACCCCCTGGTTTGATAGCAGCTGTGCTCACTCGTGGCTGCATGCATGCTACATAGAGAACAGCCCAGGCCCCAGTGAGCAGATGGAGACACTTGCCTCAGTCTCCCATGGAGACAGGAGAGGGGATCCCCCAGCCCCGGGTCCTAAAGGAAAGGAAACCAATGGGAAGAGGTATGGTCTAAATCAAGACTTCCTTTCTGGATTTGAACTAATTGTGCAATGTGTTTGCTTCCTTGGGCATTACATATCATGGTACATTCTTGTTATTAGCTCCACTGCCACTTTAAGAAGGAATCTAGAGAAAGTTCCAATACCGTCTTGTCAACCAGAGATGGCTTGGAGCTTCTGAAATGCACAGGTCCTGGCATGCTATACTTGTCTTACACAAAGGCTCGGGCCCTGGGGGCTGCTTTTCCATGACAGGGTCCTCTTAAAGGGCTAGATCCCATGGATTCATTTAAAACCTGGTTATAGTGGTCATGTGCCGTGGAGTCAGTTTCAACTCATAGCAACCCTGTACAGGTTTTCCAAGGCTGTAAATCTTTACAGGAGCAGAAAACCTCATCTTTCTCCTGTGGAACAGCTGGTAGTTTCGAACTGCTGATCCGAGGTTAGCAGCCCGATTTGTAACCATTACACTACCATAGCTCCTAGCTATTGTAAAACCTGCTGTGTAAATAAGTGTGATTGTTACTGACATCATTCACCAAATACCTCCAGCCCTCCACCTTCCTGTGATAGCGCTAGCCAGTAGATTATGAACGGAAGACTCTTCTCCCTGATACGACAATGGGCAACATTCAAGACAAACTGAACTACCAGCCTGGGTCCCCAAGGGGCTATGGATGGTAAAGTCTCTCCTGCTGGCCACCACTGGACACGCAGCTAGATGAGGAATAAACCTTTGTTCAAGGCATTTGCTACTACAGTATAGCCAAGCCAGTGCTATAGGATAAGCGCTCAACCACAAGGTCAGCAGTTCAAACTCACCAGCTGCTCCTCAGAAACCCTAAACAGGGTTGTCATGAGTCAGAACCGACCTGACGGCACTTAACAACAACAGCTAGGCATGGATGTGCTTTGCTAAACAGTCACAATGTGTTCTGTGAAATAAGACGTTATCTGATTTGGACGTTATGTGAACACCATATGATATACAGCAGAGAGACACTCTGGGTGGGCACCCTTGCCATCACAGATGTGCTGAGGGGCTGCATTAAAACGGGTCCCAGCACGGTTGATCCTGCAGTCTTGCATGGATTCCAGGAGCCACATGTGGCCTCCTCCGCCTGCCGCCCACTGCCAGCGTACTTGGCATACTTGGTGGCTGCCTCCTGGGCTTTAAACTCTTCCCATCCCTCCTGCCTCCTCCCCTGGCTGCCTTTCCTATTCCTCCTCCCACTGCCTCTACCTCCACAGAAGGAGCCACAACCTTACCTGGTGTCAGGTACAAGGCACCTGGGCCAAGTGGGGCAGCAGCCTCAATGGGGTATCCCCTCGGTGGCTCCCACAAAATCTGCAGGGTCTTTCCTGAGGTGAGCATGGTGGGACAGGCAGCTTCAGGTGGGCGCCAGCCCCACTCCTCCTGTTATTACAGGGCTGGGGTAGATGAGGGGCCAGGGAGCTATTGATGCACAGAAGGGATCTCCAAAATACTTCTGCTATGTCTGCCCTTCCCTTGGGATTTTTGAACTCATATAACCTATGGAGTCCAGGTGTGGCTGTAGAATAATGCACCAGATTGCAAAGTCAGTTTAAACCACAAAGTCGGTTGTTGAAACTCACCAGCCGCTCCTCAGAAACTCTATACAGAGTCACTATGAGTCGGAACTGACTCAATGGCACTTAACAACAACAATATTAGTCTCAAGTCCTGGTACAGCACTTAGGGTTAATGCGCTAGGAGTTGGAATTGACTGGATGGCACTTACCACCAACAACAATAATCTTATGGGACTGCAACATATATTGCAGACAGACGTTGTCTAAATGCCGTTAGATGATGGATACCTGTGTTTGGGTGAGGGGAAAGCGGAAACGATTTCTCCTGATGAGAGCCCCCAGTGTGGAGTCAGTGTGCTGGTGCACCTGTCAGAAAGCACTCCGGGGACTGATTTTCCTGGTGGGCTCTCTAAGTTGTTTCACATTTCATCTGTATTGATCAGCACCAATCGAGCTGTAAATTTAATCATTTTGTCTGGTGGATAGTGATTCTGTCCTGAAGGAGCATCTCTTTTTAGAGTTAACTCAATAGTGCAGCTGGCTAATGTCATGTTAAATACTGGCCCTCTATGCTGAAAAGAACAAGGCGCTTCCCGGATGCCAGGTGAAATGGAAATGAGGGATCTGTGATGAGCTGACATCATGCCAGCCGCCCCAGAAGGGGAGGTCACTTCCCATCTTCAAAAACAGACCCTTCCCTGCAAGAGCAGCCAGCGGTGTCCAGGGGAAGGGGAGGCAGGTGTATTTTGTAGGACCCTCTCCCGGGCTGCCCCTCATTTTCACACAGAGGCCCTTCCCACAGCCTCCTGGGACTGAGTCCTTCCAGCTAGGAAGTCGAGCTGACACTGGGGAAGTTTTCTAAGCAGGAACCCTCCCCTCACCCCCAGAAGCCAATGGAAGTCGGACTGAGGCCAGGAGAAACTAATACCACCCAGGAAGTGAGCATAGCATCTCCTGACCCTTAGGCCCCATGAAGGGGTAACCAGTGTCCCTGCTGGTTCAGTATGTTGGACTTAAAGGGAGGAGAGGTGACGTGTGCACTTGGAAATCCCTGGTGCAGGTTGACAGTCCTGGGCCCGCGTTCACTGGGTCTTCTTGGGCAGCATGCCAAAAAAAAAATGCGATCTTTGAATGGACAGCCTGCGTGGAATGCAGCCAAACTTGGGGACATGCACCTGCCAAAAATTGTACTACACCCCAACTGCCTTTTTGGGGGCTGTTGGTTCCAGCCCAGCATAGACTTGAACTGGGGTCCATGGACAAAGCGATTGGTTTCCATTTGAGAAGAATGGGCTGTGGGTGATTCAGAAGGTCTGACTCCAGCCTGTGAGAACCACCCACACTAGACAGGACTGGGCACCAAGTAAAGGAGAGTAGGGGGAGGGCTCATCCCAGGAGCACAGCAGAACTAGGTGGGGAGCAGGAGAGGGAAATGAGGGTGACCCACGGGCAGAGACCCTATATTCTGTACCCATGATGCCCTGGGTGACAGTACCTCTGTGACTAACCCACAAGTGCCCTTCAGTCAGCTTCTGGGCATACATAGCCTTGGAAGAAGTACAGGAATCCTCAGAGTTTGGCAAGAGATGAAAAGACCAGATGTCTTTTTGAGTTCTGGTTTTGTCCCAGTGCCACGTGTCTAGTTAAAGTTCAGGGTAAAGGACCTCCTTGGATGGACTATAACAAACTGGTGTCCTGAGGCAGGTGAGGCCATGTAACCAACCAGCCCTGACTGATGAGTTATGAATGGAAGAGACAAGCATCCAGCCCAAGGCATATGATCGCTAGCACAAGACCTTCCAAAGCACCCTTCTTTGACAAGGCAACTGGCAACCTTCAAGACAGTAACATAGTGACTATGGTGAGCACAGCCTTCCCTGCCTCTCAGCTTTTGGACACACAGCATCATAAGCAATAAACCTTTGTCATTTCAAGCCACTTGTTACTGCAACATAAGCCAGCCTTCTGCTGACTTGAGCCATTTGTGAGTTGCTGAGCTTGAGGCTGTAGACACTGGTGAGTGAGGTGTAGTTCTTGCCTGTGGTTGTACAGGGCCATCCCCTATGAGGGTGACATCAGGTACCATCACGCTGGCATTTCAGAGGGTGTAGCTCCTGCTTTTCCTAGCTAGCTGCTGGCAAGAGGCTGGGTATTTTGCCCCCTTGTCTGTGTGCACACACATGCCTGCATTTAACCACCTGCTGCTTTCCTTCCAGTGAGTGCTGCAGCCATGGGAATGGGCCAGCATGTGGGGAACCTCAGCCTAGACACCCAGTCATCTCGCCATGGTGCTGCAAGAACCAGCTCAACCCAGCTCATCTCCAGGACTCCCGGAGTCCTGGGAAATGATTTGATCCTTGAAATGTACAGAAACCATGTGGACTTTATTAAGTCCCCACCCTCCTTGTGGCTGTATATTCAACAGAAGGTAAAGTCTGCAAACCACAGGATGACCCCTTTGAAGTGGCAAACACCCATGGAGCATCAAAAAGACCTCACACTATCTCATCGGGTACCAACTAGCACACAAAAAAATCTTTTTTTTTTTCCTGTACCTGATTTTTGTAAAGGTGGATAAGTGGACTCTAAGTAGGAAATAGAGATGAATTTGGAAAGGATTTCTTAACTAAGACCTCAAAAGTAACAACTACAAAAGATGAAATAGTGTTAAAAAAAATACAACAAAGGACAAATACTGAGCATGTATAAACACCTACAAACCAGTAAGAACAATACATGCATACATTGGCAAATGGGCAGAATATGGCCAATAAATATATCAAAGGTAGTCGGCTTTTACGAAATGCAAATCAAGTCTACAATGATTAGGCCCATTTAGTTGCCAAAATTTTTTAATTGGACACCACCAGGTGTTAATAGCAAAGACGTTAAACTGGCTCTTATACCATGTCTTACGCATTGATTGCGGGACTATAAATGGGTGAAACGTCATCGAATACACTTTGGTACTAACTTGTAAAATTGTATTTTCCATACCCTATAACCCAGAGATTCCACTCCCAAGCATACATTTGACAGAAAGCTTTACTTGTGTATACCAGGTAATATATAAACTGAAGTTTTTAGCAAACTTAGTCACATAATCTGGAAACAGGTAAATTCCCATAGACCAGGAAGTGGACAACTATGCGATATAATATTCTCACTGTGGATACAAGAGTCAAAATGAATGAACAAGTAATAAACCACCAAATGAATGAATCTTAGCATCTGTTAGTTGGGAAGAATGAGCCCCAAAAGATTACATATAATTTTTTTTTAAAGCTAAAACCCAACATCATGCTTGTTAACGTTAAGGGTCAGTGGATAAAAGGAAGACCCCCAATTGGAAGGATTGGCACAGTGGAGGCAGCAAAGGGTTCAGTCCTAACAACAACTGTGAGAATGGCATAGGACCGGGCAGTGTTTCATTCTGTTGTGCATTGGATCACTATGAGTTGGAACAGATTCAGTGGCACCTAACAACAACAAAATCCAACAAAAACAAATATATATGAGGGAGCGTCAAGCCGCTCATGGAAAAAATTGCTTTGTCTTTCAGTTCCATTTTTTCATGAACCTTTAAGCTACATACATACACATTCTTTCAGAAAACATAGATGAGATAAACGATCTCCTGAGGACCACAAGGGAGGGTTGAGCATGCATGGTTACCCAGGCAGGAAAGGCTGGAAGATAGAGTGTGGGGGAGTCCACAGGTGGCTGTAGGTCTTGGTTTTCAAACTGAATGGTGAGTTAGCATAGTCATTGCATTATTTTAAATGGATGGATGATTGAATGCCACATATGGATCAATGATTAGAGAATATCATGAACCATGATTGTGACTAATCAATTTTGTGCAAATGAAGTAAAAAACAAAGGAAGTGGTAGGGGGGAAGCAATGTCCTACTTTTTTTTTTTTTTTTAATGATAATTTTCCTTTTTCACAGCCACCCAAGACAAGCTCACATCCAGCTCAGTCTCCCACCCAGAATCTGCAAACTTCTGGCTCGTAGGCACATTCTTCATTTGCCTGCACAGAGATTTTTCATTATTACTTTACAACATCAGGAGCTCTCACAGCAAAACGCAGATTTCTGACTTCTCTTTAAAAGTCACGGTATGTGACTACACGGGGCCCCCATTACTAAGTGAAGACAATTGGTAAGTGCCAAGCAGCAGCTGCCCTTTAAAATAGAGTGCATTCTTCTCGCTTTTCCACAAGCCTCACCACTCCCTGCTGCTCACCCAGCCTGTGTTATGCAGGTAGGTCCATGATTGTGAGCACCTGTGAGTGCCTCCATCAATCTCCACCCGCTTTCACCCGTGATGCTCTCTGTCCACTGTGGTCACCCTTCTGGCCTTGCAGGGCCCAGGAGTCATTGCAGCAGTTCAGTGTGCTTGTCAAAGAGAGCTGAGGCAAAAGAAGTTTCAGGGTTAACCCAAATCCCATTCCTAAAGCAGGTCATTGATGTTTTCGAATACCACGTAACCAGCTTTCGATTTAAGAGCACAGTCGAGAAGTTAAATTGGATTGCAGAGAACCTGAGCTTTTGTTTTTCCTTGAAAATGTTGATTTTTCTATATTTGTTTTTAGTAAATTATAGGATACAAAATTTTCTGTTTTGCTTTGAAAGAATGTCTGCAGTGCGTTTACAACACAATCTACATAACTGATTAATTCCTTGCTTGCTTGTACGGGCAGCTAAACATATTCCCTCACCCTAAATATCAAAAGTTTGGGACATTATTGCTCAAGAGCCCCTTCACTGACCCAGCATCAAGCCCCTCAAGAGTAAAACTTCGCTCCCTCACCTTCATGCCCCCACAACCTCTCCAACTGGGTCCTAGTGAATCACTGCTTTTAATTAAAGCAGACCACTGTCACTTTCAGAACGTTAATTCACATAAAATGGGACGCCAGTTTTATAGGAAAGGCGCCCTTTTATCAGCAAAAGCTGATTCCATTTAACTGATTAATTGCCCTCAGACACTGCCCATGGTTTCTAGACTCGGGTAATGATGTGGGAGGAGGTGGCCACAAAGTATTGCCATGTGGGGTACTCCTGGGCTGGGAAAGCAGAAAGATTACAAATGCACAAAGAATTAATTCAAATCAATGCAGCAAGGGGTTCAGGCTGAGAGACAGTCAATTATATTGTTCAAAGAGAAGATGCTGATCTTCAGTTCATCCGCTTCATGCTGCAAATAATGGGGCATTTTTAATTTGTGCGGCAGGGATGTTAATCTTTCTCCATGTAATCCAGTCCTTGGGGAACCCATAAATATGTGGCACTGTGTGCATGAGACACCCTGTGGAGGGCACTCAATCAACCTAGCCTGGCTTTCCTGCCTGTCTCTCTATGCCAATCTCTCAACATTCAATTAAGAAATATACAATAGGCTAATAGATGAAGGATGGATGGATGGATGAGGGGGTGGATACAAGAATGGACATAAAGGCAGAAATAGAGATAGAAATTGTCAAAGGTTATCAGAGAGCCCCCACCCCAAAGCATAAACAGTTTATGCCTTCTGGATTTTTCCTGAGTATAAATAAATCCCAGGGGGATTAGGCACATCTCAAAAGGGTTCACTTTAGAATTCCTTTAAATAGCAAGTTCCTGTAGCATGTTTAAAATAGGATTTGAATCCCCATTTTATTATACACACAGAGAGAGAAACATACATAAATGAGGATTTGGAAGGCTACACACTAGGATATTTAAGGTTTATGCCTCCATGTGGATAGGATTGTGTGTGCTTTCATGCTTGGCTGTCATGGCCAACTTCTCAGTGATGAACATTTATTACTTCTATAATAAGATAGAAGCAATAAAACACTTTTAATTAAAGAAAAGACCATTTCACAAAAAATGTAAGATTGAATTTATGAAGATGTACCTTCCCACCTGTTTTCAGAACATGTACTCTGTCAAAGGAACTCTCCCGGAACCTAATTTCTGACACACACCTCCTCCCCCGTCTCCCCATACCTTGGTGGCTGAGTGTGGAGACCCCCAGAAAAACCACTTATCAGAGAGCTTAAGGCACATCTGGAGTGGATGTTCTGCCACAACCCACCACCCCAAAAGGGTGGCATAAAACAGTTGGATCTGTTTGATCCAAGCATCAGAGACTGGCAGCCAGGAAAGACTGAGTTCATGGTGTGTTGTAAAGCCACGGACCCACGAGATTCTGCAGAGCCTCAGCACTCAACAACAAAAGTCAGTTATTCCTCTGTGACCACCCTCTATGCAAGGAAGAGATGGCTATGGCAGAATCCCCTCCGTAAAGGAGCTGGTTGCCAAGCAGGATGGACAAACCCAATAATAGAAGTCAAAAGTAAAAAGGACCCTCAAACAAAAACCAGACCAGCTGCTGTTAAGCCAGTTCCAACTCTTGGCACCCCACGTGTGTATGAGTAAATTGAGTTCCAATGATTGTGATGTTTCAAAACTAGATGGTCAGGCCTTTCTTCTGAGGAGCCTCTAGGTAGATTTGAACCTCCAACTTTTTATTAGTAGCCAAGAGCTTAACTGTTTGCACTACTCTGGGACTCCTTGAAAGGAACCCAGTGGGGAGGAATGGTGAACTGTCATGGTAGGGGGCGGGTTGCAGGGACTCATCAAGTGTGGACCTGAATTGAAGCAACATTTGAATTGGTCTTAGAAGGCCTGATGCTTGGAGAGTCTTATTTGACAAAGAATCGGCTGACTACACCCAACAACCAGAGCTCTGTCATTTGGATAAAAGGTGGTGCTTTTTCACAAGCAGTTGTCACCAAAAGAGGTGGCCTATTGCATCTCTTTGTAAGATGTGGGAAGATGTAGAAACAAGAGCCCACGACCCTCAGAGCACAGAACAAGCTGTGTGGGAGCCCAGGAAGAGCATGGCTCAGGGGCTGTGACACCTGATCTTCACTTACGTTGAGTCAGCCGTGTGTCCTGGGGAAGAAAGTGCTACGTCATGTGAGCCAGAGCAAACCTGTCAGAACGCAGGCAGAAAGCAAGAATAACAAGGTAAACTCCCACTCAGAGAAAACCGCCAGTGTCAGACTGTTGGATGTACAGAGACACACACAGGACAACAAAAAGGAGCTGTGTGGAGGCTTCACAAATGAATAGGCAAACCCACATCCAACAGCTGTATGTGTGTAGAAACCTAAAATCAATCAAAGAAATGAGAAATTGGCCACTTTCACCCTAAAGTCTAAGAGGTAGGGACTAAGAAAATGATATATCAGGCAGGAGATATTTCAGCAACTGTTGGGTTTGTTTTGTTTTTTTTTTTAATCTATTCAAGGAGATGTATGGCATTTGGCATGCTACTGTGTACATTTTCTACAAAATAGGAATTGCAGGAAGAAATCACGAAGCCAGAAAGAAAGTTAAGAGATTTTTGTCCTTGCTTGTTAACTAGAAATAAAGTTCTGAGTTCCTCCCATTGGTAAAGATGCTGTGTGGACATGGTCTGGTGATCATTATTTGGCACTCCAATGTGTGCATACACACAGACTATGTTCCTTCAGGTGCTAGGATGTGGCCTGTAGATATGGTGTGAGCATACCAGACACTCTATGTGCCAGGTACTACACTCTTCAGCTCACTCTGACTGCAGCTGGAGTGCTGACCAAAGCCCCACCTCAAGTGTGCACCTCTGCTTTGGGCTCAGGGTTTCCTCCAACCAAGAGCCAGTTCAGCTCAAGAGCAGGGGCAGTGGGAGCATGTTGGAGCATCCCCTGGTGAAATGTTCCTTCCATCCTTAGGTGGATACTTCTGGAAGGCATTCTGTCTGCTTCTCAGAGTATAGCTGAGTCTCAACTGCTCAAGGCAGCAACTTTAATTGACTTTTCCCATTTCCCAGCTTAGTCTCTCTGCTCCCTATCTCCCACTTTCTGGAGTCACCCCCAAATAAATTACCTCCATTCAGACTCTTGTCCTAGGCTCTGATTTTGGAAGGACATAAATTAGCAGACCCACCCTTTTGCAGTTTTTAGCATCTTGTCTTCTTACATAATGGCATAAACTGGGTGTTTCCCTTGGGAATTTCCATGTTCTCAGTATGTGCAGATTTATGGGAGGTGGATCCATTCACATTAGGACCAAAGTGACCAGATCACCTCTTTCACCACCCCCAGGCAGCCTGGGAGACAAACACTGACCGGGCCTGAGCCACTAGGCCTCCATGGAGAGAGGGACCCAAGGGTGGTAGGCATGACTCATGACCACTGACCGACTCACAGTAGCTTGTGCTTACTGGGATTGCTCTTGCTGCAGGCTCCTGGCTGTAGTTTCTGCTGCCTGGCCTGGCCTGCCCAACTCTCTTGGTACCTCCTGCCTCCCACGAGCCCTGACATCCCTCATCTCCCAATAGATTCTCTTCAACTGAAGATAGCTACAGTCAGATGCTATTACTGATGCTGTTAGATTGGGGAATGAAAGCTAACTCAAGCCAGCCTAGGAGAATTCATTAGGATGCAAGAGAGCCTCAGGAATCCAAACTGGAATTTCAACTGTGCTTCAGGGTGGAGCTGAAACCAGACCATGGCTGCCATTTCTACCTATTCTCTAACATACTCGCTTGCTTCATTCTTCTCTCTTCCAACTGACATGCTTTGCTCAGGACAATTATGATGGTGAAAGATGACTCACTCCCAAGTATACATGGTATGTATCCAGCTGGCCAAATAGAAAGCTCTCCCCTTCCCACTCTTCTCTCTTTCTCTTTCTCTCTTTCTCACACACACACATATTGTCCATTATCAAAATTCTCAAGGAAGGACTCTGATTGGCCCAGCTTGGATCAGATGACCAGCCCTTATCCAATCATCCATAACAAAGAGTTGAGGTCATGCTATCCAGTTTGGCCACCATCTTGCTCCCATGCTGTTGGTGAAGAAGCAGGGTGCCATTGTGAATGGGGAAGAGACTGTGGTGCGTTGTCTATTACAATATTGCTTCTCAAATGTCCCTGTGCATAAGAATCACTTAAGGATCTTGTTATGATAATGCACAGACTGACTCATTCGGCCTGGACTGAGGCCTAAGAATCTGCATTTCTGATTCTGATAGTGTTTGTCCCTGAACCATATTTTGAGCAGCAGAGTGTTACAATATCAGCCAAGGGAGACAGACTTGTCTGGCGTTCAGTTTCACTATGTAAGACACCCCCTTTCTACCCTACCCAATAAGAGAAACATATTTGCTTCTCTTTAAACATGAAGGATTAGAAGGAAGACTTCTTGCTATCTGAGATATGATCAGAAGTGAGCTGTCAATTGACATTTTCATGGGGCTTTTTTCACACAAGGACATTTAACACAACCTACGAACCAAACCATTAAACTTCCAGCCAAGTAATTACTTTTGCCAAGTAATAATCAAATCAGATCAAATCAACTCCAGCCCTGAGCCTCACCCCATCATCTGTCAGGGACCATGATGGGAACTTCACTGATTAATTTTAAAATGTGATTTTACATTTCAACACAGCACTTCTGACATAGCCACATCAACTGGTCATGTCAAAGTGATCTGCTTCTTCACCTGTTTCCCTTGACCTGTCCCTAGAGTCCTCAGCTGTCCATCCCAGGCCCCTTGTCTCCTAGAAAGCTCTCCCACCCATCTTGTGTCTTGTGCCCTTACCTAAAATGAGCTCCACTCCACAGAGGACCACACTTGTGCCTTAGAATTTCCCCTGCCAACCCCAGGTCTCCATCTGCTTCTGCCCTGTCCATGCCCCCAGCTGCATCCAGGAGCAGACTTTTCATGGCTGTGTCCAGTGTTTTCCTTCTTGCTGGCCAGTGAGGTATTCACAGTCTCTGTCCAAACCACCCAAGGAGTTTGAGCAGAGCAGCAACATCTATCTCAGTGTGAGACTCTACAAATTGAGTGTTTCACAGGCTGTCTGTCATGCAGCCAGAAGGCAGGGATCCATCTGTCTTTTTCCTCAGAGCCTCGGAAACAGACCTATAAGAACCTAAAGATGACCACATGGCACAATGTTCCAGTGACATTATTTCCAAGGATAACCAGAGGAACCCATCAGCCAAGGATTAGCCTTGACCCCGATTACTTAGGCATTTAACATTGCCATCATTGTACCTTACCCTTCTCCCAGTCTCTTCACACCACCCGTCTGGAAAGGGTTAGGCAGATTGCCCAGTACCATCCAGACCCAGAGTCAGGACCAGGATGAGCCTGTAGTCCCCATGAAGTTTGGTCTTCATAGTAGATCTGACATTGGAGACAGGACTCACGCTCAGAGTGCCCACAATCCCATTTAGCAAAAATTCTGGTGAGGAAACCCTGCACCCTTGCAAACAAGCACCAACTCCACAGCACTGGTCAGGACTGCTGTAACTGCAAGTAACAAAACAACTCTCATGGCTGCCAAGAACAGGCCTGGCTACATCTAGGGCACAAGCAACATCATCAGAGCCTTTTCTCTCCATCTCTCAGGCTGGCTTGGTTCTCTGACAGATCCTTCTCTGGACAGTGGCTCCAGTTGGTCCCACGCTTACATCCCAGCAAACAGTGGAAAGGAACCTCTTTCCCTAAAGCTCCAGCAAAAGTCCTGGAGTGGACTTTCATTGGTCTTGCATGGGTTTTATGGCAAACTGAGAACCTATCAGAGTGGTCAGAGAAATGTGAGCATCTCATTGGCCAGGTTTCAGTCACAAGTTTATCCCTAGAGCTAAGGACTGACAGCAGGAGAAGAGTGCTCCCCAAAGGGAAAACAGGTGAGCTCTGGAAGCGTAGTAGTTACAAATCAGGCTGCTAATCTCAGGGTCAGCAGTTCGAAACTACCAGAAGTTCCGCAGGAGAAAGATGAGGCTTTCTGTTCCCGTAAAGATTTAAAGCCTTGGAAACCCTGTACAGGGTCACTATGAGTCGGAACCGACTCCACGGCACAAAACCACCACCCAAAACCAGTCGAGGAAGACAAACAAATTACAACTTGACTACAACAACTAGATCTTTGGGAGACAAGGCATTGTTGTCATTGTTAAACGCCTTCAAGTCAGTTACAACTCATCGTGATTCTATATAGTTTCCAAGGAGCAGCTGGTGGGTTTGAACTGCCAACCCTGTGGTTAACAGTCCAGTGCTTATCCTACAGTGCCACATACTGATATTATTACACTAATGTGGAGCTATAGAATAAGTACTGAACCTCAAGTTCGGTGGTTCAAACTCACCAGCCACTCCTTGGAAACCCTGTATAGACTTGTTATAAATTGGAACCAACTTGATAGCACTTCACAATAACAACAAGAAGACATTATCTAGCCTACTCAAGGGCTAGCATGCCCTGGCTAACCCTATATGTCTGCTTTATATGATGCAGTCACTCACCCACCCCATATCCAGATTCTTGTTGTTGTAAATTGCCAACAAGTTGGTTCCAACCCATAGCGACCCTGGATAAATAGGGTTTCTGAGCAGCAGCTGGTAAGCTTGAACTGCCTCCCCTGCAGTTCAAACAGCTTAACAGTCTGGCGCATTAACCCACAGCGCCACACCAGGACTCCCATACCCAGATTAGGAAAGTCTTAATTTGAGTTGCCCAAGAATCAAGTCCTGAGATGAGGATTTGAGCAAAAGCAGCTAATTTGGGAGTTCCTGAGGCATCTGTATGGAAGAAAGGAAGTGAGAGAGGGAAGGGAAGGCAGCCAATAAACGGTGTGTACCCTGCGTCACTGGAAGATTGGAGCTAATCACACTGGGGAACTCTGAGGAACTGCAGAGCACTCCCTTCAGAATTATCCCACGGAGGGGTGAGAGAGCTGGGGTACTTCTACCCCACTCCTCCCTGTCAGTTCTGAGGGGTATTCCAGGAGATGTTGACTCCCTGGCACTTCTGACTGGCTGTGCCCAGTGACAAAGAAACCCTTAGGCAAAGAGCTACAGGTGCTGGTTCCTGGAAGCGGGGCTGTTATGCACTCAAGTCTGAGTGACAGGATATGGCAGGGAACAAGCTACACCAAGTTCCAAAGACTAGCTAGAGCCCAAGTCCAGGGTTTGAACATTACATACACAGGTCATCCCAACTACAGCTCCTGGTGTGGCACTGTAGGATCAGCACTGGACTGCGAACCACAAGGTTGGCAGTTCAAATCTACCAGCTGCTCCTGGGAAACCCTGTACAGGGCTGCTATGAGTCGGCACTGACTCGACAACAACAAGGTAGGCTTAACTACATGGTCCTGAAGGTCCTGCAGTTCCTCAAGGTCTGTAATAGTGACACCAGTTACCATTGTAGAGATTTTTAATAAGCAGAAGGTTGAATAAAGTCACTTTATGGGGTTTAAGATTTAGGTCTACCTTCTTGTAGAATGATAGTTATTCCTCTTTGATATTATTCTAAGAATTTCAAAACATTTTATAAATAACATGTTCTCTGTACCACCCTGTGAAGGGAAACTGAATTTCAAGGTTGTGTGTGTGTGTGTGTGTTTAAGTCCGTTTCTTTTTTTTAAAAGATTCATACTGGTTGCATAACCTTCTAGAGACAAAGGAACTGACAGATTGATTTTTGCACTTATAACCCAGAGCTTGTCCCCTAAAGAGATGAAAACTAAGAGCCAAAGAAGTAATCGTTTGCTCCCAGAGAGCCCAAGTCCAGGGTTTGAACATTACATACACATGTCATCCCAACCACAGCTCATTAGCCCCTGATATTAACGGGCTCTTTATCATTTACGAGGCAATTTAATATACATTATCTCACATGAGTCCATGTGATGGAGAAGACATAGCCCATGAATTCCACTGCACAGAAGAGCAGGGCACTCAGTCACATCCAGGTAAGAGGAGCTACCAAGGCCACTGGAAGAGGTGGAAGCCAAACAAGACTCTAAATCCACCAGATCACTGTGTAAAGGTCATTCCACTAAGCCAATGGGTCCCAGATGTTTGGCTCCTCATAAATTATTAAAATGATTAGATTGAACCATCCGAAATTGCCATTCTAACTGGTGAAAATGATCCAATGATAGCAATTTTTGCCATTTTCCTAGGTCAAAACAGTCAAATATTGGCAATTCCTCCTGGTTCAGCCTAATATAGAACAAATCAGGAGGTGATCATAGTGAACAAGAGCATTAAAAAGGAAAAAGACGTAGTTATTACCATTTCAGATGTTGTTGTTGTTATCAGGTGCCATCAAGTTGGAACCTACTCTTAGCGACCCGATGCACAGCAGAACGAAACAATGTCCGATCCTGGGCCAACCTCACTACTGCTGCCACACTTGACACCATCAATGATGCCACCTGGCTGATCCATCTCGTTGGGGGTTTTCCTCTTTTTCTCTGACCCTCCACCTTACCCAGCATGACATCCTTCTCCAGC
>NW_006408622.1:2281741-2289244 GCF_000296735.1 Chrysochloris asiatica
GATTTTCAATGGATGTTTACAGCTGTTTCTCTTCATTTTGATTTGTGGCCCATTACCAAACGAAGGTTCTATGAGCTTTTCTCTTCTTGGAGGAGGCTTTTTTTTTTTCCTCAGCTGCATTCTGAGTGCCTTCCCACCTTCCGGTCCTCTATCTGACAGTGTTTCTCTGCTATTCATAGAGTTTTCAGTGACTAGCAATTCAGAAGTAGTTTGTCGCTCTTTCTTCCCAGTCTGTCTTTGTTTGGAAGCTCATCTGAAACCTGTCCACCATGGCTGACCCTGCTAGTTATTTAAAATACCGGTGGCACAGCCCTCAGAATCACAGAAGTTCAAACCACCACAGCATGACAGACAGACGAGTGGTGGTTGTGTGGTCGTTGTTAAACACGAGTCTCCTTGCACTACGGCCCTTAAGTCCCGCTCAAAGGTGGGATTTCCATCCTTGGATGTCGCGTCAGTCAAGAGGCGGAAGCTCAGCAGGGGCGACAGGGTTGTAATGAGATGTTTTGGGCTGTGCTTGTGGGTCTCTAAGTTGGTCGAGCCCGCCTCAAAGCCACGATCCAATGGCTAGGCCAGGATGGCGCCCTCGCAGGGTAAGTAGGACAGCCTGGCTGGCCGCTGCAGTCTCTTCCGGCTAGGCAGTGTCCCCAACCTGGTCTCCAGACACCTCTCACCCCGCCGCTCTGTGGTCTAGGTTTCATTTAACACCTCCACCAGGTCTGCGCAGTTCTCGCACATCGTTCAGCCACCACCCCCTCCATTAGTGCGACCGATTTTTCAGATAGGAAAGATCATTTTAACCAAAATGGTAAGAAGGTCACCATCTTGGAATGTGGAGATTGTGCTTCATAAAGCATTTATTGTGTTGTCTGCATTGCGCTCATTAGACAAGATCTGGAGCCGGAGGTGTCTCCAGGACCACCTTTCACCATCATGATAGGGATGCTGGGCAGGCCCATCCCAGGCCACTGCTATGGAAGCCCCTGAGCTCCTGGCATGAAGCTTTGCTTCAGTGGCCCTCTCCTCTACCACATCGACCCACACGCCAGCCCGACTGGCCCAGGGGGTTGCAAGGTACAAGGTAGCAAAGAACCAAGAGGGGCCACAGAAGTGGTGAGGGATGTGAGCTGTCTACAGAACTCACTCCAATGCACGGTGAAAATGAGCAAAGTGGAGGCCACAAAGGAGAGACTCCTTGGATGCACCTCATAGCAGAAAGATACTGCTGAACACAAGTAACGACTCATAAAACCCATATGTTTTGAGACCAATTCCTTTTCATGTTAAAAAAAAATTAGGTGTATGTATGTTTATTCTTCTTTCTATGCACTGAGCTCAATATTTAAATGAAGGTGTTTTATAAACAAGTCCCCTAAGCCACTGTCTTCACTCCATTATTGTTAAATTGCAGAACAATTGAGTGTCATTTGCATCTGGGGAGCCTGGGGAGCCAGGGAGGATTTAACATTCCATGCAAAGCCCAGAGTTGGGAAAACTGGTGTGAGGACTGCAGTGAGGATCAGCTGACTCTCTGGGCATGTCACCTCTCTCCACATCAGGGAGGTAACAGACAGCAAAGACCCTGGATTGCTCCACATTCACAGCAGAAGAGTCCCATGAAGAGGTACAAAGTGCAGCCACCATGCATTGAATGATGGCTGTAGCGCTGCCTGAACATCGGAGATGTAGAAATGAAGGTGGGTTAACTCCTGGATGCAAGAGAACCAAGGAGAAACAGAGCCACTCAGAGATGGAGTCTAGCTGAGGGGCTTCCTTTGCGCAGCAAAACTTAGACCTTAATCTTTAAATAAGAGAAGTTAGATAACTAACTTAAATGCACCATAGACAGCCACAGAACAAACAGATGAGTCTTAGAAAAAATACAACCAGAACGCTTCTTAGAAGCGAGGCTAGTGATTGGCTCACTTACCTTGGGCATGTCATCAGGAAAAAGCAGTAGCTAGAAAAGGATGTCATGGTAGATAAAGTGCAGGCTTGGTGAAGGTGAAGGAGGCCTTTGGTAAGATGGATTCACACCGTGGCCAAAACAATGCTCTCAAACATTTCAATGATCATGAATCAATCTTGGGCTCTTCAGGTTCTCTACTTTTTTCCTGAGTGAAATTGAGTTATTTGTGTCTTTCAAGGAATATGTCCATTTCATCTCAATTTTTGGGTACTGAGTATTTACTCATCCTGATACCCTGTGTATTACAGGCTTGTCCTCTCTGACTGTGGGGGAATATGATCTAGTCCCGTCTTGAATGAGCTTCAGAAGCTGTTCCACTATCTTCTTTCCAGTGATTCTTTCCTGGTACACAAGCATTGATTGGACACTCAGCTAAAGACTTGAGCAAATCTCCAGAGAGTTAGCTAGCATTCGCTTTCTCTATCCTCTCAGTTATTCTCCTGGTGAGTTCTGGCTGTGTTGGCCTCTCTGAGTCCTCCACTCTGCCTCCTGAACTTAGGGAAACAAATGGGTTCTCTTTGGACTCTTCCTCCCTGAAAACTGGCTCCAGGTAGGAAACTCAGGTAATTCACATCTCAGATCATCTATTTCCTTCTCTCAAAGACCAGCCCTGTGCTGCATACTATTCAATGTCTGCAGATATTTTCTCTGATTCCTCGGCTGGTAACAGTGGAAGTAAATCCAGCTCCCATTGCCGTGTCTCAGCCAGAAACAGAAGTCGATTTTGGTCATTTTGAATTTGAGGCTCCTGTAGAACAAACATCCAATTACAAATATCTAGCAAGCAATTATAACCAGAAAGGTTGAGGACAAAGATAAATATTTGGAGGCAAATGCACAGAGCTGGTAGCTAAAACCGGCACAACTAGAAAGAATTTGTAGTGTCAAAAAGACAGTATCTGCAGGGCAATACCCTCACAGGCAGAATGGTCTGTGAAGGCACAAATCACAGAGAAGTAAAAGAAAACTCATCAGAGAATGAGGATGTGGAGTTTCAAGAGACTGAAGGGTATCCAGGTGTCCACTGCCCCAGAGACCCAGGGTATCAGCGTCAGGAGGGTACACCCAGGCATAATGAGTACATTCTCTACTCTGGCTTTGTGCATACCAGTGATGCCGAGTTTGCCAACATGACAAATAAGTCCTCTTTGCCAAAGCTGGGATGGGGGTACGTGAATGAACTGGGGGAAATGGTCCAGACCATGCTTCAAGACACTTGGCTGAGAAGAGTAGGAGATTTATAGATGGAGGGACATTCTGCTTGGTATCCAAGCCCATATACAGTTTTCCTCCTAAGCCAATTGACAGGGGGTGCCTGAGACATGGACCAGGGAGGATAATTGATGGGGCAAGTTTCCAGGAGATGGAAAATGTTGGAAGGTTTGGCCCTAAGCAGGAGGGAAGAGGGGATGCCAAGGTGGAAAGGTGCAGATTAGAGAAAAAACTTAAGATCTTGTTTACAGAAAGAGGTTGGCAATCCAGGCAGGCCTCAGGCTAAGCAGCTCAGATTTGCTTCCACTAACCCTCCCCAGTGATTCTGAGACATCTCCCCACTGCTGATGGCAGAAAGTTTCATACACACACAGAGGTAGTAGTGAGCCTCTGGGCATGGAATGGTAGGACTGCCTTGTGGCCACACCCAAATGGAATCCATTCTCCGTGGCATCTGTACCTGAAGCACTAAGTTCCACATACGGATTTCTGCAAAGTAGAAGTACATCAGCTATATGGTTGACAGCATATGGCAGTCCAAACGGACTTAAATCAAAAGAAAATTTACAGGCAGACCTCAGAGATATTGTGGGTTTTGTTCCAGCCCACAGCAATAAAGTGAATGTTGCACTAAAGTGAATCACATGAATGTTTTGGTTCCGAGTGCATATAAAAGCTTAGTCTATTAAGTGTGTGTAATCATTAAGGTTTTGTGTTAACTTGACTGGCCTGGATTCTCAGTGGTTTGGTAGCAAAGATACAGTTATACCAATTGTTGTTAAGTGCTGTCAAGTCAGTTCCGACTCATAGCAATCCTATATAAGGTTTCTAAGGAGTAGCTGGTAAATTTGTACTGCTGACCTTGTGGTTAACAGTTCAGTGCTGATCCTACATACAGCAGGGATGAACTCTATGATGATTGGCTATGAGCAGCCAATCAGGTGAAAGGATGTTTCCTTGGGGATGTGGCCTGCTTCCAGTATGTTAGACACTCAGGCAAAACTTGTTTGCTCTCTGCTGGGTCTGGATCTTACATCTGGCTCATCCTCTGAACTCCAGTTCTTTGGAATTCAGGCTGCTCTATTACCTGATAATCCTGGGAGCCAGCAGCAGCCTGCTTACCTGCCGGACCTGCCTGCTGATCTTGGTTCATCTGAACTGGACTAGGGACTCTCCCACCTCTACAATTGTGAGCCATTTCCTTGATATAAAATTATATATATAAAGAAATGTAGGGTTTTTCTGCATAGGGTTCCCAAGGAGCTGCTAGTGGGTTTGAACCACCAGTCCAGTGCTGATCCTACACCACACCAGGAGTCATATGTATATCTAGATAGATAGATAGATAGATAGATAGATAGATAGATAGATAGATATACACACATACATACACACACATATATGTTTTGCTTCTCTAGAGAACCCAGCCTAAGACATTTGGTACTGAGAGTGGTAGTAAAATAGAGAAATAATATTGTAAGGATTCATTTTCTAAATTGGTTCTCAAGTCTGACTAATTTTAAAGGCACTGATAATTCTACCTCCACTAGAAAAGAGGATGAGGGTCCTGATAATCCATGGGGTGAGGTGACAATATTAATACACAAAATATCACCATCCATAGGTCACGTATTGGAGAGAAGTGGGGCTCTGGATGATCATGTGTGTGATATTTTTCTGCATTTTTTTGTCAAAATGAGGAGTTTAGAGAAGCTGGTTGGTTGGTCCTATTTACAATAGAGCACGTGGTTAAGTAAAGAGATTAACTTAAGGCTAGACAGTCATAGCTCAAGCGCCACATAAAAGATCTCAAAGTTTCCACTTGTGCCCTAGAAAGCCTTATTTCTTGTAGTTGTTGTTGTTAAGTACAGTCCAGTTGATTTCAACTCATAGTGACCCTATATAGGGTTTCTGAGGAGTGACTGGTGAGCTTGAACTGCCAACCTTGTAGTTCAAACAAACTTTGAAGTCCAGCACATTAACCCACAGTGCCACATCAGGATTCCAGAGCTGGTGTTGCATAAAACAAAACCCAGAATCTTATCATAAGAGTAATTGAATTACAACATCAATTGAATTTCCAACCTCGAATAGTGTCTCATGTTAAAGTGAGGGCATTGGTTGGGAAGAAAGGTGATCCTGAAACTTGGTATGAGGACGTATGGGCAGATAATCAGGAAGCTGGGGAAATTCTGTTCAATCACTCTTGCCAACAGTACCACCCTTCCCACCCAAAGAGATGACTTCATCTTTGTCTACTAATCCATTATCAGTAAAACCATTATCCCCTCTGCCACCACTTGATGAGGTTAAGCCACCTGTGTCTACTGAGATAATGCCTGAGGCATTACCTAAGAAATATGTCTTTCAATACAACACTGAATGTTCCCAGGAAGCACCTCCAATTATTGCTTCTAGACCTATAACTAGACTTAAGTCCTTAGGAAACCCCAAAAGTTGAAGCAAAAATTGTGACCCAGGAAGAAGTATATTACACACAAAAGATCTGCCTGATATTGTAAAATAGATACTTGAGGGGGAGAGAAAGGAATAGCCAGAAACATCAACATAGAAAACTTGTAAGTCCATCTTCAGCCTATAACTGATTGGAATACCTAAAATGGGGCTACAACTTGCCCAGTGAAGGAGGCTTCCTGTGGAGCCTTTGCATTGTATAAGATCATAGGTCGAATCCTGATCCTCATCCAGAATCATCTGAGGTGGAAAATTTCCACTTGAAAGGATATGCAGACCAGCCTGGAGCAGCGAGAAGAACAGAAGATACTTCTTGAAAGAAAGAAAGACCAGCAGGAAAAATAAAAAACAATAGTGGCAGTCTGATTGACTACTACAAGAATAAGCTATTTGTTTACCTGAGGTCCACTCAGGGCAAACCCCCTTCCAAGACTGAGACTCAAGGGGAATACATGAGCAGGCATGTGGTCTGGCTGGTGACCACATTGGTCCACTGATAAGGGGAAGTGGGGAAAAAGCAGCAATGAAGTTGTGAGCTAAGTCCAACCACATTCAATAGACTCCTGTCAACCTGAGTTGAGACTTGGTTGGCCAGAAGTATGGTAAAATCTGGGGACTCCAGGGCCCAGAGAAAGGGACATGGCCACAGAGGATTATAGTGGACAGTGAAGCATCCAGCTGATATGAAGTGAGGGAAATACACAAGAACACCCATACTTGCAGATAGTACCCACCTGACCTAGTTTCAATGGCTGGATGATCAGAACTCAATTAGAGGAAGAAAGAGGAGGAAAAAAAGAGTAATCCACTACAATGTGATGAACTTGACGTATACTTATGAATGTAGTAGCTCAAAAGAGGGAACAAACAAATCTTTACAGGGAGGATCATTCCCACCCCCTCAGTATACAGGGTTGGCAGGGATGGGCAACTCAGACATTGGCTACTCATAGTGGTGGTGGTGGGGGGGGCTACAAAGCCAAGAAGTGACTGGCTTACAAGCTTTCAAGAGGGAGCCTAGTTCCTGAGGGTGTGGGGGAAGGTAGACTCTCCACTGAGTGGTTTCCAAGCTGTCTGGACAGGGCTGATGAAAGGAAATGGGGATAAGACACTTGTGGTTCAATAGTGAATAATTGCTATCAGGACTGATTGTGAGTGTTGGAAATGTAAAGGCAGACTTTTTTTTTTTTTTTTTTTTAACAAAATGAGGGGAGTGGTTGATTTTGCAGTCCAGATGCTGAGGACCCTGGGACTATCAGGGGAGAAGTGTGGAGTGTGGGACCCTGTCCAGAGAAGCAGTGACCCCGGAGATGGAGGCAAAAATGATGACATGAAGAGATGGAGCAGCTGGGGACTCTGGACTCAGGGAGGGAAAGGGACTGTGTGCTGACAGCCAAGGGGGCAGGCTTGCAGGGTGTACACTTTGGTTGTTTGATGATGCATAGAGGAGATTGAAATCGTTGCAATGAAACGAAATACGATAGGATGAATGTAAAGCTGATGTTCTCCTATGTTAACTATGACTCAATTCACAATAAAAACTTTTTTTAAAAAAAGAACTGTTTGATTTTTCTAATATGTACAAACAGAAACCTGGAGAATATGCATGGGAGAGACTATTAAGGGTTTGGGATAATAGTACAAGGAACCTAAGGTTAGATCAGTCTGCATTTATTGATATGGGCCCACTAAGCACAGATTAATGTTCAACCGTTTCAAGAGGTACCATATGTTCAAGAACCAATGATACTCATGGAGAAAGTCCAAGATGCATTGAAGGAATTGGCAAAGAATAAGGAACCAGGAATTGATGGAATAAAAATTGAAATCTTTCAAGAAAGTGAGGC
>NW_006408622.1:2289344-2293887 GCF_000296735.1 Chrysochloris asiatica
GGCTGCAAGCATACATTGACAGAAAACTTCCAGAGGTTCAAGCAAGATTCAGAAAAGGCTGTGGAACAAGAGATATCATTGCTGGTGTCCGATGGATCTTGGCTGAAAGCAGAGAATATCAGAAAGATGTTTACCTGTGCTTTATTAACTACACAAAGGCTTTTGATTATGTGGATCATGACAGGCTATGGACAACATTGCGAAGTATGAGTATTCCGGAACACTTAACTGTGCTCATGAGGAATCTGTACATGGACCAAGAGGTAGTTGTTCGAACAGAACATGGGAACACTGAATGGTTTAAAATTAAGAAAGGTGTGTGACAAGGTTGTGGTCTTTCACCATTCTTATTCAACCTGTATACTGAGCAAATAATCTGAGAAGCTGGGTTACACACACAAAAAAAAAAAATTGGAGGAAGACTCATTAACAACCTGTGATATGCAGATGATAATACAACCTCGCTTGCTGAAAGTGAAGATCACTTTCTGATGAACATCAAAGAGCACAGCCTTCAGTATGGATTACATCTCAATGTAAAGAAAACAAAAATCCTCACCACTGGACCAATAAACAACACTCTTGTCAAAGGAGAAAAGATTGAAGTTGTCAAGGACTTCATTCTTCTTGGATCAACTATCAACACTCACAGAAGCAGCAGTCAAGAAATCAAACGATGTATTACATTAGGCAAATCTGCTGCACGAGACCTTTTTAAAGTGTTGAAGAGCAAAAATGTAAGCTTGAGGAGTAAGGTGCGCCTGACCAAAGCCATGGTATTTTCAATAACCTCATATGCATGTGAAAGCTGGACAGTGAATAAGGAAGACCGTAGAAGAATTGATGCTTTTGAGTTATGGTGTTGAAGGAGAATATTGAAAGTGCCATGGGCTGCCAAAAGAACCAACAGATCTGTGTTGGAAGAAGTGCAGCCAGAGTGTTTCTTGGAGGCCAGGATGGCCAAACTTCATCTCTCATACTTCGGACATATTGTCAGGAGGGATATCATGGAGAAGGATATCATGTTTGGTAAGGTGGAGGATCAGAGGAAAAGAGGAAGACCCCAACAAGATGGATTGGCAAAGTGGCAGCATCAATGGACTCAAGTGTGGCAACAGTAGTGAAGTTGGCCCAGGGTCAGGCAGTGTTTCATTCTGCTGTGCATAAGGTCACTATAACAACAACAAGAAGAAGCACAGATTCTTCATTCACTGTTTCAGTGGGTTATAAGAGGATTTGTAAGTGTATTTGGTTGGTTCACTGATTCATGGATTGCATGGTGACCTACAGTACATCAAGTTGAAATTCTAGACCTGCTTTGGTATTCTACTGAGAAAGGAATCCAAAGGCTTCAGGAAATCACCATGTTAGAGTGGATTTATAAACCCATAAGCCCATACATGGAATGCCCAGAGGACACACCTTCTACCATAACAGTGAGGAACACATTTGTAAAGGAAGCCCCAGTCTCCTTGAAGACTCCTATGATTGCTATTTTATGTAATTCAGATTTGACAGTGGGAACTGCCCTAATTGAATTAAGACTCCTAACTATAATTGGGCTGATTGGATTCCTGGCGGTAGAAGCCAAGTGGCAGCACTTAATTGATAGAAACAAGGTGGTGTGGTTACCGTAATCGACAGCAGAATCAAAGTAGTAATTGTCATATCATGGATGAGGCATCCTAGTTTAGTCCACTCCAAAATATTGTCGGGGTGTAGGCACAATATGCATACAAAAAGAACCAGAGAGACAGAGGCCTAAGCAAAGCAAGAAGGTTTATTAAGGCATAGATGATCTCACAGGGAGGGGAACAGGTTACTGCCTCGTGAGTGAGGAGAGCACCAAATGAGTTCTTGGTTCTAGTTTTATGCTGTTGTCCTCTGGAAAGATTCTGGGTCTCCTGGTAGTCATTTCCTGAACCCTACATTTTCCTATCATAATTTAGTGCCCATAATTGGTCATTTCTTCCTGGATCTGATGTAATTCTTTCTCATAATTCATTCTGATATAATTGTATTTGTGAGCTAGCTGCAATATTGATTTATTATTTTGGTATTATGATTAATTCTTTGGTTACATCAGATCAGTCTTAGTTTTCTCTGTGCATGCTTGATTTGGGGGGAAGTTCCTTTTATCAATACTCCTCCACCTGGACTTTCTAATTGGATGAAGCACAGCAGGTGTTTGCTCTGATTGATTTGTGGTCAACCTCTCTTCCCTGTTCTAACTGCCTAACATGAAGCAGAATAGTCTGACTCCTGTGGACATGTGGTGTTGGCTAATCAGGCAGAGAGTCCCTAGGAGTGAAATAGATGGGAAACCTACTAAATATTTACTTGATCTGAACAATAGGAAGAATTTTAGGTCAAGCAGTCAGTCTAACTTGAATTGTCAGAATAGAAAGTCACAGCCTTCAATCAATTCTCAGACTTGAGCCGGTTTACAGGCCCACAGCCCCTTGAAGGAAGGGGTGGCTGGGTCTACTTGAAGCAGGACCTCACTACACTTCCAGATTTTAGTCTTTCTTCTAGCCTTCCCCAAAGGGCTCAATGGTCTTTTACAAGTGTGACAATTCACTGAAGAAAAGGAAATGATCAGACTTATTGGGGGTTGTTGGCCACTGGCCCTGAATTGACACTAATACCAAGAGACCCCAAAACAGCACTGTGGCCCAGGCAGAGTGGGGGCATATGGAAATAATGGTTAAGGTCCATCTCACTGTGGGTCCAATGGGTTCCCAAATTCATCCTATAGTGATTTCTGCAGTTGCAGAATGCATACAGAATAGACATACTCAACAACGAGCAGAACCCCGACATTTGATCTCTGAAATGTGGAATAAGGATTATTATGGTTGGGAAAGCCAAGCAAAAATAATTAGAACTGCCTTTACCTAGGAAAGTAGTAAACCTAAAGCAATACCACATTCCTGGAGGGATTGCAGAAATTAGTGCTACAAGGATGTACAGGTGGTGATTCCCACCACATCCCCACTAAATCCTCCTATCTCATCTGAGCAAACATAAATGGGTGTTGGAGAGTGAGAGTGGATTATTGTAAATTTGATCAGGTGGTGACTCCAGTTGCAACTGCTGTTCCAGATGTTGGTTCATTGCTTGAACAAATTAATACATCTGGTACCTAGTATGCAGCTATTGACCTGGCCACTGTCTGTGTCTCAATTCCAGTTTCTAAGGGTCATTAGATGTAGTTTGACTTCAGCTGGCAAGGCCAACAATACACCTCCACTGTCTTACCTCAGAGTTACATCAACTCTTGAACACTATGTCACAATTTAGTACCCAGGGACCTTGATCACCTTTCCCTTCCAAAAGACATCACATTGGTCTATTACATTGATGACATTATGCTGACTGGCCTTAGGGAGGAAGAAGTATAAATGGCTCTGGATTTACTGATAAAATCTCTGTATGTTGCTGTTGTTGTTGTTAAGTACCATCAAGTCGGTTCCAACTCATAGCAACACTATATAGGGCTTCTGAGGAGCAGCTGGTAGGTTTGAACTGCCAACCCTATGATTTGCAGTCCTGTGTCAATCCTACAGTGTCTCACCAGAAGTCCATCTGCATTCTAAAGGGTGGGAAATTAGCCCAACAAAAGTTCAGGCACCTTCCACCTCAGTGAAATTTCTAGGGGTTCAGTGGTATGGGGCATATAGAGATATTCCTACTGAAGTGAAGGAAGAGGTGGATCTTGATGGCAGATAGGGTAGAGGTGCAGTGAAGATCTCTGTCAGCAATAACACAGAATACCAGGCTAAGCAGGTTCAGGGCAGAGCTCCAAAACTCTGAACCACATATGTAGGAATATTTTAAAAGTTTGAAGGCTTATAGCTAGTCGAACTTATAGCAGAATCAAGAAATCTTGGACTTTAGAATCTGCCAGGCTCAGCAGCCTGTAGCCGACAACTTGGGCCAAATGGCAAGACCAAGTCGGGGAGCAAGTAGACCCGCCACAGACTAACGCCTGCGGGAACCTCAGAGACAAAGGTGGACAATATTCTTTGTTTTGTTTTGTTCTGATTTTTTTTTTTTTTTTTTTTGTATTTGTTCATTGGTCTCTCGCTGTCTGTACACCTCCATTCTGGTGACCAGAGTGGGTGCCTGAGCGAGTAGACACTCCCCACCCCCACAACTGAAGGGTTCTTCTACCACGCATGTGCACAGATCCTCTCAGCTCTTAAAGGTCAATCTCCACTTAAACCAACCAGCATCACAAAATGGCCACAGCCGGTCCTAAACTGTTTATTAATAGGGAAAAGGCCAGAACAGGGGTTGTGGAATAGGAGAGAGTCTAAAAACAAAACAGGCCAAAAATTAAATCCTGAGGTACAGCATAACAATGAATAGTGGCATCTTGAAACTTATCAGATGGCCTTGAAGGCAAGAAGCTGAAAGAGGATATTAAAGTCATACTCAGATTAGGCTGCAGGTTTTTTTGTTTTTAATCTCTTCTCTCTCTCCTCTCTCTTTTCTATGATTATAGACTACAATATCCAATCTGGGTTTCTTTTTGTTT
>NW_006408622.1:2295902-2299359 GCF_000296735.1 Chrysochloris asiatica
CAAAACATCCTAAAGGGAGTTCTGTGGACTGAGAACAAACAAGAAGAGACAATAACCAGAGATTGACATACGTGGCAGCACCTTCCAGAACTCAATCGACAAATGGAAGAGTCGAGAACAGAACAATACTATAAAAACAAACTCAGAGGATCTGGGAGGTCAGTCTATGATAAACTGAAGGACAAGTTATTACATATGGCCCCTCCCACAACTAAAAAAGAGGCTCAATGCCTGGTGGGCCTCTTTGGATTAGGGAGGTAACATATTCCTCATTTGGTTGTGCTACTCTGACCTATTTATCAAGGGACTAGTAAAGCTGCTAATTTTGAGTGGTGCCCACAATAAAAGAAGGCTCTGCAATAGATTCTGGCTGCCATGCAAGCTGCTCTGCCACTTAGGCCATGTGATCCAGCTGATCTAATGGAGCTTGAAGTGTCAGTGGGAGATAAAAGTGTAGTTTGGAGTCTTTGGCTGACCCCTGTTGGTGAATCACAGCACAGACCCTTAGCATTTTAGAGCAAAGCACTGCCATGCTCTGCAGATAATTACTCTCCTTTTGAAAAACAGCTTTGGCTTGTTACTTGATCTTAGTAGAGACTGAATACCTAACCATGGGCCATCAAGTCACCATGTGGCTGGGGCTATCCATTATGAACTGGGTGCTGTCTGACCCACAGAGCCATAAAGTTTGACGTGCACAGCAGCACTCCATCCTTAAAAGGAAGTGGTATATATGAGACCGGGCTCAAGCAGGACCTAAAGGCACAAGTAAGTTGCATAAGGAAGTGGCCCAAATACCCATGGTCTCCATTCTTGTCACATTACCTTCCCTCTCCCAGTCTAAGACTATGGCCTCCTGGGGAGTTCCTTACGATCAGTTGACTAAGGAAGAGAAAACTCATGCTTGGTTTATAGATGGTTCTGCATGATATGCAGGCACCATTCAGAAGCGGACAGCAGCAGCACTCCAGTCCCTTTCTGGGACTACCCTGGAGGACAGTGGTGAAGGAAAGTCCTCCCAATGGGAAGAACATTGAGCAGTGCACCTGGTTGTTCATTTTGTTTCAAAGGGGAAATGACCAGATGTATAAACTGATTCATGGGCTGTGGCAAATTGTTTGGCTGAATGGTCAGGGACTTAGGAAGAATGTGGTTGGAAAATTGGTGTAAAGGAGGTGTGGGGAAGAGGTATGTAGATAGACCTTTCTGAATGAGTCAAAAAAGTGAAGATATTTGTGTCCCATGTGAACATACACTAAATGTTACCTCAGCAGAGGAGGAGTTTAACAATCAAGTGGACAGGATGACACACTCTGTGGAAACTAGTCATCCTCTTCCTCCATCATTCCTGTCATTGTCTAATTAGTTCGTGAATAAGGTAGCCATGATGGCAAGGATGAAGGGTGTGCATGGGCTCAGCATCATGGTTTTACACTTGTCAAGGCTTAATTAGCTATAACCACTGCTGAGCATCCAACCTGTCAGCAACAGAAAACAACACAGAGTCCCAGATATGGGACCATTCCTCAGGGAGATCAGCCAGTAACCTGGTGGCAAGTGGCAGATTGATTATATTGGACCTCTTACATCAAGGAAAGGGCAGCATTTTGTTCTACTAGAACAGACACTTAGTCTGAATATGGATCCTCCTTCCTTGCACACTATGCTTCTGCCATCTGTGGACTTACAGACGTCTTTGTCATGGTATCCTACACAGCATTACCTTAGATCAAGGGACCCATTTCACAGCACATCAAGCATGGCAATGTGTCTGTGCTCATGGAATGTATTGGTCTTACCATGTTCTTAAGGAGCTCTGGTAGCATAGTGGTTACCAGTTGGACTGCTAACCTCAAGGTCAGCAGTTCAAAACTACCAGCTGTTCTGTGGGAGAAACATGAGACTTGTTGCTCCTGTAAAGATTTGCAGCCTCGGAAACCCTATACAGGGTTGCTATGAGTCAGAACTGACTCCACAGCACACCACCACCACCACTACCACCATGTTCTTCATCATCCTAAAGAAGCTGGCTTGATCAAACGACAGCGCGGCCTTCTAAAGACACAATTACAGGACAGGCTAGGTAGCAATGTCTTGTATATTTGGGGCAATGTTCTTTAGGAGACTGTGTATGCTCTAAATCAGCATCCATTATATGGTGCTATTTCTCCAACAGCCAGAATTCATGGGATCAGGAAACAAAAGGTAGAAATGGGAGTGGCACTTACTACTACTCCTAGTGATTCATTTGCATAATTTTTGCTTCCTGTCCCTGAAACTCTATTAGTTTCTGGTCTGGACATTTTAATTCTAAAGGAAGGGATACTCTTACCTAGAGACAGAGCACTGATTGCATTGAATGGGAAGTTAAGAATGCCCCCTGGTCATTTTGTGCTCCTCATGCCTCTTGATCAACAGGAAGAGAAGGGAGTTACTGTATTCAGTGGTATGACTGATCCTGAATATAAAGAGGGAATTGGACTGACATTGCATAATGGAAGTGAAGAAGAATGTGTGTGGAGCCCAGGAGATTCCTTAGGACATCTTTTAGTACTACCATGCCTGTGATCTAGTACGATTACTAATAGGCCAGACCCTTCAGGAAATGAATGTTTGGGTCACCCCACCAGGCAAAGAGCTGTGACCAGCTGCAGTGCTACTCAAGAGCAAAGGGAATGCAGAATGGGTGGTGGAAGAAGATAATTCTAAATACCAGCTATGGCCACAGGATAAGTTGAAGAAAGAAGAACTGTAATTGTTATGAATATATTTTTTGTATGTGTGCATCATACATTTTTGCTTTGTTCATTTGTAAACTCTAAGATGTAAATGTAACCAGTGTGTTTTGTTGTAGTTGCATCATGTTGGGTACAAGTATGACCTTACAATTGTCTTTATTTAGAGATTGTACATTTGGTGTATAGGTGCCAAGTTGACAAGGGGTAGACTATGATGGGTAAGGCTTTGTGTCAACCTGACAGGCTCAGGATTCTCAGTGCTTTGGCAACTGAGATGCAGTTATTGCCCCAATGAGATCTAATACAATGCAATTAGCTCTCTGAGGATTAGCTATGAGCAGCTAATCAATAGAATGGTGTCCTTGGGAGTGTGACCTGCTTCCAATATATTAGTCACTCAGGCAAAGCTTGTTTGCTCTCTACTGGGTCTAGATCTTGTATCTAGCTAATCCTCCAAATTCCAGTTCTTTAGACTTCAGCCTGCTGTATAACCTGATAATCCTGAAAGCCATCAGCAGTCTGCCTGCCTGTGTGTCTGCTGTTGTCCGCCTCCTGAGCTTGGTACATTTGACCCAGACTTGGGACACTCCCACCTCTACTATTGTGTTATCTCCTTGATAAGAACTTCTCTTTATATATATATAGAAAACAAAAATCCTCACCACTGGACCAATAAACAACATTCTTATCAATGGAGAAAAGATTGAAGTTGTCAAGGA
>NW_006408622.1:2299912-2300460 GCF_000296735.1 Chrysochloris asiatica
CATAGCGTTACTATGAGTCGGTACCAACTCAATGACACTTAACAACAACAATATATATATAAGTTTCACTGGTTTTGCTTCTCAGGAGAAGCCAGGTTAAGACAGTGTGAATAGCATTATGAAAAACTTTGAAATAGTGTGAGAAATTACCAAAATGTGACACAGAGACATGAAGCAAGCACGTGCTGTTAGAAAAAAATGCTGCTGAAACACTTACTCAACATAGGGTTGTCACAAACATGCAACTTGCAGGGGGAAAAAACCCACAGTTGTCTGTGAAGCACATTAAGAGGAAGCATCCTTGTGTGAAGGACCCTGTGCCTGATCAACAAAATGGCATTGCAGCTGTCCCCAAGTGGTACCAAATAAAGTCCTGCATAAGTCTTTATTCAGTACTTTTTAAAAGTACTGAAGAGCAGAGATGTCAGCTTGAGGACTAAGGTGCACCTGACTCAAGCCATGGTATTTTCAATACCTCATATGGATGCGAAAGCTGGACAGTGAATAAGGAAGATCGTAGAAGAATTGATGCCTTTGAGTTGTGGTGT
>NW_006408622.1:2300681-2345648 GCF_000296735.1 Chrysochloris asiatica
GAGATGGATTGGTCAGGTGGCATCATTGATGGCGTCAAGTGTGGTAGCAGTAGTGAGGTTGGCCCAGGATCGGACATTGTTTCGTTCTGCTGTGCATGGGGTCGCTATGAGTCGGTTCCGACTCGATGGCACCTGACAACAACAACAAGTCTTTATTACACCAAAAGACCCTCCCGGGGTAGTTTCAGGAACATCTCCATAACTCCGCCCATTGGAAGCTCACCAAAACCGTACCCAGGGACACATCGCCTTAAATACTCCAGTCCGTAAGGGACAGGTGGGCTCTTTGTCTCTCTTGACTTTAAGTTCCCCTCCCAGGTTTACTCTCAATAAACCTGCCTGCTGTTGAAGCCATGTCTCTCTCCTCGTCTCTTTCTTTCTTATTTCTTACACTGTGTAAAGCTGTGTCTCATGCAACTGGATCCAGAGCACAGAAACATCAAATATTGGCTACTTCCTCAGGAGGCTTCATGTGGCAGTAAGCTGGGAGCAGCCAGGGCATCAATTCAATAAAAGTTTTAGAGCTGAGTCGGGTTTTTACTGGTCTGGTCTGGATCATGGGCTCAGCATGAACCAGTCACCAGGCTGAGGGACCAAATATGCTGACTGGATAAACCCAGGATTCAATCAGCCTCATGGGATCCATGCAGGCTGAGAGCAGGAGGGATAGATTTTCAATGGAAAATCTGGGGATGAGTGCGGGGAGGCAAAAAACACTAACATCCCCTACAAGAAATCTGAAGGGTCTCATTCCAAGGCATCAGCACCAACAGGACCAAGTTCAGGAAACACAGTGGGGGTGGAGAACGCATGGTCTAAACTTGCATTTTTGATAGAATTAGATCCTTCAAGGGTATATGATCCTTCAAGGGGAGGAACAACAAGCCACAAGATGGAAAAATGAAAACATCACTGTGGAAACTTTGCATTTTATAAATGGGGCTTAGAAAATTGTATGCTTAGAAAACAGGTTTATTTCATGAACTTCTCCTCCAACTTTGAGCTTGCCACTCCTTCCATTTTGCTTCAAATGAACCCATAATTCCATACCGTGAATCCAGCTGGAACTAATGTCTTTATTAAATAAGTTTCATTTGGGGACTGGCTGCCATGGACCCAGGGAGGAAAAGTGTCTTTTTGCTGAGACGAATCTAGGTCAGCAATGCAAAGCTTCTTTTTGAAAGACAAGAGGCAGTGTTGATGAAGGCGGGTGGAAGCTTCCACTCTGATGTCCCTTTGCTGGCAGGCGACAATCCTTGTGGGCAGCCAGCTTCCTAATGGCCTCTTAATGATCCCTGCCTCCCAGTACTGTCTCCTCCCACACTGGATAGGACGGACCTGTGTCAACAACAGACTAGTGCAGATACGGCAGCATCTCTGGAGGTCAGGTCACAAAAGACACATAGCTTCTGCCTTGCTCTTTCTTGAGCCATTCACTCTGAGAAGCAGCTGCCAAGTTGTGGTGATACTCATCATTGCCAGAGAAAGGCTTACGTGGTGAGGACCTGAGGCCTCCTGCTGCCCACAGCCATGTGGGGAAGGAAGCTTTCTGGGAAGATTCTTCAAGTCAAGCCTTCAGATGATCAAAGCCCTGGCTGGCATCCCAACAGCAAGCTGAGAAATCCTGAACCAGAAACCCAGCTAAGCCTCTCCCAAATTCCTGACCCACAGAAATTTAGAGATAATAAATGCTTTTTTAAGGCACTAAGTTTGGGAGTAATTTGTTACGCAATGGTAGTGGTCGTGTGCCATGGAGTTGGTTCTGACTCATAGTAATCCTGTACAGGGCTTCCAAGGCTGTAAATCTTTATGGGAGAAGAAAACCTCATCTTTCTCCCATGGAGTGACTGGTAGACTCGAACTGCTGACCTTGCAGTTAACAGCCCAGCTTGTAATCCACTACTGCAGTAGTAGTTACTGTTGTTAAGTGCCATCGAGTTGGTTCTCACTCACAGCAACCCTGTGTAGGGTTTCCCAGGAGCAGCTGGTGAGTCTGAACCAACAACCTGGTGGTTCACAGTCCAGTGCTGACCCTCCAGCACCACACCAGGAGTCCTGTTATACAGTAATGCAAAATAAATCATATAATCCCACTTCCAGATGCAAGTAAATGAGTCTTCCGCCTTGCTTGATTATGCTAACAACCACATCTGTCTTATATTTGCAGGACTTTCCCCCAGTGCCATGGTCCCACTCTGGAAGCTTCCTGAGGACAGGTTTGTTTGTTGGCATATGCTATCAAGTCGGTTCTGACTCATATGACCCTGTTTGTTGTTGTTGTTGTTGTTGTTAAGTGTCGTCAAGTTGGTTCCAACTCATAGCTACCCTATATGGTTTCCAAGGAGCAGCTGGGGCATTTGAACTGTCGGCCTTGTGATCTGCAGTCCCGTGCTCACCCTCCAGCACCACACCAGTTCAGTGGTCTTGTATACGGTTTCCTGGCTGGTGGGTTTGAACTGCCAACCTTGTGGTTAGCAGTCCAGTGCTTATCCTACAGTGCTACACCAGGGCTGTAATGAATGTCCTCTTCTCTGTGTCCTTAATTCCCCACACAGTGCCCAGTAAGTATTTACTAGATTAACCTGAATTTCTTTCTGTATAGGAAAAAAACTTGTGACAAAGAAGCATCTCCATTTTCCAAGAATTTCCTTCCACAACTCAAAAAATGATGACAGCTCTTTAATTAACAGAAACTATCTGAATTCAAACCTCAACAAGTTTGCTGTGATCTGAGGGTTGCTTCTTGTAGAAATAAGAGCTATCTGCAAATGCAGCTACAAATCAGTGCAATCAATTTCAGGAAATGTCAATATCCCAGGAGGGACCTCACTGCAGCTCGGATCAGAAGCACATGTCTGCTTGGCCAGCTAACTGTTCCTGCTAAGACGCAGGCTTAGAACCTCCTGCCCAGCGATGAGGACTGGCCATGGTGCCCACTACCTACCTGTCACTCTTCCAAGGTGACAGACACAGAGACCTGTCCTTAGGGAGCTTACAGTCTGCCATGGGAGGTGTTCACACAGAAAACTCAGCCAACTCAAAACTGAATTTACTAAGAACCCCATAGAGTGGCATCAACTGTAAATGGTTTAAAAGCACTAGGGTTCTTTGTTCAGAAAAATGGGCTGCAGCCTCGACTCAGGATACAGGACACAGGGCCTCCAAGGCGGTCACAGTCTAATGGGGAAACTTTCCAGAGAGGTGGTCCTGACCCTGCCCAGACACTATGATGTGTATGCTGAGTTGTAAAGGATGAGCAAGAAGTGACAAGGGAGAGAAGAAAGGGCAATCCAAGCTGTGGAGACCTCACAGGCCAGCAGGCCAGCAGGCCAGTGAGGCAGGGACAAGAGGTTTGTTACTACTGAGCATGTGAGGCAGGAGTGACCAGAGATCGGAGGGTGGGGGACACAAATCATGGAGACAGTCTGCAAAAATATGTGGTGTCAACTTTTTCTTCCAAAGCACTCTTTACTCAGTTGGGTTCCAGAATTCAGTGTAATGACCACACAGAACTCAGACAACACAGTCACAGTTACAGAGTTTATTAGGGAAGTTAATAGGATCAGAAAATGCTCAGGCACAGTTGTTCCAGTCAGCCCACAGGACACACCACTCCACCAGGAACCTCTGCCTGACGGCACTTGACTCTAGCTCCATGGATCAGCAAACCTAACTCCCCCACTTAAGTGCCAGGAGGCACCCTACTCTACAAGGAAGCTTCCTGCCCAATGTCACTCAGCTTTACTTGTTCCGTGGGCTGGAAAGCCCACTGCTCTATCTCATACTAAAGTTCTTGGTTCTATTGCTCCAGTGTCACAATTTTCTGTCCCTGAGTCAGAGATTCAATGTGCAGGGATCTCAGGGTCCAAAGGATGCACTCTATCCCTGGCTCTTCTGATTTGATGGTAGTGAGATCCCCCTCCTGCTTCTGAGATGATTCATTTTATACTCATGTTAGTTTCAAGTTTTGACAATTTCACCGAACTCTGATAACATTGGCAGCTTAATCATGTCCTCCTACCAGTATCTTCAGCCACCTTCTCTTACCCTGACCCAGCCAAGCAGGAATGTGGTTGGTGGGAGTTACAGACTAGGGCTAAAAGAGACATTCGATCATTCACTACAACATATAGTTCTCCATGTGTCTGCACCTTGTGAACACAGGCATCAATGCCTTTATCCTGCGTAATCTTTGCAGGAGGTCTATATATAGTGAGCTCCATTCATGATAAGCACTGGACTGCAAACCACGAGGTTTGTGGTTCAAGCCCACCAGCCTCTCTGTGGTAGAAGGAAGAGGCTTGCTTCTCCCAAAAAGATTTTAAAAGCCTTGGAAACCCCAAAAAGGGTCGCTATGAGTAGGAGCCAAGTACACGGCACTTAACAACAGTACAGTGAGCAGCTTTGGAAGATAGAGGAATGTCTCCCTCTGGAACAAACAGCAGGCATACTGATGCCTACTATAAAATCCAGGGGCCCCACAGGGTCCTCTCCTATAACACAATCCACTGTGTGCAGGTCTCACCTGCTGGCCCACTGCACTGCCCTAGAGAAACTCAAATTCAGGAAAACAGAGCAACGAAACTGCTGATCTCTGACCACTGCGATAGCTGTGAGTGATAAGGCCCTTTGTCTCTGACCCAGGAGTCATGTGTCTTCTACCAACATTCATGAACCTACGGCAGGCTATCCTGTTAGCTTACAAGTAGGGTTAAAGTTCCAAACCCTGTACAATTTCTGATGGGAGACTCCTGAATACCAAATTTTACCCTGCTGTTCTTAAGCAGGGAAATTATATATGTCTTTAGTGATGGGTGATAGTTAAGGTTTGGTGTCAAGTTCACTGGGCCAGGATTCTCAGTGGTTTGACAGTTGAAGTATAGTTATCCTGAATGATGAGATCTAACATAATGTAATTAACTCAATGATGAGGTCTGCTATGAGCAGCCAATCAATTGAAGGGAAGCTTCCTCGGAGGTGTGGCCTGTTTCCAATGTATTGGACACTCAGGCAAGGTTTGCTTGCTCTCTGCTGGGTCTGGATCTTGCACCTGGCTTGTTCTTCAACCTCTGGTTCTTTGGACTTGAGCCAGTGCCTGCTCTGTTGCCTGTCACTCTTGGAAGCCATCAGCAGTCTGCCTTCTTACCTGCCAGACCCACCTGCCTGCCTGCCATGTGACCCGCTGATCTTGATTCATCAGTCTTATAGCTACATTGAGTCCGTAGCCTGCAGCCTGACATCTAGCCAACGAACGTGGAACTGACCACCTCTACAACTGTGTGAGCCTTTTCCTTGACAAATACATATGTAAGCTTAGTGGATTATGAATTGGGTTTCTCACCACTAGGGCAGCTGTTCCTACCTACTAGCTGCTCTGTAGGGGAAAGAGAGGCTTTCTGTTCCCATAAAGATTTACAACCTTTACTAGATGCAGGGACATGCTGAGTCAGAACTGACTCCATGGCACACAGCCACCACCACCACCATATAAACTTCACTGGTTTTGCTTCGTTAGAGAGCTCAGCCTAAGACACCATGGGAAAGCATACTGTAAGCACAGAAGGGTGCTTTAAGAGAGAGTATGGTACCTACCCAGAGAAGCAGTGACGTCAGAGATGGAGGCAGAGACGATGACCTGGAGAGAGGGAACAGCTGGGGACTCTAGACCCAGAGAGGGAGAGGGGCTGTGTGCTGACGACTGGGGGGCAGGCTTGCAGGGTTGGTTGATTGATGCATGGAGGTTCTTTGGTTGATTGATTTTGCATGGAGGGGATTGTAACCATGGCAATGAAACGACATCCGATAGAATGAATGTAAAGCTAATGTTCTCCCATGTAAACTTTCACATAATTTACAATATGTAAAAAAAGAAACAGTACTGTATTGGGTTGTTTTGGATACATCCCTGAAGCCCAGCCTTCAGACTCAGGCTGACACATTGCCCAAGAGGGCCTCTCTTGGTGGTCCCAGAGTGCAGTGAACAGCTGCTAGCAGAAAGGCTGAAGGTTCACTTCCACCCAGGGATGCTTCCCAAGAAAGGCCTGGTGATATACTTCTAAACACTCATTAAAAACACCGTGGAGTACAATTCTGCTGATACACATGGGGGGTCTCCCTAAGTCAGATTCAGCTCAAGGACAGCAAGTGGTCTGGATTATTTTCCCCAAAATACACATAAATATGCTGAAGAAAAAGTTTAATGCCTCTGCTGTTGTTGTTTTTTTCCTAGAAGAATTGACAGGTGAATCTACAGGGTAGAAGGGTGAAGAAAGCTGGCCAGCGTGACCAGGCCAGAGAAGAACTGAGTCCTGAGACCACAGTCAGGAAGGGCTAACCAAACGCGCCCATCACCTACGGCAGGTAACCTACTGCCCGTGACCCTCAGGCTTCTGCAAACACACGTGCCTCCTGGCGTCTCCCACAGCACTAACCCCTCAAGGCCAGTCACACCTCTCTCTCCCACCCGGTGTACCCACACTAAAACCCAATGTTTTGACTTTTCGGTCCCCCTAGGAGCAGTGCGGGCAGCGGTGCTTCGGCGTTAGAATCTCCAGCTTCCAAGTGGAAGACCTCAGCTGGACTCCCGGCCAGCGCTCCTCCAGTGCAGCCACCGTCCGTCTGTCAGTGGAAGCATGCGCACTGCTCTGATGCTGAATACGCCAAGCTACAGAAGAGCTTCCCGACGAAGACAGAGTGGAAAGAATGGCCTGTCGACCTATTTCCAAACACCAGCCAGTGAGAACCGTATGAATCATAACATTTCAATCCCCAGCCTCTCATGGGGATGGCACATTCATTGTGCCTGGGGTCTCCATGAGTCAGGGGCCAACTTGGTGGCAGCTAATAGCAAAAGTCACTCATGGTTTCTGCTGAAGAGGCCCCGGAGTTGGTTTAAAGTCAAGTGTACAATTGGAACATGGAAATGCAGAAGGTGTCCCATGCTCAGGAGTCATAAGATCATCTCCCTCACAATCCACATCTGGAAAGTGCAACAGAGAATGATATGTCATGGGTGAAGACCCTTCCCCAGCATGTGTCTGAGAATATAGCAGTTTCAGCAACACTTGGTCCTTGACATATTACCAGAGCCTCGGCCAGGCTGGACTGGAGGTTTGGAATTCAGTCCAAACCACCTGCACAAGTCACCTTCTGCTCCACTCCCAGCAGCCGCTCTGATACTTCAGAAGCCTTGAACCCGGGGAGCTGATGTTTCTTTGAGCCACTTTCTGGACATCTATCAAAAACCTCTGTACCTTCATCACACTATGACAAGTATTTGAAGGTACAGAGTACTCCATCCCACCTTAAAGAAGAGCAAAAAATAAAAACCATGACATTCAAAAAAAGGCCAAAGGTCAAGTTCTTGAACTAAATGTAGAGGCCTTTGCTATTGGGCTATTTATGACTTTCTCTATATTTAATATAGTCAGCTGTTGTCTTTCAACTGAAGGTTTCTCACAATGATGGGAGAACATAGGGTTTAGGAAAGAAAATGTATGCTGGAGGGAAGGAGGAGACTTGTCCCTGGACTAGAGGGCACTCAGCTCGGGCTCTGCTATATCATTTCCCATCTCACAACATGAGAATGAAGCCACCCAAGCCGGTTGTCAACTCATAGCATCCCTACAGGACACAGCAGGGTCTTCTAGGCTGTAAATCTATATAGAAGCAGACTGCCACAGAGCGTCTGGCTGGTGGGTTCAAACCACTGATCTTTCAATTAGCAGTCCAGTGCTTAGCCACTGCACCACCAGCTTCCTTATCTGTTGACTAGTTTGGTACAATCAAATATCCTGACCCCCATGGTGGGTACAGTTGTCCTGGGTCCCACCCAATGATACATCACACAGCTTTATTCCTCCCAATTAGTGCTCAGTGCGGGAATTGATGTACTGAAAATTAACGCCATTGATCCGTATCCAAGAATATGGTCAACAAGCCATAATTTTTTCTGATCAATGTTGCTGATCAATTACCTAATTAAAAAAAAAAAAAAAGGAAGTGCCTTGCCGTGCATCAGAGAGAATTTATGTGCCCATGAGGCCAGGCTCATGTACCTCAGGGCCAGTTCCCTGCTCAGGACCCGGCATTGATAGCACAATTTCAAGTACAATGAGAAACATGTGCTCTCCGCTTTCAAGGAAAGCATTAATGTCTCCAGGAGTGGGGTTTAGCAAGTCAGGCACCCCATAGAGCTCCCACCACAACATCTCACAGGAGTAAGGACAGTCCAACCAGACACCAGAGGGCTACCCACACTGCCCACCCCCACTCCAGCAAGGCTGCCTTTGCACACCAGCTTGTCAGGGCCTTGGTGGCAAGTCAGCCAGGGAATAATACAGAAAGAAAACAATTTGCTCCCCACTACCCCCAATCACCAGCTGCTCCTTGGAAACCCTATACAGGGTTGCTATGGGTCGGATCAACTCTACGGCACTTAACAACAACAACAACAATTACATCCAACCAAGATAAGGCAAGCTCTCTGAGACTCTGTCCACATCAGGTTTTCACTGTGAAAGAGAAAGGGTGAAAGCAACCAAGTGCATTGTCAGTTCCACCACCCCCACCCCAGACCTCCTCCTCCCCGAGATCCCTCTTCTCCCCTACTCCATTAGTCCTGGGAGTCTCCCCTGGTTAGCCTACAGGGTCTGTTTATTACCATCTATGGGGGTGTTTGCATTTAAAATAAAACTCTGCAAAAAGCAATGCCTTGCTTAAAAGAACGGCTCCCCTTTGTTTGACCTTCAGGCCCTGTGCCTTCCTAGGGCATGACTTTGCTTATGACTGTATTCTTGGAGGACATTCCTCAGTGGGGCAAACCATTAAGTGCTCAGCTGCTTACCAAAAAGTTGAGGTTTGAGACCGGCCAGAGGCATTGCAAAAGAAAGGCCTTTTGGTCTACTTGCAAAACAACCAGCCACTGAAAACACTATGGAACACAGTTCTACTCTGATATGCCTGGGAATGACCCAAAGGCAGCTGGGGTTTGGGGTTGACATTGACAGGGCAGGAGCCTTTTATAGCACCATCAGTGATGGTTACAGTTGGACACCAACTTGGCTGGGCTACGATTCCAAGTGGTTTGGCAGCTTTAATGTAGTCTGGCAGTTATGTAAGGATGTCATCACCCCCTTAACGAAATCCGCTCCCTAGTGAGATCTGCTATGAGCAGTTGTATCCAATAGATGAGTACAGACATTCTGGCAAAGCTCTGTCTGTGGCCTTTTGCTCAGTCTGGATTGTGCACCGGATCCCCATCATCTCACCTCCAGGTCTTTGGACTTGAGCAAGCAGCCTGCCATTCTGCTGCCAATTTGGAGACTCATTGACCTCCACAGCCTATGAGCCAGCAGCCTGCCATCATACATGTGAATCTTGGGTTCATAAGCCCCTGCAGCTATGTTAGTCTACAGAAGCCTACAGCCTAACATCTGGCCTAACATCTGGCCCACCGACTTGGGACTTGTCAGGCTCTACAACCTGTGAGCTGTTTCCTTGATAGATACATATACAAAAGTAAGTAAAAAAGTACTGTTACAAAATCATAAAAAATGTTATTAAAGAGAAATACCAAAATGTGAAGCTACTATGCCTCCAAAGCTCTTCCATATAGGTCTATACATTTTTTTTTTTTTTTAAGTTTTTATTGTGAACTGAGTGCTAGTTTATATGGGAGAACATGAGCTTTACATCATCATTTCATTCATTATAATCTCCTCCGTGCATCATCATTCAACAGTATTTGCTTCCATTCCCTCGGGGGTTTTTTTGTTTGTTTTGGGGGAGGGTAGAGCGTACACAAAACACTCAGGAATATGTAGTAATTTAAACAACCGGAGGGCATATTCTGCAAGCCTACCTCCTGGCCGCTAGCACCCAGTTCCTGTCTTTCCATGAGTCAGGTCTATACATTTCTAAAAGCAGTCTTTCCCTCTCTCCAACCTTTCTTCAGAGAATTCTTCATTCTTTGATAGACACCAGGTCAAAACAGCAGTTCGAGCATCATCCTCAAGGGACTCAAATCCTGTTCCTTTTAAATGTTCTTTGGATTTGGAGCACAGAAAAAAGTCTGAAGGTGCAAGGTCAGTGACACAGGGTGGATGGTGCAAGGTTTTAGATGAAATTCTCACAGGATAACCCTTGCTACCATCAAAAAATGAGCAGAAGAGTTGTCGTGATGGGAAAAAAATGCAACTCTCATGGCCTTTTTCTCACCAATAAAGTTTTCCATTTTCTTAAAACTTCATAATAAGCCCCCATGATCATCCTGTGTCCATTGAGAAAATCTATCAACATTACGCCTTTGGAATCCAAAAACAAGTAGTCATTATAACCTCCTGAGCCGGCCATCTGCTTTGAATGTAACGGATCCGTCAGATCCTCTCAGAAGTCACTGTTCTGATTGGACCTTGCTCTCTGGAGTATATAGGTTAGTCCAAGACGCATCTTGGTTATGATTCATTCTATACAATTGTCTCTAGTAGTTTCCACCTTGCTTAAAAGACTGATGGAAATATTAGCAGTTTGAGCTAGCTGATCTTCATGCAACACTTTTGGCATTCATTAACCCAAAAACATACTGAGGCCAAGATGTTCGCTTACATGTGAAAATGTCAGCCGTGTGAGGTCCCAGCTGCAGCAGCCGTCACATCAGGGACCATTCTGCAGCCTTCTTCCACCTGTTTCTGGACTTCAGACACCAGTGTTTTCATTTGTCAACACTGATGGTCTTCTCTCTCTTGGCTCATCTTTGAGGTCTTCCCAACCCTTTTAATGGAGGACAGAGCATTCCTGTAAACGGTTGCAAAGCTTCAATGATTTGGGAAGATGTCCACTTGAGTTTTGTTTAAAAATTATTAGCTCTGACCTCAAAATTGTTTTTACCATTTGGCGAGGTGGGGGTGGGGAGGCATTCCAGCCAAACAAAGACACAAGTATTACTAAGAGAATGTGTGTGCAGCCATCCATGATCTCAGAGACATACTTAAACATGTCTTGTTTGTAATAAACCCATGCATAGGTGAACTAGAACCCCAGGAGCAGTCCTTTTAGACACCCTCAAACATCAATAAGCTTCACTGGGTTTGTTTCTCTAGGGAACCCAGCCTAATCCTGCCTACACCTGAAGGCAGCCCCTTTTGGTGCCTCTCACTGGACTCGGGACCCTCAGTCATTCAAGCTTTCTTTCTTAACTGCTTGCCGCCTATCTGCCGCATGCACACACTGGGGTCCACATGATTCTGACAGGCAACAACTCCCTAATGCCATGGCGGAGGCTTCCACCCCAGCTGTCCTCTCTGCCTTTGGCCTGCCTCTCTCCCACAAGCACCTGCATTCACTTGATAATGGGGAAAATTGAAATTAAGTGGGCCCCTTAACCCAGATGCCGCTAATGTATGTTTCCAGATAGTAACTTCCAAAAACAAATAAAGCTTAACTGAGAGCAATTTTGCGAAGTAACTTGAGTTCCATTTTGTCTCAAGGTCTAGCTCTGTAAACACACAAAAGGACACTTGTCACATGAACTTTATGAGCTCATGCCTACACCTCACTGCCCAGGGCTGGATTATTTACTCGGCGGTTACGAGTGTGTCTTTCCAAGGCAATAACAAGGTCAGTGGGCAGAAAATCATTTCATGGTCAAAAGGATAAAGGGCACCTCCAGAAAAACAGACAGGAGTGAAAATCAATGCCTCACCTTCCTCAAACAGCCGTGATCTCCCCTGAATCCCGCCATCTGGACTCGACTCCAGCCTCCTCACTCCCACCTCGTTGATGCACCGTCAATTCCTGAATGTCATAGGCAATCATGGCTCTTCCTCAGCCTTTGTAATGATGTCTCCCTCCTCCTCACTGCTAGCTCACTCGCTATCTTATTTAAACCACATGACGCTGGATGGGAAGATGTTGGTCAATATCAGTTTATATTTTTTAATAGAGAAATAACCCCAGGTACTGGGCGTCGGCGGTTTCTAGTCCCAGGGCCTGTGATTCTTGCTGAGTGAAGCAGATTTTTGACAGCGTGGAGGGAAATATCAAGGAAGAAGTCGGTGGCTCACAGGGTCAACCCTTGTGTTAGACTGCCACCTAGCGGCTCGTCAGGATATCTGGCTATGGATAACTTTGATTTCTAATATTCTAAGCCGCCCTCGGCCAGGTGGTATCATTGATGGCGTCAAGTGTGGCAGCAGTAGTGAGGTTGGCCCAGGATCAGACATTGTTTCGTTCTGCTGTGCATGGGGTCGCTATGAGTCGGTTCCTACTCGATGGCACCTGATAACAACAACAAGCCCTCATACACCCCAACCCCAAACAATAATATATATGTATGTATTTATACAGAGTCCTGGCATGGCATTGTAGGGTAAGCATTGGACCACAAGACAGATTTGCAACACAAAGTCGTCGGTTCAAACTCACCAGCCACTCCTCGGATACCCTATAGAGTCACGGAGTCAGAACTGACTCAACAGCACTTAACAACAATAACATATATGCATATGGGTAAGTGCTGGACTGCTAACCACAAGGTCATCAGTTCAAACCCACCAGCCACTCCTCGGATACCCTATAGAGTCACGGAGGCAGAACTGACTCAACAGCACTTAACAACAATAACACATATGCATATGGGTAAGTGCTGGACTGCTAACCACAAGGTCATCGGTTCAAACCCACCAGCCGCTCCTTGGAACAAAACAATGTATTTATTATTTAATTTGCTTGTTTATATACCAATAAATAATAAATCCCAATGTAACCTGTCATTATCCAAATGGCCAAATTAATACTAAAGCCGGTTCTTCAAGTGTCAAGGGAAGTAGATTTCACAGCAGGCTTAGTCTTGGGCAAAACTCTAAAGCTGGTTCTCACTTCCTTCCCAGCCTCCCACTGCCCAGCCCAGGCCAGATGGACCACAGTCCCCCCATTGGCGCCTGATGGGGAAAGCATGGGGACGTCCCTCCCAGCTACCAGTGCTACTAAAGGCTGTGTTAGAGATGTATCTTCCCTTCAATTCTCAAACCTGGGAGTCCCACTGAACCCAAAGATCTGAGAGCAATAGAGGCCCATGCATCAGGAGCAGCTCCAAGCACACACAAGATCACCCTATCCTGTCCCAGACCTGACTGCTCCACAGACCTGTGCCAGTCATGAAATGGGGGAGACTCTCCAGGGAGGACTAAACACAAGGAAGTTGGAAAATGGTTCCGAGTCCTGGCCTGACGTGGAGCCTTCTCCTGCTGAGAGCTCCCCAGTGGCCGCTATTCAGAGAACAGGAGCTCTGCAGAGGGTCATGTAAGGTGGTCCTCAGGATCCAGAGCCCAAAGAGAACCCTTCCCCAGGCCCACTCCTACTCTAGGGTGGGAAGAGGCAGGGGAGACTCCCAGAGCGCCCAGAACTATCAAGACAGCAGGCCCCAGAAGCCCAGGTTTTGTGGAAGCTCACTACCAAACCTGAAGAATGATCACTGGACCACTGTGTCCAGGTGTTTGTATAGCCACCTGAGACACCCAGCATGCACCACCATGCCTGGGCCAGTATAAAGATCAAGGGCAACGCAGGAAGAAGGAAGTTAGTCATCCTGGGGTTCAGAGATGGCTCCATCTTTAAGAGGATGCAGACAAAAATGGCTATCTTCTCTCAAAGTGTGTGGCTATGCCAGACCGTTTACCATGCCCACCATTTCAGGGCATGCCAAGGCACTAAGCTACATGGTTAGTTAGCAGCAGAGACAGAATGAGAAGTGAAGCCACCCATTCCAAGTTCCATTTTACTGGCCCACAGTGGATGCTACCTCAGCCGACTATTGTTAAGTGCCATCAAGTCGATTCTGACCCATAGTGACCAAAGAGCAGCTGGTGAGCTTGAACCACCAATCTTGCAGTTCAAATGATTTTGCAGTCTGTGTCCACAGTGCCACACCAACCGACTGTAAAGAATGCTAATCTATCCAGATTTCAGTCTCAGGACCCCATGCCCAACATGAGCATCTCCTTCCCGTTTTACAGACAGTCCTGATATATACAACAAGTTAATCACACAGGGTACCAGGCCTTCTTGTTGAAGAAGAGCAGTAGAGACTTCATCCCTCTCAAATATACCAGGCATAACCCTTTAAAAGCAGTACAGAAAAAAATCTATTTAAACATATACACACATATATACCTGAGGGTAAATCAAAAAGCATTGTTACCAGGGTTCCAGTTCACACATGCACAGGTTATAGCAAACCAGATGAGTCTAAGCCTGCCTCTGCAATCAGTGGATGGCTGCAGACAAGTTCTCTCAGTAATGCACTTGTCTTAGTATCATCAGGATGCCTTCAAAAAACAAAGTCCACTCAAAACAGTGGCTTCTGAGGAAATATGCTGAGCCAGTTAAATTCAAGGCTGAGAGGTCAGCTCTGAATGTATATTGTTGTTGTTAGGCACCATCAAGTTGGTAGCAACTCATAGTGACCCTATGCTGTTGTTGTTGTTGTTAAGTGCCATCGAGTCGGTTCCGACCCATAGCGACCCTGTACAGGGTTTCCGAGGGTGTAAATCTTTACGGGAGTAGAAAGCCTCATTTTCTCCCGAGGAGCAGCTGGTAGTTTCGAACTGCTGACCTTAAGGTTCGCAGCCCTGTTCGAAACCACTACGCTACCAGAGCTCCTTAGTGACCCTATGCACAACAGAATAAAACACTACCTGGTCCTGGAACAACCTCACAATGATTGCTACGTTTGAGCCCATTGATGCGGCTGCCACTGTGCCAATCCATGTCATTGTGGGGTTTCCTCTTTTTCTCCAACCCTCCACTTTACATAGATTTCCTCAAAGGACACAGGACATTCATGGAGGCTTAGTATGAAGAAGTTTAAAAAAAAAAAAAAATGGAGAAAACGGCCAGGAAAATTGTGCTGAGGGATTTTTTTCCCCCAATTTTCTCATCCTTTGAGCAGCAAGGGATGTCCTGCGAGATTCCGTTGCCAAACCTTACCCCATCCACTCTACAGTCCTGATTTTACTCCCTCAAACTAGTGTTTGTTCTCAAAACTCAAAGAACATTTAAAAGAAACACGGTTTGACTCCCCCAAGGATGCCAAAACTGCTGTTTTGACGTGGTGTAAATCAAGTAACACAGAACTCTTCAGGGAAGGGTTAGAGATGGAAACCACCTCAGTACATAGAGACTCTGTCGAGAAACAATAGCTTCACATTTTGAGATTTTTGTTGAATAAAGACTTCCAGGATTTTGTAGCAATACTTTATGACATACCCTCATAAATGTGTTTTATATAGTTGAGATAAAGCAATACATTTTGACATGGCCTCATAAATGCTCTTTATATTTTTTATATAAACACATATATATAGCACATATGAGTATATATAAAGAATCCTGGTATGTAGAGTAAGCACTGAACTGCTAATCACAAGGCCAGTGTTTAAAATCCACCAGTCGCTCCTTGGAAATCCTATACCTGGTTGCTCTGAGTCAGAATAAACTCCACGGCAATTAACAACACATTGAGGAGCCCTGGTAATGCAGTGGTTAAAGTGCTTGGCTGCTAACCAAAAGGTTGTGAGTTCAAACTCACCCCCCGCTCTTTGGGAGAACAATGTGGCAGTCTTCTGCTGTAATGATTACATTCTTAGAAACCCTGTTGGGCAATTCTGCTCTGTCCTATGAGGTCGCTATGAGCTGGAATTAACTCAATGGCAAAGGCCAATGGGCATATAAAACATCAGTGACATTTTCAACTTGGAGGTGTGCCGGGGCGTCCGACCTGCTCTAAATTCACAAGTGGGGAGAGTGAAGAATCAGGCTCAGCAGCCCCATGCTGAGCGCTATGAGGCGGTCAGACAAACTTCCATCTTCCAACATTGATAGCAATTCCGACGTGGCACTCTCAGCATCTCTGCTCACTTCCGTACTTCACTGAAGCAGCCACAGAATGCAGACCATATTCATCTCTATGGAGTTTCCTAGGGAAATGGTGCTGGGGGTGTGCACGCACTTGGTTTGGATCCACCGTGACCCTGTAGGAGGTTTCCGAGGCTGTAAAGCTTTACGGGAGTAGAAATTTGAACTACTGCCCTGTGGGTAGCAGCTCAGCTGGTAACCCACTGCACCACCCGGGTTCCTTCACCAGGGAAGTTGTTATTGTTGTTGTTGTCAAGTGCCATCAAGGTGGTTCTGACTCATAGTGACCCTGTATAGGGTTTCCAAGGAGCAGCTGGGGAGTTTGAATTGTCCTTACAGATCAAATGGCCCTTGCAGTCCAGTGCTTATCCTACAGTGCCACACCAGGACTCTGCTAGGGAAATTGAATCGATTCTGACTCATAACAACTCTGTATAGGGTTTCCAAAGAGTAGCTGGTGGGTTTGAACTGCCTACCTGTGGTTCACAGTCCAGTGCTGATCCTACAGTGCCTCAAGTACAAGTTACAATTCCGGACCAGGAGCAAGTCAGATACAGTTCTCCAGTCAGGGTGGAGTCTGAGCCATACCTACAAGCAGGCCTCTCCCTGGCCTTCAGCCTTTCGCCTCAGTCCCTAGGCCAGCCTGGCTTCTGTCCCGCTCAGGCGAGTATTACACTGCTCTTCAGCTCTGTCAGAAAGTGCCCATAGCACCCTACTCTGCCAGCAAGCCTCAGGCCAAAGACACTCAGCTCTCTTGCTCCATGGGTCAGTAAACCAAACTACCACTCCACTAGAAAGCCTCCTGTCCCAAGACACTCAGCCCTCTGGCTCCATGGGTTGGCATACCTATTGTAACCACCTTGCTCTATTGGCATGGTGCCATCTTGTGCCAATTCCCTGGTTCTGCTGCTGCTGCTTCTCACCATCATGTGCCATCTCCTAGGTCTAGAAGCTTCTCAGCATAAGGACTCTAGGTCCAAAGGGTGTGGTCCACTCCTGTCTCTTCTTCATGGTGGTACAGAGGTACCACCCCCTTTCCACCTTTTGGATGCCTCATTTTAATATTAGCAGGATGGCAAAACTGAACAATCCTCATTAGGGTTCCATACACCTAATTTGCATGTTCCCACCCCTACAAAGGTACCATGCACCATATTTGCATTATTAGTAAACTATCCAATCCCTTTGGTGGACTACAAGCATCATATTTGCATAGTCTCACCCAATTATTTTGTGGAAATTCTATGCCCATGGTAAGGTTCTATAAAAGCAGTCCATTGTCCTACAAACAGCCTTCCATATTCTCTTTGCCTGTTTGCTGCTAGTTCTTTAGGATGATTACCTTTTCTAATACTTAAAGGAAAAACAGGAAATACTATTAGAAATGATTTTTTTCTTTACTCCTAAGGAGTTACAGAGGAAAGGGTAAACCAGAATATTGGTTCGCTGTGTTACCATACATAGTCTATTGGATAACTGGACTCCCGCTTTTACTAAACTGCAAACCACAAGGTCAGCAGTTCAAACCCACCGGCTGCTCCTCAGAAACCCTACACAGGGTTGCAATGAATCGGAACCCACTCATCGGCACTTTGAACAACAACACTGGATAACGAATGACCTCTGGTGGCACAATGGGTTAAGTATTGGGCTGCTAAGCACAAGTTGGCGATTCAAACCCACCAGTCACTCCATGGGAGAAAGAGAAAACTGTTTCTGTACAAACTGACAGTCTTGTAAATCCAAGGGAGCAGTTTCCTTTGTCCTATAGGGTCCCTGAAGGAACCCAAGTAGTGTAATGGGTTACGAATTGGACTACTAACCAGCAGTTCTGTGCGAGAAAGATGAGGCTTTCTGCTCCCACAAAGATTTAAAGCCTCAGAAACCCTACACAGAGTTAGGGAACCAACTCAATGGCACACAACCACCAACCAACCATAGGGTCGTTGAGTCAGAATCAACTCAACAGCAGTGGGATGTTGTTGTTAGGTGTCGTCAAGTCAGTTTCAACTCGTAACAGCCCTCAGCACCACAGAAAACACTGCCTGGTCGTGCACCACCCTCAATATGGTGTTGGAGCCCATTGTAGTAGCCACTGTACCAACAATTCAGTTACTGGATAAATGAAGGAGCTTGGTGGCTCAGTGGTTAAGTGCTTGACCACTAACTGAAGATCCAGGGTTCAAACCCACCAGCTCCTCTGCAGGAAAAAGATGTTAGCATACTTTGTAAATGTTGTTGTTGTTAAGTGCAGTCAAGTTGATTCTGACTCATAGCGACCCTGTATAGTTTCCGAGGAGTGACTGGCGAATTTGAACCACCGACCTTGCAGTCTGGTGCTTATCCTACAGCACCACACCAGCCTTGGAAATCCTATAGGGCTGTTCTACTCTATCCTATAGGGGTCACTGAGAGTCAGAATCAACTCAGTGGCAATGGGCATTAGATACATTCAGTTTATTTATAACGTGGGCAGTCTTAGCTACTAGTGCTGCTGGAACAGAACTGCCCCACGGATGGCTCGAGCCGATGGCCTTTCTCACAGTTTAAGGAGGCTCAAAGCTAGATTTCTGAGTGCGCTAGCTGCAGAGGATGGAGAGCTTTCCCTCTCAGCTCTGGGGGAAGGGACCTGTCTCCTCTCAACATCTATGGACCCAGCATTTTGGGAGGTCTCCAAAGGAGCTCTGGTAGCATAGTGGTTATGAATTGGGCTGTGAACCTTAAGGTCAGCAGTTCAAAACTACCAGCTGCTCCAAGGGAAAAAGATGAGGCTTTCTGCTCCCATAAAGATTTACAGCCTCAGAAACCCTGTACAGGGTCGCTATGAGTCGGAACCGACTCCACGGCACTTAACAACAACAACCATGTGTTTTGGCATTAATTTTCCCCTGGGTCTAGGAGGCTCTCAGCACAAGGACCCTGGGACCAAAAGACACTCTACTCCTGCCTTTTCTGGGTGGTAGTAGATCCCTAGTTCTGGCTGGATACATTTTCCTAATCTAACTCCATTTTTCTAGTCCTATCACTTCAGCCCTGGTGTGCCGCTGTGGGTTAATGCGTCAGACTGCAAAGCTGTTTGAACGGCAAGGTCAGCGGTTCAAGCTCACCAGCCGCTCCTCGGAAACTCTATACAGGTTCACTATGGGTTGGAACTGACTCAATGACACTTCACAACAACAACAATCACTTCAGCCCAGCCAACTCCATTCTTCTGCCCCTTAGACATGGTTGCCTCCCCCCTCAATTCCAGGCAGGGGGTACAGCCATATCCCCTGCCACTCAAGACCGGTAACCCCATACTCCAGATCCAAGTTGGTGAAGATTCAACTCTGAAAACTAGAAAGCTGTGATCGTAAACTTTGAAACCCCGTAGTGCGTGGCCCCACCCTGTGTTACTTTTCTTGACAGCTTCTGCTTCCTGGTTTGCTGACCTCTCAGCCTCTTGGCTCCTTGGGACTGTTGGGCCAGCCTGGCCTCTTCCCTGCTCAGGAAAGCTCTTTAGCTCTACTGATAAGCTTCCGGAGGCAGCTTATTGATACGTTTCCAGTAAGCTTCAACCCAAAGATACTCTCCCGGAGCTCTGTGGGTTGGCAAGCTTAGCTCCATTGATCAGTGCACAAGGTGCCCTACTCCACCAGGAAGCCTCCTGCCTAAAGGTACTCAGTCCTCTTGCTCTGTGGATGAGCTCCCATGCCATCTTGTGCCAGTCTCCCGATTTGGCTGCCACCATTTCACTGCTACTGCTTCTCGTGGGTGGCACTGTCTCTGGTGTGACAGTTCTCCTCAGTCCCTTCCTCGCTTCCTTCTGAGCCCTCACTGGAAGGGCCTTTGATATCCATTCTACCAACGGTCTTTTCAAGGAAATCCAGGCCTTTACTGTCGTGCTGCTGTTTGTTTGTCACCGAGTTGGTTCCAACTCATAGTGACCCCATACAGGGTTGCTGAGGTGATCAGTATTTACGAAACCAGAAAGCCTCATCTTTCTCCCACGGAGTAACTGGTAGATTCAAACTGCTGACCTTGTAGTGAGCAGCTAAGCTTGGAATCCACTACAGGACAGGGCTCCCTGGGCTTTTACTCTTGCTGGTGGTTGTTATGTGCCATGGAGTCAGTTCTGACTCATAACGACCCTGTACTGGGTTTCCGAGGCTGTAAATCTTTACGGGAGCAGAAAGCCTCATCTTTCTCCTGCTGAACAGCTGATAGTTTCAAATTACTGACCTTGTGGTGGCACAGCCCGATTCGTAACCATTACGCTACCAGAGCTCCTTGGGTACCTTAAAACTCTCCCAGTATCAACCCATTATACAATTCCAAAGACACTTCTACATTGTAGGTATCTGAGCGCAGCCCCCTACTCTTCCAGCACCAAACTGTCTTAGGCTAGGTTCTCTAGAGAAGCAAAACCAGCGAAGCATCTACAAGAGGTATCAAAGAGTTGGCGGGAAAGTTTCAGTATCTTTTAACACCACACTTCCACAAACATTTTGATGCGCCCCCCCCCCATATGTATGTGTTGAGAGAGATTCAGCTCAGAGAAATGGACATGTAGTTATAGAGACTGGCAAGTCCCAGGTCTGTGGGCCAGATATCATGCTGGAAGCTTCTCCTGGCTCCCACAGCTGCAGGGGCTGACAAAGCCAAGATCAGCACCTCACACACCAGGGTGCTGCTGCTGAGGCGGAGGAATCCTGAGAAGGGACGGTCAGATGATGGCGAGCTGGAGACAGTCTCCAGATCAAGTGAGCAAGTTTTGCCCCTGGATGCAGGCTGTATCCCCAAGGAAACGCTTCTTACCGTTGATTGGATGATCACATCCTAGGGGCTGCTTACAGCACTGATTGGCTGACCACATCATTGGGGATGATAACAACAAGCCAAACTACTGAGAATCATGGTCCAAAACAGGGTAACACACAAACTGACCCAGCATGTGGGGATTCTAATTTGTGTGTTGTTAATTGCTGTCAAGTCGATTCTGACTCGTGGCGATCCCATGGGTGCAGAGCAGCACGGCTCCTTAGGCTTTCAAGGCTGTGACCTTCTGGAAGCAGACTGCAAGTCTTCTGAATCATCTTTGCTGTCGGTGAATGCTGTTGAGTCTGTTCTGACCCACAACGACCCTGTATAGATAAAGTTTCCAAGGAGCGGCTGGTGAGTTTGAACCACCGACCTTGCAGTCCAGCGCATTAACCCACAGCGCCACACCAGGACTCCATATTTAGGAGGGTTCAAACCACCAACCTTTCCGATAGTAGTTGAGCTGACCATTTGCACCACTGAATCACCATAGTTTTCATAGATATGTACTTAATGAACAATCAAAGCTAAATTTTTCGAGCTTCCATGTGAAAGTTTTCTTGAGTACTCAACATACCCTGAATGTCTTAAAGCAGAAACTAAAAGAAACCTGAGAGAAAAAAGGTTCCACAAGGGCATATCACACAAAGGACTAATCTCTAAAATTTCTAGAAAACTACAATACCACTATGAGAAAAAGACAAACAACCCATGTAAAAAATGGGCAGACAACATGAACAGACACTTCACCAAGGCAGACATTCGGGCAGCCAACAAACATATGAGGAATGTTCACGATCATTAGCCCTTGCTGTTGTTAAGTGCTGTTGAATCAGTTCTGACCCATAGTGACCATCAGAGAGATGCATATTAAAACAACAATGAGGTGTCATCTTACCCCTGCATTAGTAGCAAAGTTCAAAAAACAGAAAACAACAAATGCTGGCAAGGGTGTGGAGAGACTGGGACCATTCTACACTACTAGTGAGATTGTAAAATGGTGCAACCACTATGGAGAACAGTATGGTGCTGCCTCAGAAGTTGGAAACAGAAACAGTGTATGACCCAGCAGTGCCTCTACTTGGTATATATCCACAAGAAATAAGAGCCAGAATATGAATAGATATATGCACAGCGATGTTCATCGCAGAACTATTCACAACAGCAAAAAGATGAAGACAGCTTATATGCCCATCAATGGAAGAGTGAATAAACAAACTTTGGCACATACACACAATGGAATACTATGCAATGGTGAAGAATGATGATGAATCTGCAAAACACCCCATAATATGAATGTACCTAGAGGATAGCATGCTGAGTGAAATTACTCAATCACAAAAGGACAAATATTGTATGAGACCACTATTGTAAAAACCCAAGACAAAGTTATCAGGCTAAAAGGAAGATTCTCTTTGATGGTTACCAAGGGTGGGAGGGAAGGGAGAGTAACTCACTGGCTAAAGGGTTGTTGTTGTTAAATGCTGTCAAGTTGATTCCGACCCATAGCAACCCTGTGTAGGGTTTCCAAGGAGCAGCTGGTGAGCTTGAACCTCTAACCTAGCAGTTCAAACGGCTTTGAAATCTGGCACATTAACCCACAGTGCCACACCAGGGCTAGAGGGTAGGCACATGTTAACTCGGGTGATGGGGAGTGCACTCTACAAGAGGGTGGCTGGCAGAAGAATGATGAAGACAGGTGAAGACACAGGGAGGTATGCAAGGGCTAAAGGAGATAGAGGTAAATAGTGTTACATACACAACCTCGGAACAACAGTGTTCTGTGGTACGTACATGGACAGATATACAGGCTGAAAAGCTATGAGAGGGAGTGGGAATATACCCACAAATACATGAGCGTTTAAGAGAGGATGTTTGTGTATGGGTATTTACCTTCACTGCAAACACACTATGAATGTGGTAGAGACGACAACAAGCAAAGTAATGAAAACTTCTTAGCTATCATCAAACTTCTTAAGGCCATGAGTTGCTGAGTCTGGGGGCTCAGGGCCATAGTCCCAGGGGACACCGTGGCCAATTGGCACAACATAGTCCACAAAGACAATGTTTTACATCCTACTTTGGTGAGTAGCATCTGGGATCTGAAAATCTCATTTACCCAGCTATAAAAATGCTCAGTATTTTAGTATATGTCTGTGATGTGTCAGCTTGGCTGGGCAATGATTCTCTGGTTTGGCCTTTAGGGAGTGATGTAACTGTTCCCCATGATGTGGTCTGATGTGATCAGCCTGATGTGAATGACGGGGCTAGGGTGAGATTAACACCCTGAGTCTGGTCACAGCCCTGATAAAATATAAAGGGAGTCCCCCTGGGGGTGTGGCCTACATAAAATATATACAGAGATCTTGGCGCCTCTCAGTAGCTTTTGTTCACTCTGGATCCTGTACCTGGCTCTCATCATATGACCTCCGGCTCTTTGGACTTGAGCCAACAGCCTGCCACCTCGGGATTAGCCTCTGCAACCCATGATCCAGCAGCCTGCTGTCATGTGGGTCTCTGCAGCCCCTTCAGCTACAGGAGTCAGGAGAAGCTTCTAGCCTGATACCTCAGCCACAGACTAGGTACTTGTCAACCTATACAACCATGTGAGTAATTTCCTTCAGACAAATCTCTCTAACTACATACATAAATAAGCTTTACTGATTATACTTCTCTAGAGAACCCAGCCAAAGGCTATGTTCTCCCAGATTTTTTGGTGTTATCTATTTGGTTTTATTATTGGGTTATCTTTTTAAAAATTGTACAGAATATGCTTAATGGTTGCAAAATATCCCATCATATAAGTTAATTGAACACACAATAATATGTTTTCCAAGCCTAATTACCCAACAAATACCACCTGGGAACACTTTTTTTAATGCAGTTTCTTGGGCTCACCTACAAAATAAGAATCTCTAGAAATGACTCCAAGGACTCTTCCCCTATGATTGGAATGTAGTCATTTAATTAGCCCACCTAATTAATTAATGCATACATCATCTACTTAATCCACTATCGTGGATATCAGATTGCTTCGAAATGTTTTGTATGATCAACAGTAATTTCATCTCAAACATCCTTGCAGGATGCACATATAAAGTTATATCTGAAGATACTCAAGTGCTGTTTGCTTTTTTAAGATGATTTTAGTGACCCTGGGAACTGCGGACTAACTGCAGCTCCAGGGGTGCCCATTCCACGACATCAACACAATGAAGCCAAAAATGGAGGGAAGACTGGCAGTCATCCAGGGCAGCCTTGCCTTTAAGACGGGGTCAAGTCCTGGTGTGGCACAAGGTCGCGGTTCAAACTTAGCAGCTGCTTCTCAGAAACCCTATCCAAGGTCGCTCCGAGCCAGAGCCTGCTCGACAGCACTTAACAACAACAACAACAACAACAACAACTGGAGTTAGAGTCCTAATAACCCTAGAAGAGCTTTCAGAGCCTGTCTTCTTGCAGACATCCAAATCACAAAGGTTCTGCTCCAAAGTGCCCTCTTGTGGTTTAGCACTGAAATTGCTTAGCTCATCGCTGTCTCAAGCTGCTATTTTAAAATACGTTCCAACACCCTAAGGATACGCAGGAGTGCTTTCAATAACTTTGTCCTAACTATTCCCAGGCATCTGCAAGTACCACAAATGTTTGTTTAAATGTGGTTTCCACCTCACTGGGCACCTGTATATCTGGATGAGTCATCTCACTGGCATTCAATTTCAGGGTCTCTATTTAACAAGAATTTATGTTTAGGGCTCCTGGTGTGGCGGCACTGTAGGATCAGCACTGGCCTGCGAACCAAATGGTTGGCAGTTCAAACCCACCTGCTGCTCTTTGGAAACCCTATACAGGGTCACTACAAGTCGGAATCAACTCGACAGCACTTCACACCAACAATTTATGTTTAAGATCAAAATGGCATCAGGTCACCAAGCAAGGCAGTTCTGAGAGCACTGTTTCTCAAGCTATGGTCTGGACATACTCCCAGCATTCCCTGAGAATTTCCGCCCCTGTAATAAAAGAAGTATATACAGTACTCTGGGTTGAGAACCACCGACTTAATCTCCCGTACAGCACCCAGCCTGGCCCAGCAAATAAACTACCGTTCCGGACAACACTTCTGAGAGGCTGCACCTACCACACTTGGACCCCAGGGTTTCAAGAAAAGCTGAATTGCAAAAAAGCTCAGAGATCATTCAGTCGGACTCCATTCACAGAATAGATTGGAAAAGTAAGGCCCACAACTAGTTAGCAGCATGTTGTTGTTGTTGCTAAGTGCCGTAGAGTCACCTCTGACTCGGCAACCCTATATAGGGTTTTCAAGGAGCGGCTTGTGAATTTGAACCGCCAACCTTGCAGCTCAAACCGACCTTGAAGTCGAAAGCTTATCCTAAGGCACCACACCAGGACTCATTAGCAGCATGCTTTTGTTCAGGGCTGACTCATAGCGACCTTGTATAGGGTTTCCGAGGAGCGGCTGGTAAGCTTGAATAGCCAACCTTGCAGTTCAATCTGACCTTGCAGTCCAGCGCTTTACCCACAGCGCCGCACCCTAGACAGTTACAATCTAAGCCTCCTATTTCAATATCAGTTCAAGACCACAGAGGATGCTACCTCGCCCAATCTGTAAAGAACACTGATTGGAGGACACAGATTAGATCCCATTCCCAGCCATCAGCATCGCCGTCCCATTTCTGCCCAGTCGCGGTCTCCAACCTCCGAGTAACATCCAGCGCTGCTCGGCTCGCTAGGCCTTAGACCTAAAAGGCAGTCCACACGCCCTAACCCCAGCCCGACTGCTCCTAGCCTTTCCCAACCTGCCAAGCCGGGACCCGGCAGAGCCGCGCGGAACCACCGGGACTCGCGCTTGCTGCGCTGCAAAATCAGCTCTGCGGCGCCTCAGCCACGCGAGGTCTGCGCGCGTCCGTGACGTCACGGGAGGCGCCATCTACCAGCTCAAAGTGCCTCTGATTCGACGGCAAGTAGAAACGTGTCAGTCTCTCGGTGACAGGTTCCTCACTGCCTCGGGGGAAGGAACCTCTTCGCCAAAAACTTGAAGAGAGAGGATCTGCTAACCAACGACGGCTGAAGAAAGCAGAGAGAAAGGTAAAGACTGAGCGGCGGCTGAAGAAGACGTCATCACAGAGCACCGGAAGCGATCGAGAATGAAGAGTAAGTGGGGTTCAGGGCCACGAAGAATTGGAGAGGGGTGGGAATTTAAGGGTCGGGGACTTGGTGCTGGTGGGTGAGATGGTTCTAGAGTACTTGTGAATGCAGAGTCGGAACGGCACTGCTTAAGTAAGGGATTCACCACCTTACTTAAGAGAAACCGAATCCCAGAGCGCGAGCTTGATACGGTGGTTGAAGTCTAGTTCCCCGTGCGGGCTGCTCCGTGCTTGGTGTGTGACTCTGGAGGAGAGTCCAAGGCCTTGGGGGACCGTAGTCAAGCATGGGCGCCTCTCCGCGACCCTGTTTCACCTACTGTAAGGGAATGCTGCCTGCCCAACCTGTTGTGAACGACCCTTGTCATGTGTAAAGTGCGGGGAACATGCTGGGGAGGGATGTGCCAAGGAGGAAAGAAGCACCTAGGGTAGTTGTAGGCAAGTGAGTATGACACTGTTAAGACAGGACTTGGGCTAGGATCGGGTGCTGGCAGGTAACGAGTGCTCACAAACGTGTGTCCGATTGCAGAAATGACTCAAGTCTCAGCTAAACACTTATTACAAGCGAATCCTGGAGTCCCATGCTTTACAAATCGGTTGTGATCCTTATGTCGCTCTGAGGGATTACTAGACCCCATAGCCACCTGGTTTGTAGGAATCCAGGGAAGGAGAAAGGAACTGGGGTAGACTTTATGGATAGATGGTGATGTTAAGTGCTGTGGAGTCGATTCAGACTCATAGCTATCCTGTATAGGGTTTCCAAGACTAAATCTTTGCAGGAGCAGAAATTCTTTCTCCCGTTGAGAGGCTGGTGGATTCGAACCACTGACCCTGTAGTTCTCAGTCCAGTGCTTCTTGTTGTTGTTATGTGCCTTGGAGTCAGTTGCTGCTCATAGTGACCCTGTACAGGGTTTCTGAGGCTATAAATCCTTACCGTAGCAGAAAGCCTCATCTTTCTCCCGCAGAGCAGCTGGTAGTTTCGAACTGCTGACTGTGAGATTAGCAGCCCAATTCGTAACCACTACGCTACCAATCCAGTGCTTATGCAAACCAAATTTTCCTGTCATTTGACCCTTAAACTAGACCTGTGATCACCTCATATTCTGCCCTCAATGACACAGTTTTCTACTTCAGACAAATGAAACAAGAATATAGAGGTTTCTAAAAGATGAAGCCACATTAATCAATGTATATTTTGAGTTTATAAAAAGATTATATGACACCATTAATTATATGATACATTTCAATTTCCTAGATGTTAAAATGGGGGGGGGGAGTTTTTATATCTTACAATCACCAACGCATCAGTTCTCATTCGCAGTACGTATGTTCTATAAAATCACAGCAGAAACTAAATTGGGGAACACTGAATCACAGTACCATGGGGAAATTCAAGGCTGTTGTTGTTAAGTGCTGTAGAGTTGGTTCTGACTCATAGCAACCCTGAATACGATTTCCAAGGAGCAAATGGTGAGTTTGAACTGTCGACCTTCAGATTCAAACCAACTTTGTGGTCAAGTGCTTATCTTACAGTGCCACACCAAGACTCCTAAATTAGGGGACAGTGAATCACAGCATCTAGGGGAAATAGAAGATTGGGGTTCCGTAAGTCTCTGGTCACAACATTTTTGCCAGCCATTAAGCATATAACTTTGTTTTATATGTGTTTCATTAATATTGAACCCATGGCCAGCAGAACTGTAACTACAGTGCATGTGCGGCGTTCACGGCTAAGTATTTTCTCTGTGAAGCCCATCGTGGCCTTCTTGTACTTGGAGGAACAACTGACAGCCAGCTGGGAATGAGAGCGACTCAGATTTTTGCTGCTCTGCACATGACTGCAGAAACACCAAGAGTATTACTATTGAGATTACAAATACATTTTAGGAAAAGTAAGTGAATCCACCAATAGAGAATCTATGAATAATGAGGATTGACTCATCTGTGGCCTGGACAGCAATTTCACACTGACTCAAATGAGTTACTTCAGAAGGTTGTTTTGAGCACCCATCTTCTAACCTGGGTGGTCCCTTGCGTGCAATAATAGTGGTGGTGGTGGTGGTTTTGTGCCATGGAGTCAGTTCCAACTCATAGCCAGCCTGCATAGGGTTTCCAAGGCTGTAAAGCTTTCTTTCTTTTTTTTTTCTTAAATGTTTTATTGTGAATTATGTGGTAGTTTACATGGGAGAACATTAGTTTTACATTCATTCTATCATATATCATCTCATTGCCGTGGTTACAGTCCCCTCCATGCAATCCTTCCCCCGTACCCCCCAGGTCTTCAGCATACAGTTGCTCTCCCTCTCTGGATCTAAAGTCTCCAGCTGCTCCATTGCTCCATGTCATCATCTCTGGCTCCATTTGAGGCATCACTGCTTCTCTGGGTAAGGGTTGTAAATCTTTATGGGAGCAGAAAGCTTCATCTTTCTCCCATGGAGCAGCTGGTAGTTTCAAACTGCTGACTGTGAGATTAGCAGCCCGATTCGTAACCACTGTGCTACCAGAGCTCCTTGCATCTGGAAACTTGTTAGAAACACAAGCTGCTGGAGTAGAGTTTCAAGAATCTACATTCTAATAAGATCACTTGGATCCCTACACATTAATACTTGAGCAGCCCTGTTTTAAACCACAGCCTTGACACTTCTGGAATAGACATGGCCAGAGGGCAGAGAAGAGGCATCTGAGAAAGCTGGGATGCTCCACTCTTCTGTAACACTGTTCATTCTCCCATACCCAACTAAGCTAGTTATTGTCATCGTTGGAAAAGTCTTGGCTCTCTGGCCAAACCCAACGGGAATTGACAGCTGCTTTTTTGTTGTTTTTTTCCCCTAGGTGTGATCTACCATGGCCTTGCGCAGAAAGAGGCAAAGGAGTCCGATGTTGAGGTATGGTGCTTACAAGGCGATCTGAGAGTGGCACATGTGATAGCAAAGATGGCTCTGTTGCTTTGAAGCCTCTGATGATGTTTTAGATGTTCTTTCTGGTAGACATATTGGGCTCAATCATGGTCAGTTCTGATGACCTGTTTCTTTACACTGGCCTCCTTCCCTGCTGTGCCAAAGTTAAGTTTGATCAATTGGGACCTCTTTTTTTTTTTTTTTGATACAAACACTATTAATCTTTTGAACTTAGCAAATAATGAGCATTTCTATATATGAGGGTAAGTCTAAAAGTATTGCTATAAAATCATAGAAACCTTTATTAAACAATAATATCAGAATGTGAAGCTGTTGTGTCTCTGTAGATCCTCCCCCGGATGATATTTCTTCAAGGGCCTCACACCATGTTCCTTTTAAATGTTCTTTGAGTTTGGAAAACAAAAACAAGCAATCTGAAAGCGCAAAATCAGGCTTGTAGGGTGGGTGGGGTGTGGGGTAAGGTCCCAATGAACTTCTCATAGGACGGCTCTTGCCGTGCTCAAAGGCTTGTCATCATGGGAAAGGGTTCCTTGGTACAACTGTCCTGGCCTTTTTCTCACTGATGCAGTTCTCCTTTCTCTTACAACTGCTTCATGATAAGCCCCTATGGCCATCCAGTGTCCTCTGAGAAACTATCCAGATGACCCCTTTGGCATCCCCAAAATCAGTCATCATAACCTCTGAGCTGCAGATCTCCTCAGAGGCCACTATTATTTTTTTGGTTTTGTTTTTAATGTTTTATTGTGAATTATGTGATAGTTTACGTGTGAGAACATTAGCTTTGCATTCATCCTATCGTATATATCGTTTCATTGCCATGGTTACAATCCCTTCCATGCATCATCAACCAATCAACCATCTCTGGGTCTAAAGTCCCCAGCCGTTCCATCTCTCCACGTCATCGTCTCTGCCTCCATCTCTGGTGTCACTGCTTCTCTGGGTAGAGTCCCACTGTCTGCAGAGGCCACTGTTTTGATTGGATCTTTTTTTTTTTTTTTTAATTATTTAAAAGCACTCTAAGACAAGTGCATTACTGAGACAAACTTGTCTGCAACTGTCCGTTAATGGTAGAGACATGTTTAAACATGTTTTGTTTGGAATAAACCTGTGTGTGTGTGTGAGAGAGAGAGAGAGAGAGAGAGAGAACTGGTAGCAGTACTTTTTGACTTACCCTGATACCTTAAAAATTGTCATTTTTCTAACCACACATTTGTAATACAACTTTTCACAATCATGAATACAGTAAATTAAAATGTTCCTAATATTTAAACATTATAAAACTATTTAATTGTTTAAATTCTACGTTAAAAGCACAGTTCCAACATGTCAGAGCCAACATGTCGTGTTTTATGATACAGACTTATAGTGGGTACTCACCTCTGGGTCTCCTCTCAGCCTGAGTCCATTCGGTTCCTGACCCCTTGCCATTTGGCATGACCTCTTGCCCAATTCTGGCAAATGGGCTGAGAACAGAAGTTAAATGTGTTTCTTTGGATCCAAAGCACTAAATTGCTTATAAAAATATTAATAATAAGCTAATGCTTCTTTTTTGGTACGTGTGTATGTGTTTGGGGGTGGAAGTTTAAAGAGCACATTACATTTTCATTCAGCAATTCATACACCTTTGTTTCATGAAACTGATTGCCTGCCCTCCAAGGTAGTGGCACTCTTCCCACGTTTTCCCTGTGTTTCCTGTCTCCATCCGTCCGTCTTTCCTGCCTTATTCTGTCTAATGCATGCTCCTGGTACTACTGCCCTCCTTATAGGCCTATCTCTTATTTGGCTGAAGGAGCCCTGGTGGCTTAGTGGGTAAACACTGGACTGATAACTGCCCGGTCAGCGGATCAAACCCACTAGCTGCTCCTTGAGGGAAAGATGAGGCTGTCTGCCCCTGTAAAGACTGAAAACCTTGAAAAGTCATGGAAAACCTCGGGAGCAGCTCTGCTATGTCCCGTAGGATTGCTCGGAGCCGGAATCGACTCTACATCAGTGAGTCAGTTGCTGGTTGTTTGGCTGAAAGTTGAATCATGGGAGTGAGAGTTCCATTCAGAGGGACCGTAGGCTCCGGAGTTCCACCGTCTGATTCAGATCAGTTGTTAAATTGCGATCAGTCAGTGCTAACTCATAGTGTCCCTTTACAGGGTTTCCCAGCCTTGCAGTTCAAACTGACTTTGTAGTCCAGTGCTTATCCTACAGCACCGGGTCTTTTTTATGATTTTAAGTTTTGTTCCGTATGTTTCTCCCAGTCTCTCCAGAACCTTCTGTGGTGATCCCTTTCAGAACAGCTAGTAATAGTAGCAAGTACGGCTTTAGCTCTTGTGCTCGAGAGTTGTGGAGGCCGTGGTTTGTGTGGTCCAGTGGTTCTTTGGATGAATTGTTTCCACGTGTCGTTGATTTCCTTTTCCTCTTCTTTGCTCTGGATGGGGAGAGGCCAGTAGCTGCATCATGGATGGCCACTCACAAGCTTCTAAGAGCCCAGTTGCTTACTCACCAAAGTAAGGCTGTAGAACATTGACTCTGTGCACTTGTTGTTAAGTGCCGTTGAGTCGGTTCCGACTCATAGCACCCCTGTATAGGGTTTCTGAGGCTTTTTTATAAATCTCTGTGGAGCAGAAAGCCTGATCTTTTTCCCACAGGGTGGCTGGTGGCCTCAAACCACCTACCTTGTGGTTTACAGTCCAGTGTTTACTATATAGAGCCACCGCATCCCTTTATGCCAGTTAACTTTGATGTCCCTCAAGACTGTAGTCCTGAGCCCCCAAGCCTAGCAATTCGTTCTTTCAAGATGTTTGGTTGCGGCTAGGAAGTTCTCATGACTTTGACCCTCGTATGCACAACTATGTTCATGGATATACTTGCAGCACATGTAAATACACATGTGGAAATACCTCTGTCATAGCTCTATAGATTCATGGGTGCAGCCCCTTTGCCTTCTTATCTATAGATCCTCTCATTGTTACTGTTAATGCAGGACTGTGTGTGTGATACTACTTACCTTTGTTGTCTGTAATTCTTGTGCTCCTCCCTAATTGGGACCTCTTGATCCTCTGTCACCTTCCACTACACAGGGGACGCCAGACCATGTTCACCTGAAACTAGCCCTGGTGAATCCCGTCATTTGATCTTGTCACTGTGCTCCCCTTACAAGCAGGCAAATCACATTTCATAACTAGAATTGAAGCGGACGCTTCAAGCATGCTTTGTCAGTTGAAGCTCCACTTAAATCCATAATGAGGGAGTTAGCTGAGGTCAAGATTTTGGAAGCTATGTCTTTATTTGTCTTCTCTATGAAAGAAGACCACTTGGGTATTTTTAAAACTCAAATCATTCTCATGTGGTCAGGGTGGTGGAGAATCTGAACCAACTTCGTAAGTGTCTGAAGGCCCAGGGCCTAAGCAGCCACAGTTACTGTCATCCTAAGTACACGCTGCCTCGAGGATGATGTGGGGCCCATTGGACATTTTCCTACTCTTTCCCCCACAAAGAAGGAAGGGGGGCTGGGTTACTACTGAGAAATCAGCCTGAAGGCATTTACAGCCGGATTAGTTAAAAAAAAAAAAAAAAAAGGAAAAAAACCTACCAGGGCCAGGTCTGACTGGGCTCAGAGTAGAATTGTGCTTCGTAGGGTTGTCCAGGCTGTGACCTTTCAGGAGCAGATGTCCAGGCCTCTCTGCCAAGCCACTTTCAGTTAACAGTGCCCGGGTGCCCAAGTGCCCTTAGCAGTTCTATCCCATGAGTGCTGCAGGAGCACGTCTCTGGTTGGGTCACCAAACCACGTCCACAGCTGTAGACCGTGCCGTGGATGCATTGTCACCCCTGAGGCTCGGCCCAGCCCCGAGCAGTAGCTTTGTTCTCTGGTGTTCCGGTCATTTCCCTGAAGGTCAGGGCCTGCATCTACTGGGAGTCCCTAGCTTTCCCTGCGTCCGTCCAGCTTTCCTCCCTGATGGAACATGCTCTTTCCTCATCAGAACAACCTCAGAGAAGCAGGTTAGGAAGTCGTATTTGGCTTTTGGGATTCCATGGCAAACACAGTCCTGACTTAGCATTGATTGGCCTTGCACATCTTCACCGCTATGGACACTGGGTGTGGGAGGCACGTGAGCCTCGGGGAAGGCAGTCTCCTCTGCTGCCCGGGCCAGAGCAGTGAGCAGCACCCATGTCCTGTAGCCTTTGGGAGGCCGTCGGGCCGAGGCCTTCGTGAGGGCCTTCCTGAAGCGCAGCATGCCTCGCCTGCCCCCAGAAGCCCTCGAGGACCGGCTGCAGCGCAAGGCGGTCATCCTGGAATACTTCACTCGCCAGAAGCGCAGGGAAAAGAGGAAGAAATCCAAAGGCCTCTCTGCCCGGCAGAGGAGGGAGCTGCGGCTCTTTGACATTAAGCCAGAACAACAGAGGTAAGCTGGGCCTTTACTGTGCCTTTCTACTCCCAAGACTTGAGCTTTCTCCCCAGAGTGGACTTTGGGAGCCACAGCCCAGCTCCACTTACACTGAGGCTGCCGCTCCCTCTTCTACCACAAGGGGGCAGCCTTCCTTTACCAATTGGCACTATGTTTGGGTTTGGCTTTTAATAACAAGACATGGTGAGACTGGGGACTTGGATTGTTTGGCATCAGTCCTAGCCTTAACTAATAAGATCCATGCCATAAGTGAGGCGGTTGCCCTTGGCAACAAGCTATTTGTCTATCAGCTTTTTCTTAGAAAAGAGGAATAGATACTGCTGGCTTGCTCTCTCTTTATATATCTGTAATCTTTGTACCTTTTAATAGCACTAGTCAGAATCACCCACAGGGATTTACTGCCAAAGAAATATGCTGCCCACACGTTTCAGGAAGTTTCTGAAAGGGATGCCTCACTCTCCTGTGGGAGGACTCGTCCCTCCCTTGGCTAACTCTCTGTTCCTCGTTGGCCACAGTTCTGAGTCTGTGTGTTTTAGGACTGCCTGTGGGCTTTTGTTTTAGAGATGTCTAGTTAAACAGCCTCCCACATTTCAGAAGACAAAGTGTAGCCCTTTGCCTATGGCCTCTCTCAGGAAATCAGCTGGGCTTTGGGTGGAGGAAGGGGCAGCTGCCTGCCTGGTTTGCCTGGCTGGGTGTTGTCCTTACAGGTGGAACTCCCTTTGGGTTTGGGCTTGTGATTGTCATTTCTTGATCCAACAGCTTCATGTAAACAGATTCCCCCAGAGGCTCCAGGGCGACAGCAAGGGGCCCAGAGGAAATCCCTTGGGGTCCCTGCTCCTGCCCTCTCTCCACTCACCTTCCAGCAGACCTGTCGACTCCCATGGGAACCTGCACAACTGTCATAATGTCTGTCTACTGAGGACTTACTAAGTTCAATCTCATGGAACAGAAAACTTCAAGCTAAGAGGGCCCCCCCAAGCCTGAGTCGGTTCCTCTCTGAAGAGAATCCAGATGAGCGCCACCTTGTGGTCTGAGGTTGTTGCTTATGCTCCCACCACCCCAGTGCCTCCAGCCCAGCTCAGAGGCTAGCACAGGCTCAGCCTCGAGAGGGCGCCGCCAGTGAGGACCCTGAGGGCCGGCCGATGAGGCCCTTGGTTTCAGCTGTGGAATCAGAATTTGCACCAGTGCCCAGTGGTTCCTCGGTCCTGGTTCTGGGTTGGCTTTGAGCCAAGTTCTGTGCTCTTGAGGGGCACCCTTTGGACGCTGTAACTCCAAACTCAAACCTATCTAACTTTTTCCCTGTTTCTGACTTTACCACAGGTACAGTCTGTTTCTCCCCCTACATGAACTCTGGAAGCAGTACATCCGGGACCTGTGCAATGGGCTCAAGCCCGACACGTGAGTAGAGTTTCCAAAGTCTCGCACTTTGGGGCACTCCTCAAGTCTTGACGGTCTGGGTTGTAAAGGTAGCTGAGACTCCTGCCAGTCGAGTTGTCTGTCTGACCACAGAAGTGTGTAGGCCTGTTTGTTCTCTCAGAACTTTCTCCTGGAATCAATTGGGGGTTCTGTTTACCTTGCAGGCAGCCTCAGATGATTCAGGCCAAGCTGTTAAAGGCAGATCTTCATGGTGCCATGATCTCAGGTAATTGGCCCAAGAGCACGTGATCGGGATCCCGTTCCTCACTGTGGCTCCTTGTGGAGAATCAGCCATGTTCCTGGCCACGTGGATATGAGTGAGCCATGCATCTTTGCTAATTTCCTGGATCTCCCCCCGGCCAGCAGTGCAGAGAGCTAGGGGGTTATAGTTTCCTAGCCAGTTTGAGTCACTGTTGGACACACTCTACGTGGTCTCTGTGCACCTTCCGAGCTGACACCTACAGCCAAATCCTTCCCTGGAGCTCTGGGCTCACATGCCACTGCCCCCGCCACAGCCCGAGCTCTGTGGAGGGATCTACCCACCTCAGTCAGTTCACCCTGGGGTCTCAGACCAGAAACCTGGGAGGCATCCAGGTGTCTTCCTTCATGATGCCCAACTTCCAATCCATCCTGTCACCCAGCACCCGAATCTCAGCCATCCTCATCCTCCTGGGTTGCCCCTAACCCTCTCCCTGACTGAGCAGCTAGGGTGAGGCCTTTAGAAAGGACTCCCATCATGTCCCTTCCCTGCTTAAACCCCTCCAAGGACCCCCATGGAATTAGTACACTTCAGCCTCCTCGGTGCCTTCCTCAGGTTCCAGACCTGACCGCACTGGCCTGCCTTGGCCTCTGCCTAGAGCATCATGCTTGCTCGCAGGCTGACGTCTTCTCTTGATCCAGGCCCCTGGCCCGGTGTCACTGCCCCGTACCGGCCCCAGCCCAGTGCACGCCCTGTTCTGATGGCGCTCATCACTGTCAGAGACTTAGCCGTGTCAGCTCCCAAGAGCAGTGCGGGCTCAGAAGGAGATTGTGGGATAGGGGAGGGGCTGCTGGTGGCCCTGCCGAGGGATGGAGGTCAATTCTGATCTTCCAGGTGAGACTTGGCTTCATCAGGCCGCCGGATCATGGCCCTCGGTGGTACTCTGGTGGCAGTATGTGGCCTCTTGACTCCAGAACCCTGCTCCAAGGCTTTCCATGGCTACACAGCCTGCAGACCCTACAGTGCCCTGTAAGAAGCAGCGTGAAGCTGCCATTATCCGGGGCCAGGGATTGGGAAACCAGGCTCTCATCCAACCTGGTCCCTGCCCAGCTGTGCAGCCCCCAGCATGCCCGACCCCAGTGCTGCCTTCTTCCTCCGCCAGCTCAGAGGGTAGCACCTGAGCCCCCAAGCCTCACAGGCCTGGTTGGCTGCTGCTTCCCAAGCCCCCAGAAGCCCAAGCCCTGACCAACCCTTTTTCTTTGCAGTCACAAAGTCCAAATGCCCCTCTTATGTGGGCACTACGGGAATCCTCCTACAGGAGACAAAGCACGTTTTCAAAATTATCACCAAAGAAGACCGCCTGAAAGGTACACAGCCGTGTCTCTGAAGGGCCGTGGCCGTGGCTTCCCCAGCTGCTCTGTCAGCCCTTAACTTAGGGCTTCAGGGAGCCCGCTGAGCCCACCACGCTCCCTAGAGGCATTTGCAAGTCCGGCCAGCAGCTGCAGCCAGAAAAACCAAAAGGCTGGGCCTCTTGACTCCCAAGATAGGACCCCTCTACCTACCCAAAGGGAGTCCCCAGGTAGCACAAGTGGTAAAGTGCATAGCTACTAGCCAGAAGATTGGTGGGCCACACCCACCCAGAGACACCTCAGAAGGCACACTTGGCTGTCTGCTTCTGAAAGGTCACAGTGTTGTAAACCCTGTAGAGGAGTTCTGCTCAAGTCCATGAGCTGCTGTCTGCCCAAGGAATGTAGTCACAGGCCAGAGGACCACACCGTGTCCGTGGTGGTGACGATTGGGCTTCCAAGGACACACGTACAGGCTCAGTACCCAGGCAGCTAGGCTCTAGCAGGGACTCCGGACAGCGGGCTCAGTATCCGGGCAGCCCCACCCTGCCTTGCCCACCGATCCACAGATTACAAAACCAGTTGTTGGAGAGTGTTGTTGCTGTTGTTTTTAAATTTTAAGCCTGGTTTTTTCTTGCTGCTTTCTTCTGTTTTATAGCATATTCTTCTCTCATTTTAAACTCAGAAGATGGGGTACAAGGTTCCCCACTGAGCATAAAGCCAAGAGCCCCTCTGAAAGTCTGTAGGCAGAACTTTTTGTGGGAGTTTCTGGTTTTGAGAGTTTGATTATAGCCTTTTACCCTGAAAAATGATGTTAACTTACATTTAAAATGTGAATAAACTGGCCTTATAGCAGGATAACCCTAACCCTAACCCCACCTTTCATCTCTGTGGCCTCCCCATTTCCTATTAGCTTAATCTTTTAAATACAAACATGTTGTGAATAATATTCTGCATAAAGTGAAGTTACCTTGAGGAGGTTTTTTAAAGCTTACTTTCCCCTGCAGTTATCCCTAAGCTGCACTGTGTGTTCACCGTGGAAATCGATGGCTTTGTTTCATACATTTACGGGAGCAAATTCCAGCTTCGGTCAAGTGAGCGGTCTGCGAAGAAGTTCAAAGCAAAAGGCACTATTGACCTGTGAATTCTGTGCTGCCAAAGGCTCACAACGGCAGAAAATTGGAAACAGCCTGAAAGAACTGATGAAATGAGATCTGACTAGAGACCACCCTGCCGGTGGACCATCGGTGAAGGGCAGTTTGGGCCCGTGAAGATACTCACAGTGTAACAGGTGAAGAAGTCGGGAGCAGCGCTGGAACTGTCTGTACTGTCTTTCTTTTTGTATAACTTAAAGGAAAAAATGTGCAACAAACACCCCAGTATCAACACTGCTTGTCCTGACTAGTGAGATTATTAGAGTTTTAGTTCTGTCTCATACTTTTGACTACTTTGTGATGAATCTGTTGTTTTTATGATAAATGTAAACATATACGTGGGCATCCAGATGCTCCAGATGAAAGGACGATTCATGCAATTCCCCAGGCTGGAAGGGCAGGGGAGTCCCAGAGTTGGACTTGGCTGTATCCAGCACTGCCTTTCCCAGTGTACACTGCAGTATTTTCAGTTCTGCCTGCCATTGAACTTTCCCAAGGCTGCCTCTGCTCCTGTGAGAACACTGGGGAATGGGTGGTGGTGTGGAGACTCACTCAGTGGCTGGGCTCTGGCCACCTCAAGCCTTGCTTGTCCGTGCTGACTGAGGTGCAGGCAGCTTCACCCACGCTGGCCTCCTTCCTGAATCTGGCCAACAGAAAGGAAAATCAGACACTCCCAGCTCCTCCCACGGGCCGGCCTTCTAGGAAAGCCGAAGTCCTCCACGCCACAGCTTAGTTGACCTCCGTCTTCCGTTTTTGCTGCTAAAGGGCTTGATGAGCCTTCTAGTCACAGGGAGCCCTGGTGGTGCTGTAAGGTAAGCATCGGACTGCTCAACACAAGGTCAGCAGTTCAAACCCACGAGGCTTTCTGCTCCCATATCCAGGGTCACTTTGAGTCAGAATTGACTGGATGGCATTGAGTTTTGAGTGAGCCCTTTGTGCAAGGCGCTGATAAGGCCAGCATGAGAACAGGCTGGGAGTGATAACACAGAGAGGTTGTGCCCTGGGCAGGCAGACAGAGGCAGGCCTTCCCATGTCTGGTGTTAGGAAAGCCTCATGGGCCCCAAGCATGACTCAAGCACCTGCTGCCGTCCTTTGCTGACTGACAAGGTGAGGGCAGGCCCTCTGCATGTTTTCTCCACCATACCTGGAGACACCACAGCACCAGGGTTTGTGTTTCACTCTGTCCTGTTCTGGTTCTACACAGATACAGAAGGAGGTGAAAATACAAACTTTTACAACCCAAACCAGGTGCTTTGGAGTCAGTTCTGACTCCTAGTGACCCATGTGTGTCACAGGTGAACTGTGCACCATAAGGTTTTTCTTTCAAGGCACCTCTGGGTAAACTTGGACCTCTAACCTTTCAGCTGCACACTCAACCCCAGCGACTCAGTGACCGGAGTCTCAGGACGGTTCGAGTCCAAGTCCCAACTGCTGCCATCGGAGCACGTGAGGGCCCTGAAATCCTAGCGCCATCTCCCACCGGGTCCCCTGACTCAGCAGCTTACCCCAGAGTGCAGCCATCTGAGTTTGACCACAGGAGGGACAATGATCACTTAGAAAGGCTCCCTGCCGACCAGCGGTGGAGCTGGGACATGAACCCACTGAGCTTTAGAGCAGGTGGCTGCAAGGACAAGAAAGAAGACATTCTAAAGGGTGTGGCCTGTCTGCTTCATCACCTGGTTTCCCTCAAGGGAGATCTGTCTTCTCCAGTGTAAAATGGGCTCATTCTGCCAGCCATCTGAAAGCACCACATTGGTAACAGCATAGGTGCTGTAACTTCCGAAACCACACTGCTTGTTGCCACCCTCCACAATCTAAAAGGCACCAGTGTTGTGTAAATACTCAGTCGCTTTCCAGAAAAGTTGTTGGTACCACTTGCCATGCAAAATCTGTTTTCCATTTGGCGCAGAATCAAGTTTCCCTGTGAGTTGCTACTTAATCTGTAGCGCTCTCTCCCCTCTCCCCAAAGCTACCGCTGTGCTCCCCTGGTTCTAGGAGGCAGCTGGTGTCCCCACAGCCACCACTGGCTCCCCTGCCCCAAGGGCGGTGCCATCCCCCCAGGCGGAGGAGGGTCAGGGAGGGCACCAGCTTCCAGCAAGGCTTTATTGCTGATGCCATACCAGCTGCTGCCAGGCCCACGGCCCAGGAGAGCGGATGGAGCCCACAGTTTGTCTGAGAGGACAGCCCAATGTCTCCCCTCACCACTGCCTGTCGGGCTGGGGCCCACCCTCTTTGTTATTGTTGTTGTTGTTGTGTGCCATCGAGTCGGTTCCGACCCATAGCGACCCGGTACAGGCTTTCCGAGGGTGTAAATCTTTACGGGAGTAGAAAGCCATTAGGTGCTGTCAAATTGATTTCTTCTCATGACAGTAGAACTGCCATTGGATTTTCCAAGCTGTACTCTACGGAAGCAGATCACCAGGCCTTCTCCAGTGGGGCTGCTGGGAGTGTTCGAACAACCAGCCTTTTGCTTAGCAGCCAGGTGCTTAACCGTTTGTGCCACCAGGAGCTCCTCAGGCCACACCAGGCTTCTCCAGTGGCATCTGCCTGCTCTGTGTCCATGCTGCTCTTTAGACAACTCAGGAGTGGCCTACGCTGACGTGACCTCAACTGACTGATTCCTTTCCATTCGATTAGATAGCTCCCACAGGTATGGGGTTAGGATTCTAACACGGTTTAATCCGTAAAATAGAAAAGTTCTAATCCATGGAACTTTTAGGAGGTGGAATTCTTCCTCCCCTAGTGTCTTCCAAGGCCTCAGTGTCACTGTCAAGCGGGACCAGCAGCTTGGACCCTGGAACTTCCTGCATCTCAGTCAGTAGGAGTTTATGTTACAAGCATTCAAGTCCCTGGACCGCACCGCAGAACCTTGACTCCACCTCTGGGGACGGGGCGAGGACCGTGGGCTCTTCCAGCTCTGACGGTGTGACTTTGGAATGCTGAGTCAGCACTTTCTGGATCCTGAAAAGATCATCAAATGATTGATATCTTCGGTTCCGAAGAGTAAACATGAACATTCCCCTCAAAACGCCATACATCATGATAAAAAGCTTGCTTTCTGGACAATGGTTTTGGTTTTAATTTCGTTTGCATTTCTTAGCTATAATGCCTAATTAAGACATCTGTTAAATGTCTATAATATTAATTTAATAGAGGGGGTTCTAATAGAACTCTATTGGAATTGTCCATTTAATTAACCTCATGGGCCTTTAATGGATGTCTTAAATAGACATCATTAACAAGAGCGCTAGACAAATTAGAATTAGAGTCAATAACATTCTTGGTAATTTGTCCTGAGCTGTGAAGGACGCGTATTGTAAGTAGACAGTTGCAAAGATGACCTACCCAGAGGCAGTGTGGCAGCTGGTATCCCCAGCAGGGTCCAGAATCAACTAGACCCCACATGGGAGTCCACCTCTCTGTCCTGCTCTGCAGCCACAGGGACAGTGCTCAGGACCACAGACCTGCTTCTTCCAACATCTTTCACAGAAGCTCACCAGCCCCTGGTCTGTTGACCTGGGCTCTTTGGTGTGTGTATTGGTGAGGGGGTGGGGGGGTGAAGAAGGAAAAAAGCATGAAATGGGGCCTGAGCGAATCATTCAATACCACACAGTGCATGAATCAGGTGAGCTGGAATGGGTGGGCAAGAATATGGATAGCATGGAGAGAATTCCCCATGGAACACCTCTCACTCAGATGAATGACATCTTTCCAAAGTCACATCTCTAACTCACCGTATTTGACCTCATCAACTTTCCCTCCCTCTTAAAGTGCTCTATGCCCCCACGCTCTCCTGGCCACCCTTCCGTGTCCTTGGCTGGTGCCTCCCTTCGTCCATACTTCTAAATGTTGGAATGTCCCTGTGCTCAGTCTGTGGACCTCCCTTCTACATTCTCTTCACAGGGTCTTACCCATAACTTCAAGTACACCACACACTCAAAACCATGCCACCAACCCTGACTTGCCCCCAACTTCCAAACCTAAATAAGTTTGCTTGGTTGATGATACGTGGAGGGGATTGTAATCACAGTGATGAAACAATATACAATAGGATGACTGTATAGCTAATGTTCTCCCATGTAAACTATCACATAATTCACAATAAAACATTTTTAAAAAACAACTAAATGTGAAACTGTTAACTATCTGTCTCCCCCTATTAGAATGTTTACTCATTCCCTAAGGACAAGCCTTTTGTCTTGACCACTGGGCATCCCCAGTTACCTGGGAGCACTATCAGCCCTGAAGTAGATGCTCAGAGAATATTTGAGTGGCTGGGTAACACAGCCCACGTGACATCTCCCCTGCGTATCTAATGGGCGTCCCAACGTGCTGTGCCCAGCAGACTGACAAGCCCTCCACAGAGCCTGGCCTCACTGCCCCTCTCAGAAACCTCGCCCAATCTCTCAATAAGTCCTGGCACATCTACTTCCAACCCTCCTCACCATCTCCCTGGCGCCAACCCTCCAGTCAGCCACCCACATCGGGACCCTAACCATACCCTCCTCACAGCCCCTCCATGCTTGGCACCGCATAGCTGAGAGGATCTCTGTGAACCATGACTCACACTGTGGCACTTACTCTGCTTAAAACCCACAAGCAACTTCGCAGTACACTTAGAATAGGAGACTAACATGGCCTAGTATTTGACTTCCAAAAAAATACCAGCCATTGGAAACCCTGCGGCTGGATCACAGTGATTCGCTCCTGGCGTGTATGGGGTTGCCAGCTAGCCCCAGCACCATCTCTTGGTCTGCTTGTGTATCACCCCCTTGTCATCTAGGAAGCGTTGAGTAAATACTTGTTTTCTAGTCGAAGAGAAAAAAATTAACAAAGCTAATGACAGATAAGAGTTGGCACCTGCCTGTTATACCAGTGAGTGACCCATATGTAAACACACAGAACCTCTCATACACATACCCAGGACCTATCCACGATGGTAACACCGGGCCTGTGGGAGCCCCCACCCCAGCCTGTCTGTGCCCAATGAGCAGCTGGGACAACACCCTGTATGTGGCCTGAGCGTCTCTGCCCTTCCCAGTTACACCCATTGACCCTCAGGAGTGCGGGCAAAGGCACACCTCACTCAGGAGCCCGCAGTTCCAACAAAACAGGAGGTGTGTAAAGGGAGTGTGGTGTGGGCTGTAGGCACATTTAATCTGCATCTAGTAAGCCATGCCCTTTGCCAAGAAGTGGGGAGCAGCAGACTGTCATGCCCAAGGCCCTTCCCTCTGCACAGTGGTAGCTCTGGTCCACATCTGGTTCCCCACCACCCACATGCCTAGCAGCACCCGAGCCCATCTCATCCACTAGAGTGGGAGCCCACAGTTTGGGAGATTCACTCAGAACTTGCAGAAGGCCAGTTCTCTCAACTCAGTTGCTTGCTGGGGTACAGACAGGACTGTTCACAATACAAACCCCCGTCAGCCTCTGGCTCCTGGCAGAGTTTGCAGCAGAATTTAAAGGCTGCAATAACTATTGAATGCCCTATTATCCAGCTGCCTAATTAGTGTAAATGATAGTCACGGTGAGGCTTATGTTTCTCTGAGGAGGCCCCGTCAGACACCTGGGCCCACTTCAAGACTTTTATGGTGGCAGCCCGTTCTGACTGCGTTGAGTAAAAGGTAAGTCTGGACCCTAAATAATGAAGATAGAGGGCTAATGGGCCCCCTACAGCGGGGCAGCCTTGGAGCCCAGTCCCCAAGTCAGATAGTATGAGGCAGTCAGCTCACAGGTTTTCCCTTTCAGGCCCAAAGCTTCCCAAGCTCTCTGTGAAACCCAAGGTGCTGCAAGGCCTAAAGGAGAGATAAGATGTCCTCATCCTCCCCCCTTCCCCCTCCAACCCTGCTTGAAACTCGAGTGTTACCCACGTGCTGAGAAGCAAATCCTACAAGGCCTACCCGGTCTGCCTGGGTCCCTCTCAGACAAGCCTCATGCCAGGCAAGCCTCAGCCCGGCTTGCTCCTCTCGTGCATTAGTGAAATCTGAACACCCCCCTCTGGCCACCCAGTCCAGGCTTCTTCCAAGGATGGGCTTCCTAGTTTGTGCCAGGCAGGGGGGTACAGACTAAACCTCACCTCAGGGAGCCCTTCCTGCCCTGCTCACAGCACTGGGAGCCTTGCCCTGAGGGAGGGTGTTGACCTTACTGTCCAGTGCTGCCTCCTCCCCCTCCCAGTTCTGCCCAGTGCCACCCAGCCCTGGCTGCACATTAGATTCCCCACTCCCTTCCCTATCCATGCCCCCAAAGAACTTCACACCTTCTAGGGGTCAGGGACCTTGGCAGCTACATTCTTTAAGTAAATGTTAGAAAATTCTGGGTTCCAATCCCAGCGCAGATATCTACAGGCTGTGTGACCTGGGGCAAGCCACTTCCCTCCAGGGTGCAATAGGGTGAAGTAGGGAGAGGTAGGTGGGTGCTGCAACGTGGGATCTGCTGCTGACTCTCAAAGGCCCAGACTAGGCACTATCCCCACGCGAGCCATACGATTTTCAAAAGTAGCTCAATAGTCTTTTCTCCTAGTCCACCTTAGTCTGGAAGCTCTGCTAGAACTTGTTGAGTATCACAGTACCACTCAAGCTTCCCCTGACAGACAGGTGTGCAGCAGACCTCATACACAAGCCAGGAATTGAACCTGGGTCTCCCACATAAAAGACGAGAGTTCTCCCACAGAACCTCCACGGCCCCATTATGGTTGCATGGGGCCAATGAGTCATGGACAGAAGTGACGTAGACCTACCTGACACACATCACTTTGTGAGAAACGTTGTCGATACCAACAAACGCTCAAGAAATCGAATCTGTACTCATCCTAACGAGTGAGGTTTTCTTTATTCAATTTTGCAAAATTGGGCACCCAACCCAGTAGACAAGGGCAGATGCTCCGCAAAGCTGGCTTGCAAAGAGTTTTATTCCCAGTTTCCCTTCCCTAGTGAGCGTGCGAGTCACAATCTAGCCCAGATGACACCCATGGTCTTGATGACTGTATTCTTATTTAAAGTTCCTAGTCCTAGAACAGATTTCTTTCCCCCCTCCCCAATTCATCCTGCTTACATATCCCTGGGTGTGTCCTTTATTCCTGAAGATGGACCATCTTGAGAATTTCTCACAACTTCTACTGGGAAAGTGGCCCCAGAGCTCTTTGACTCTGGCCCAGGAAGCATACCTGGTGGACTTGGTAGAGCAAGTGGACTAGAGCAAAGGCTGAGCAGGGGTGGGGTGGGGGTGGTGGTGAGGGTGGTGATATGACCATCATATCAAATCTTTGCCAACCCAATAGCTAGGAGAGGAGGATAAGACCAGGGGGGAGGGAACTGTCTTAGTTTGGGTTCCCCACAAGCAGACAATGAGCAAGGATTTTAATGCAGTTTTGTTGGAGACATGAAGACAAGCACTGGTAAGGGAGATGTTGTTGTTAGGTGCCATCGAGTCGGTACCAACCCATAGCGACCTGATGCACAGCAGAACAAAACACTGCCCGATATTGTGCCAAACTCACTACTGTTACCACACTTGAGTCCATCGATGCTGCCACTTGGCCAGACCATCTCGTTGGGGGTCTTCCTCTTTTTCTCTGACCCTCCACCTTACCAAACATGATACCCTTCTCCAGTGACTGGTCCCTCCTGACAATATGTCCAAAGTATGAGAGACGAAGTTTGGCCATCTTGGCCTC
>NW_006408622.1:2352083-2353234 GCF_000296735.1 Chrysochloris asiatica
GAAAGAGTTCCCACTGAATAGTTTTCATCTTGTCTAGATGGGTCTGGTGAAAAGAGATGGGGATAAGATTTGTATGATTCAATAGTGAATAATTATTATCATGACTAATTGCAACTGTCACAATTATAAAGGTAGAAGTTTTGTAACAAAAACAGGGGACTGGTTAATCTTGCAGTCCAGAAACAGAGGACCCTAGGACCATCAAGGGAGAAGAGCACAAGCAGAATGAGGGACCTTATCCAAAGAAGCAGCCACAACCAGAGACAGAGATGGGGTAATGGAGAGAGGGAGCAACTGAAGACTTCAGATTCATGGGAAGAGAGGAACAAGAGCCCATGGCCAGGAGACCGACTTGCAGAATGTGCCCTTTGGAGGTGTAAATTATCATATATGCCTGAGTGGTTTATTTTGTTTTGTATTTAAAAAAAAAACTAAAGTGAATAGAGAGAAATACTGTTGTAACCGATGGTATATGGAGGGGATTATAGTCATCATAATGAAACAAGTTATATGATTTGTTGAATGTAAAACTGATAGTCTGCCCTGTAAACTTTTACTCAATCCACAACAAAAACCTTTAAAAAAAAGAATTGATGCTTTTGAGTTATGGTGTTAGAGGAGAATATTGGAAGTACTATGGGCTGCCAAAAGAACTAACAGATCTGTGTTGGAAGAAGTACAGCCAGAGTGCTCCTTGGAAGCCAGGATGGCCAGACTTCATCTCTCGTACTTCGGACATATTGTCAGGAAAGACCAGTCGCTGGAGAAGGATATCATGTTTGGTAAGGTGGAGGGTCAGAGAAAAAAGAGGAAGTCCCCTGGCAAGATGGATTGGCAAACTGGCAGCATTAATGGGTTCAAGCGTGGCAACAATTGTGAGGCTGGCCCAGGACTGGGCAGTGTTTCGTTCTGTTGTACATAGGGTGGCTGTGTGTCGGTACCGACTCAATGGCACCTAACAACAACAACAGTCTTCAGTATGGATTGCTTTTCAATGTAAGAAAACAAAAATCCTTACAACTGGGACAACAAAGTACATCATGATAAACAGGGAAAAATTGAAGTTGTCAAAGACTTGGTTTTGCTTGGATCCGCAGTTAACATTCATGGAAGCAGAGTCAAGACGTCAAATGACATATTGCATTAGGTAC
>NW_006408622.1:2353334-2356949 GCF_000296735.1 Chrysochloris asiatica
CCAGGACTGGGTAGTGTTTCGTTCTGTTGTACATAGGGTGGCTGTGTGTCGGTACCGACTCAATGGCACCTAACAACTACAACAGTCTTCAGTATGGATTGCTTTTCAATGTAAGAAAACAAAAATCCTTACAACTGGGACAACAAAGTACATCATGATAAACAGGGAAAAGATTGAAGTTGTCAAAGACTTCGTTTTGCTTGGATCCGCAGTCAACATTCATGGACGCAGAGTCAAGACGTCAAATGACATATTGCATTAGGCACATCTGCAGCACATGACCTCTTTAAGGTGTTAAAAAGCAAATATGTCACTTTGAAGACTAAGGTGTGCCTTACCCAAGCCATGAATCCTCAGTCACCTCATTGGTATGTGAGAGTTGGACAGTGAATAAGGAAGATAGTGGTAGAAACATCAATGCATTTGAGTTATGGTGAGAATATTGAAAGTACCACGGACTGACAGAAAAACAAACTAGTCTGTTTTGGAAGAAGTACAGCCAGAATGCCCCTTAGAAGAGAAGATGGTGAGACTTTGTGTCTTGTATTTTGTACTTGTTGTCAGGAGGGAGCAGTCCCTGAGAAGGTCATCAAGCTTGGAAAAGTGGAGGGTCAGCAAAAAAAAGGAAAAGCCCCAACAAAATGGGCTCAAATGTAACAATTGTGCATAGAGTTGCCATGAGTCCGCGATGGCAGCTAACAACAACAGTGTGCAGAAAGCAGAGCTTTCTAGGTTGGAAGGCGCTCCGAACACACAGTGACTACAGCAGCACACAGTGGGACTAGAGCACACCAGCAACCGGGAAGGTCACAGAACCAGGCAGCAGTTGGTTTTTGTGCATGGATTCGCCAGGAATCAGAGCTGACTTGACAACATTCTAGGCCATGGCTAAGCCCTGCCAACTTCTCAGAGAAAGAACACAAACAGCCATTTCAGAGACCCTCAAAGCTGCCTGCCTAGGCCACTGGTCACTTTCTGGGGCCTCCAGTGGTCACTTTCTGGGGCCTCCTGTTCTGAGTTCCTTGGAGGCCCACTGAGACCAACTTTGCAGCGTTTCCTTCTGCGATAGCAGTTTTTTTTCAGTCCCTTCTTAGGACTGTTTTTCTGCAGATGCTAATGAATAACCCTGAAATTTTCCAGGCAGTACTGCCTCTCTCTGAAGTGCTTTAAGATCTCTACTCTTGATTGCAATTTTCTAAGAGCTGATTTTGGCCACTTGGCTCTCATTTCTGAAGTGATCATGGGGTGAGGATAAAGGAAAGAAAGGAGGAAAAAAATGTTGGGGCCCAGCTCCTCTATAGAAAAATTGCAATCTCAGGAGACAATTTTTAGGCCATAAGAATTACAAGGTTAGAGAAAGAACTTAGTTTTTAGCACGGCCTTTTCAGTTCTGTGCTCAGAACCACTGGTTTGTACCAATGTAAGCCACATGCCTTCCTGCGTAGGTCATTATTGGTTATATAAAGTTTTGCCACTCTTTTGGGGCAGTTCGATATTATAGGAACAAAATAATTTTTAGAAGTCTCATCTTTAATTTGTCAGTGCAAGTCTATGGGAAAGGATGACCTGAATTGGCAAAGCTTATATTACATATACTATAATGTAATTATCCTTTATTGGAGTCCTGGTGAGACACTATGGGATAAAACACTGGACCATAAAGTCAGTCTGAACCACAAGGTCAGTGGTTCAAACTCACTAGTCACTCCTCCGAAACTCCTATACAGGGTCACTATGAGTCGGAACCAACTTGACGGCCCCTAACAACAACAACATATTACAGGTAACTATTATAACAGCCTTGCTTCTAAAGTGAGACACTCTTAGATATTTAAATAAAGGCAGCATTGCAAATTGAAAAATAAAAGATCTGTGTAGCAGCCCCCCCCCCCCACAAATATGTTATCCAACACAAAAATGAAGAACTTTCGTTCATCAAAACATTGCCTGAAGAAAGAAAAAAGTCAAGTCACAGCATGGGAGAAGCTATTTGTAATCCATGTACCCAACAATGATCTCAAATTATTTTTTGAATCTTCACAAATCAGTTAAGAAAAAAAGCAGACAACTTAAGAGAAAAATGGGCAAATGATCCAAATGGCCAATAAACATCTGAAGAGAAATTCAACCTCATTAGTCCTGGAGGAAATGCTCATTAAAATCACAGCACACTATTACTAGAAAGCCACAAGAACCACTAACATGAAAAGGAAAATCAATGCTAGGGTCCAGCAAGAATTTGGGGCAACTGGAACCCTCTATACATTTCTAGGGGAATGGATTGTTGTTGTTGTTGTTAAGTGCCATCGAGTCAGTTCTGACTCATAGCGACCCCATAGAGTGTTTTTGAGAAGCGTTGGTGGGTTTGAACCTCTGACCTTATGGTTCAAATCGACCTTGTGGTCTAGTGCTTATAAGAGGCTGCAAATTTGGAAAACTGTGTGACGGTATCTACTCAGAGTGACATATGCATTCACTGTGACCCAGCTCTTAGGTGTTTACTCAACAGAAATGCATCCACATGTTCACTCAAAGACATGTACTACGCTGAACACCATTAGTAATCTCCCAAACAGAAAACTACCCACAAATGGACAGATGAGAGAAGAGAGTGACTAGACTAACACACACACACAACATGGATCACTCTCACACATAGAACATGGGAGAAAAAAGATACAAAAAGCACATGATCTAGGATTCATTCCCCTTTATATAAAATTTAAAAATCTGTTGTTAAGTGCTGTCAAGCTGGTTCTAGTTCTCATGTACACTGACCCTGTCTGTATAGGATTTCCGAGAAGTGGTCCGTGGGTTTGAACTGCTGACCTAGAGGTTAGCAGTCCAATACTTCTCCTACAACGGCACACTAGAACTCCATATTCAAAACTGGGCAGGACTAAACCATGAGAAAGCAAGTCAGGGAGTGTTTCTCTCTGGGGAGATGTTGCAGGAAGCTGGCTTTCTGGTAGTCAAAGAGTAGTTGCCCTTCGTCTGGTTGCATGGGTCTGTTACACTCAAAAATAATTCAAGAAAAGCTAACAAGAGCATCTCTTCTCTAACCTGGGAAACCCAGCTGAGCTTGCCCTGCGTGTGTCCGGGCAGCAGGAACCAGGAATTACACTTTAAGCCACACTGCCAGGAGGGGCTGTGTCTTTAAGGCTTTAGAAACTCTGAGGGTCCCTGCTGTCTGGTCACACTCATCTTTCCCCAGCTCCCACTACAGGTGCTTAGTAGGTTCCACATGTCACAGCTTCACTGACCCCTCACCCCTGTCCTCACCTCTCTGTCTCAGTCCCCCTTGTGGCCCCCAAGGTGTGACTTTGAGCAGGTTGAAAAGGGCACTGAGTATGAATCCTTCCAGAACATTGCTCCCTGCTCCCTGAAGGTTCCCTGAGGAACAGGAATACACAACTGACAAGGAAGGCAAAGAACTTCTTTTCTGGCATCAGCCCCCGGGGCAGCTCGCTAGTAAACTGGGTTAGGAGACTGAGGCCTGGCACAGGAGGACTGATCATCTGGGAACACCTCTGTGGGGGCTTTCCTTCTGGTTCTGGGGGGCTGTTGACTCACAGAGGAGGAAGTCAGGTGAATCCACAGACACTCTCACACACG
>NW_006408622.1:2357049-2360419 GCF_000296735.1 Chrysochloris asiatica
TATAAATTCTTCTATGGGCTTCCTTATTCACTGGCCAGCTTTTGCATGCATATGAGGTTATTGAAAATACCATGGCTTGGGTCAGGCGCACCTTAGTTCTCAAGCTGACATCTTTGTTCTTCAACACTGTTAAAAGGTCATGTGTAGCAGATAGTGAGACAGAAAAGGCAAGGCTGCCAGTAAGCAAGTTACTGCTGTGGACAACTGGAGCTTAATCCTGTGGGAAGTTCTGGGGAACTGTATAAAACACTCACCTCAAAGTTATCCCCGCTGAGGAGTGAGGGGGGTTACTTCTCTAATGAAGCTGCGGGCTGACAGACACAGGCACTTGTTGAGGCTTTAAAGGAATCCCTCGGGTTAACCCGTGCAGAGCCTGTTGAACTTCAATTTGTAGCATATGGGCACCAACAGTGTCTGTTACAGAGACGTGGTGGCGCTGTAGGATAAGCACTGGACTGCTAACCGAAAGGTCAGCAATTCAAACCCATCAGCCACTGGGAGGGAGAAAGATGAGCCTCAGAAAACCTATACAGGGTCCCTAAGAATCAGAACTGACTCAGTGAGTTTAGTTTTTAGAGTGCCTGTTACAGGCACTTACTCTGATTGAACTACTATGGTGTTCTCTACAGGTAAGAACTTAAAACATTAGCAACAGCCCCAGTAGGCACTTGTTAACATCCACATTCCTTGGTGAACCTCAGGAACTTCCCCTGAGACAAAACAGCAGGGAGTCCTGGGGTGATGCTGTAGGATAATGCACTGGACTGCAAAGTTAATTTGAAACTCAGGGTTGGCAGTTCAAACTCACCAGCCACTCTCTGGAAACGCTATACAGGGTTGCTATGAGTCTGAACTGACTCGACAGCACTTAACAACAACAACAATCTGACTCTGAAGCCGCTGCTTCCCCCAACAAATTTCCACAAATTCAGCAGAGCCATTCTAGGTTCCTATTGGGGTGCTGTCAGTTTGAACTACAAGGTCCGTGGTTCAAATCCACCAGCCTCTCCTTGGAAACCCTATACAGGGTAGCTCTGAGTCAGAACCAACTTGACAGCACTTAACAGAACAGCAACATTCTAGGTTCAGAGTCCTAGTGTAGTGCTGCTACAGGACAAGTATTGGACCACAAGGTCAGTATTTCAAATCCACCAACGGCTCCTCGGAAACCCTAAATAGGGTTGTTATGATTCAGAACCGACTCAACGACACTTAACAACAACAAACAATTCTAGACTCACCACCCACCTGTAATTTTGCCAAACTGGTAGTTTGTATGTTGCTGTGATGCTACAAGCTATGCCACCAGTATTTCAAATACCAGCAGACTCACCAGGGTGGGAAGGCTACAGAATCACTTGAAGACTAAAATACTAGGCAATCTACTTCAGAAAATGATCCAATGAAACTCCTGTGGATCACACAGAAGAGGAATTAAAATACTTACTGGTGTTTGTCAAAGACAGTCTTCAGTAGTTTATCTGGCTGACTAATTGAAAGAGATCCGTATTTGTGCCCATTCCAAAGAGAGGTGACCCAGTGGAATGTGGAAATCATCAGATGATATCTTTGATGTCCCATGTGAGTAAAATTTTACTAAAGGTAATACAGAAATGGCTGCAAGCATACATTGAGAAAGAACTTCCAGAGGTTCAAGCTGGATTGAGAAGAGGATGTGGAATGAGGGATATCATTTCTGATGTCCGATGGATCTTGGCTGAAAGCAGAGAATATGAGAAAGATGTTTTACCTGTGCTTTATAGACCATGCAAAGGCTTTCAATTGTATGGCTCATGACAGCTATGGACAACATTGCAAAGTATGAGTATACTGGAACATTTAATTGTGCTCATGAGGAATCTGTGCATGGACCAAGAAGCAGTTGTTCAAACAGAACATGCGAACACTGAATGTTTTAAAATTAAGAAAGGTGTGCGACAAGGTTGTATTCTTTCACCATACTTATTCAACCTGTTTGCTGAGCAAATAATCCTAGAAGCTGGGTTGTTTGAAGAAAAATGTGGCATCAGGATTGAGGAAGACTCATTAACAACCTGTGATATGCAGATGATACAACCTTGCTTGCTGAAAGTGAAGAGGACTTAAAATATTTACTGATGAAAATCAAAGAGCACAGCCTTCGGTATGGATTGCATCTCAATGTAAAGAAAACAAAAATCCTCACCATTGGACCAATAAACAACATTCTTATCAATGGAGAAAAGATTAAAGTTGTCAAGGACTTTACTCTTCTTGGATCAACTATTAACACTCATGGAAGCAGAAGTCAAGAAATCAGACAATGTATTGCATTGGGCAAATCTGCTGCACAAGACCTTTTTAAAGTGTTGAAGAGCAAAGATGTCAGCTTGAGGACCAAGGTGTGCCTGATCCAAGCTATGGTATTTTCAATAACCTCCTATGCATGCGAAAGCTGGACAGTGAATAAGGAAGACTCTAGAAGAATTGATGCTTGGGGAGAACAAGAAAGATGGCGGAAAGAGTAAAAGTTCAGTGAGGAGCTCCATCAGCAACAACACAGAATACCAGACCAAGCATGCTCAGGGGATGGTGCCAGAACTCTGAACCACATATAAAGGAACATTTAGAAGGTTGGAAGGCTTACAGCTAGGGGAATTTGTAGCAGAACCAAGAAATCCACTGCTTTCTAATCCAAGACGCTCAGCTGCTCCCGGAGCTACTGTCTTGGGCGAGATCAAGTGGGGGAAGGATCAGACCAGCCACAGACACCTGACAGAACTGCAGAGATAAAGGTGTGGACACTCTTTTTTTGGTATCTGCTCAGTGGTCTCTCACTGGCTGCACACCTCCATTCTGGTGACTAGAGGGGCTGCTGGAGTGAGTAGACAACCCACCCCACCCTCAAGATGTTCTACTATACATGCACACAGATCTCCTCAAAATTTAAATGATAGTTTCCACTTAAAACCAAATGGCACTGCAAAATGGCTACAGAGCTGTTTATCACTGAGGAAAAGGCCTGAACAGGGATTGTGGAGCAGGACAGGCAGACTAAAAATGAAATAGGCTGAAAATTAAATCCTGAGTTACGTCAAAACAACCAACAGTGGCTTCTTGAAATTTCTCAGGAAGCCCATCTCCTGATCACATCTACCTGGAGGCAATCAGAAAGCATAAAAAATACCAAATTACACACCCATATAAGCATTAAGGCCACAGATAACACCTGAAGATGCCCAAAATACAGAAACAGATGACCATATCAGCACATGTCCAGAAACAAGATAAAGTGAGTGAGGCAAATGAGCTGGAAGTAGACCTACACTCCATACTGGAAGATGGGCAGGCTTTGGAAATGCCGGAGAAGGAATTCAGAAAAATGATTATA
>NW_006408622.1:2367304-2373431 GCF_000296735.1 Chrysochloris asiatica
ACTCACTATGTGCCAGGAACTCGCATGATCACATTACACATATAACTAATTTAATCCTTACAACAACCCAATGAAGTCAGTGCTATAATTATTCACATTTTACAGATAAGAACATTGACGCCCAAACAGATTAAGTCACAGGTCCAAGAGAAAGCTGGGATTTGAACCCCAGTCCTGGTATGGCACTGTGGGATAAAGCACTGGACCGAAAGATTGGTTTGAACCACAAAGGTGGCGGTTCAAATCATCAGCGGCTTCTTGGAAACCCTATACAGGCTTATTATGAGTCACAACCAACTCCACAACACTTAGTAACCACAGCAACAGCCTGGCCTGAGAGCACACACTTTTAATGTTACTCTCCATTCATACACACATACACTGTCATACGAAGACCTTCCTACACACACATGGCCACACATGAACTCACACACTCCCGTCTGCTGGCTATCTCCAACTCCCCAGACCTCTCTACACTCTGGTAAGAAGGAGTATGAGAGGGTCTCCTCCACTCTCCTGGTCTCCCCTTGTTTCCAACCAACCCAAATCCAGCCCTGCCATCCTCCTCCCCTGACCAACAAGAGAAGAGCCCCCACATCCTGCCCTGGTCCACTCTGATGCCCACAGCCTCCAGTGAGGCAAGTAAGGGAGAGAGACCCTGAGAGAGAAAGAGTAGTCCTGAGTAGTCCTTCTGGAACTTGGTTGCTGAGAACACAGAACGTCCCTTTGAAGGGTTCCAGCAGGAGAGGCACCTGGCTGCCCCAGGAAGGGCTTCAAGCCCCAATAAGGGTGGTAGCATTTTGGACGGTGTGTCACACCCCAGGGCAGAGATGCTACCACACTGGGTCAGAAGCTGAAGGGGGACATCCGGAGGGGGACGTGCTCCCTGCTGCCTTCCTTTCTCTGGGAACAGGGCAGGGGGGGCTGTTCATGCCTGTCACTCCTGGTGGCCCGCCCGGCAAGGGGCACAACATCTCAACTCGCAACTCCTGAGCTTCTCCTTGACCCTTCGTGTGGCCGGAGGTTTTATGGGAAAGCAAAACAATAAATAAATAAAACCAAAAAATAAATTACTCGAGAATTTGTTTTTAATTAAGCAATAAGGCTCCATGGGCCCTGGCCGCCGCCTCATAAAACGGCTCCTGGGGGCGCAGGGAGGCATTTGGTCCAGATGAGTGCCTCAAATCAGCCTGGAATGTGATTAGATGATGACTCCCTGGAGTTCACACGACTAGATCTTCCCGGAGCTGCCGATGCGATGATAAAAAGTTTGCAGCCAGGAGGGGCAGACTCTCAGACATGGGGGGGAGAGGGTGGGGGGAGCGGGGCGTAGCTCGCCCCCCCCCCCCCTCCCCCGCCACTGCTGTTCCAAGGTGCACCCCACGGTATACTTCCAAGTCCCATCTTCCCACCACAGCCTCACCACCATGCTGCCTCACAACAGCTTCAAAAATACAGGAGCCCCCTGTGCACAGGAAATGGGCTGTTTCCGCAGGGAAGCAAGATGGATACCTGGCTCTGAGTTACTAACTCCTCCTGCCAGGAGCAACAGACCCTCCTGGCTCCCAGGGCAGGCAGCACCATCCATCTCCCGAAGTTGCCAAGAGAGAACGAATTAATGTCTGAGAATTGTCCTCCTTCCCTTGCTCTCTCCGGCTCCTGGGTAACAGTAGTCTGTTTTCTGGGTCCTTTGCTGGCCCATCCTTGGCCATATTTGCTCTGGGTAAGAGGCTAAGGAAGACATTTCAGACACCACACAGGCAAAGTCAGTCTACTAAGAAAAAGCTGACATGGAGAAATATGAGGAAGAAAAGCGTATCAAGGAGAATTTGAGGAGAGGTCGATTCCAACTTATACTGACCCTATATAAGGTTTCCAAGACTCTAACTCTTTACGGGAGCAGGCAGCCTGGTCTTGCTACTTCAGTGCTGCTGGTAGGTCTGCTGATGGGTTTGAACCACCAACCTGGAGGTTAGCAATCCAATGCCTAACCCACACGCCACCAAGGATAATATTCTTGTTGTTGTTATGTCGAGTCGGTTCCAGCTCATAGTGACCCTGCATAGGGTTTCATAGGAGTGACTGGTAAGTTTGACCTGATGACCTTGAGGTTCAAACAGACATTGTAGTTCAGCATATCAACCCAGAGCACCAAGGATAATGTTGTTGTTGTTTAGTGCTGTCCAGTCAGTTCCGACTCATAGCGACCCTATATAGGGTTTCCAAGCAGCAGCTGGTGAGCTTGAACCGCCGACCTTGCAGTTCAAACGGCTTTACAGTCTGGCGCATTCAACCACAGTGCCACACCAGGACACCAAGGATAAGAGAGGGGAAGAAAAGATAATCTTGGAGAGCCGTCACGCCCGTCAGTCAGAGAAGGAGGGAGGATTTTCAATGTTTGGTGAGTCTTAAGAACATATTTTCTCTTTGAGCATTTCCTCAAAGAACTGAGTATAGATTTGGTTTTGGTAGTGGTTACGTGCTATGGAGTCTGGTTTCCAAGGCTGTAAATCTTTACAGAAGCAGAAAGCTTCATCTTTCTCCCAGAGCGACTGGTAGATTCGAACTGCTGACCTTGCGATTAGCAGCCCAGTTTGTAATCCATTAGCTACCAGAGTTCCTTTGTTGTTGTTAAGTGCTGTCAAGTTGATCCTGATTCATAGTTACCCTGGATAGTTTCCGAGGAGCAGCTGGTGGGTTTGAACTGCCGACCTTGGATTAGCAGTCCAGTACTTATCCTACAACACCACACCAGGACTCCAGTATAGATTTAGAAGTACTTTTTATCACTTTTTGATTGTGGTTCTACATTTCTTTGACTACAACACACAAGGAGATTGGGCTGCCGAGGACTAGTTTTATTTGGGTTGCATTAACCAGATTGAGGAAACCCTGGGTAGTGTGAACAGTTAACTATTCAACTACTAGCAGAAAGGTTGATGGTTCAAATCCACCCAGAGGTGCCTCAAAAGAAAGACCTGGCCACCCATTTCCAAAAGATTGCAACCATTGAAAACCACACGGTGCACAGTTCTACTGTGAAACACAAGGGGTCGCTATGAGTTGCGATTGAGAGCAACTGACTTTACTGGCATTAGCTGGTGTGGCGCTGTAGGTTAATGTACCAGACTGCGATGCCCTTTGAACTGCAAGGTCAGAGGTTCAAGCTCACTAGCTGCTCCTCGGAAACCCTATACAGGGTCGCTATGGGTCGGCATTGACATGACGGCACTTCACAACAAAAACAACAAAATGTAGAGAGGATAGAAGGATGCCACAGCCAGCAGTCACCATTCTGAAAATCCATGCTGTCTCCAAATCAATGTGACTCAATCCTTGCTTATCCTAAGAATTTCTGGGTAGCTATAATCCTAACCCACATTGTATTGTTCAATGGAAGATAAAATAAACCTTTTCATAATTTTACTTTATTCTTAAAAATCAAAATCACCTTTTCACCTTTTCCTGTTGTTTATTTTTTCTTTCTTTTTTTCTAATCAGATAGCCATTTGATAGTGGTTGTCCTCAGGTAATGCAATGAATGGAGATCCACCTGTATTCTAAGGTTAAATTTCATTCTACGTCAGAAACATCCAGAGGGCCCCATATAGACACATACAAGCACTTTCAAATGCAGTTTTGAAGCCAACAATCAAGAGACGCTCCTCATAAGACTACACCTTATGTATGTAACGGAGTCCCGGGATGGTATAAATGGTTAACATGCTTGGCTGCTAACCAAAAGGATGGCAGTTGAAGTTTACCCAGAGATGCCTTGGAAGACGAAATCTGGTCATCTACTTCTGAAAAATGGGCCAATGAAAACTCTGTGAAGCACAATTCTACTCTGACACACATGAGTCAGCGTTGGCTTGACAAATGTTTTTTACTATCTTCCGTGAAGTAATAAATGTAGCTAAGCTTCCATGATGAATCTCACGATCTCATTTTACAAATGAGAAGAGTAAAACTCAAGATTGTTTAAAGAATTCTCCAAGTTACCCAGCTAAAGGGGACAGAACTGGCTGTCATTCATATCCTAGGCTGTGATCCTAGAGCTCGGGCCTCTTGGTGTTTACATGTATGTCCTTGTCTTATTGAGCCTGTCTCTGTTTCTCTCTGACTAGCTTCTATGTGGTCATTCATATTCTGTCTTTGCATGGAAGAAATCAACCCTCTTTAGTATCAGACCATCTAAACCATCCTTTTTATCATTCACTAACTCTTGCCTGTGCACAGAGTTAAGGTAGACACAACTCAAATCAACAAACTAATTGATCGGCAGCCACTAAAAGTGCACAGCATGAGAAATGCAACCACCTCTCTGGCCTTAGGGCTGACGGTCTCTAGAGAGGCAGAATCAGAGAAAAATGGTCATACCAAGTGGTAGACCATACCTTACAGGGAGATGTGGAGAATGCTATGAGAAGAAGAGTGGAAAGCTCTTCTATCTGGGAGTCAGGAGGGCCTTTGCAGTGGAAAGGGCATTCGATCTGGAGCTGAAGGCTGACCTGGCCAGGTGTAATTCAGAGGAAAATATATTTCAGCCAGGGGAAAACAGCAAAGATTCAAAGTGAGAAATAGACCCCGTCTTACTGGGGAAGCTGATTCCCTCACTGCCTGTCCATTGGAAAGAAAGACGACTGGTTGTTGACTGTCATATCAGAGAATAACCACTGGTCTGTTGTCATGACGTCAATTCCAACTCATGCAACACCATGAGTGTCAGAGGGGAACTGTGCTCCATAGGGTTTTCCAGTGACTGATTTTTCAGGAGGAGGTCTCCTGGCTTTTCTTCTAAGGCACTGAGAGTGGACTCAAATCTGAAACCTTTGGTTAGCAGCTGAGCATGTTAGCAGGCTTATATCAAAGAATCATTTTAAATTCAGTGTCAACATCTCTGAGGGCTGAAGGAAGAGCAACCTTGTGGGCTACAGTTATGTGGGTAAATCACAGCTTTCCCTGATCCAAGGTAGCTACAAGGGTAGGACCTTGCAGCCCCGTGCCTGCCCCACAGCCTCCTTTCCCCTGAGGGACTCTCATTGATTTTTGCTGGCTCCCACCTGCAGCCTTGGCGTGAGGAAGGGCCCTGGGTCACCAGCTGCCCCTGAGAATAGTTACAGCCTGAGACAAGACTTCAACATCGAAGCAAGAACTTTCACAAAGCTGGGCAGAAACCAAAGAGCCATAAACTCAGAAGGAGTTATTCTAATATCTACCTGGACCTTACAACAAGCCAGGTACTGAATCAAGCACTGGATAGAACTATGACAGTATAATCTGGTTTCCTTGATTACTTTGTTATATTCATTGCAGATATCTCAACATGGCACTATTAGCATTTGGGTCTAGGCAATTTTGTGTTGTGGGACTGTTCAATGTGTTGTGTCTCAATTGACCCAGATGACCACTCAAGACTCAGGATTGATAAGGAAGCCTTTATTAGCTGGCCAGTGACTATAGCCTCCCTAAAAGCAGGAAAAACTACAGCCCCAACCCAGTTTTTCAAAGAGTATTTATACATAGGCAGTCTGACATTATCTTGTACAAACCAAGGGTACGATGTATACATGAGCTGTTAGGGTGGGGGCTAGGAATTCATCAGCTGGGACAGTTGCTTCTCCAGATTAACTTGGGGCTAGGGGTACATCTACTGGGACAGTTAGTTTTCAAGATGAACTTTGGCCGGCTGTTCTCAGTGTTCGCCTTGGCCGCTGGCCACAGTATCCTGTAAGTCAGGCAGACCCACTCAGATGTGAGGAATTTGCAAAAGCAGTGTTACAGAAGCCAAGTTTAACTAGAGTTAAGGGGAGAAGGGGTCTTCTGCATCCAGGACAGTTGTTGATGCTAAAAGTTTTCCACTTCACCCTGATCCTTTCTTAAAAATTAGTTACTATATGCTAATCTCGGATAAAATAAACTTTGAGGCAAAAGCCAGCATAATAGATAAAGATAGACATTATCTCATGATTAAAGGGACAATTGAACAAAATGAAATAACCATACTAAATATCTATGCACCCAATGAAAGAGCACCAAAATATCTAAAACAAACTCTAAGAGATTTGAAGAAAGAAATAGATGAATCCACAATAATAGTGGGTGACTTTAATACACCACTTTCAAA
>NW_006408622.1:2378245-2398257 GCF_000296735.1 Chrysochloris asiatica
GATGTTTTATAGCAAGGAGGGGAGTGATTAACTTTTCAGTCTAGGAGCGGAGGTCCCTAGGACCATCAAGGGAGAAGAGCAGCGAGCAGGACCCTACCCAGAGAAGCAGTGATGCCTGAAATGGAGCCAGAGATGATGACGTGGAGCGATGGGGCAGCTGGATACTTTAGATCCAGAAAGGGAGAGCGACTGTGTGCTGAAGACCTGGGGGGTACGGGGGAAGGATTGCATGGAGGGGATTGTAACCATGGCAACGAGACAGTATACAATAGAATGTAAGACTGATGTTCTCCCATGTAAACTATCACATAATTCACAATAAAACATTTTTTTAAAAATTAGTTACTATAGGGCAATTGGGTCGTACAAATGCATTGTAGGATGTTTAGTGGCATCCCTGGTCTCTGCCCCTACATGCCAGTAGCTCCCATTCCTCAAATTGGAACAAATACCCTTTCCAGGTATTACCAAATGTCCCCTAGGGGGCAAAATAGCCTCTGGTTGATTTTGGACATGTGTCTCATGAGAACCAGCAGCTTGACCGGCCTGTACAAACCTGAAGGGCTGGTTTGGGCAACGAGAGATCCTATAATAGTTCAAAAAGGGTTGTACTGTGGGCCGTGGGTCAAGAAAGGGTCTCCGCTAACCTTCAAGCTTTCCCTTTAGACTGACAACTTGGAAAAAGGTGCTTCTTCTGAATTGGTGCTTTCTTTCAGGGCGCAGCTTCACAACTGGAGGGACATCTGGATTTCAGCCCCTCTTCACCTCTGCTGAGCATCTTTGTGCCATGCACAACCTGCCCAACTGGATGCAACGGCCTTGAAAAGAAAACTCCCCACTGGAGCCAGAACTGGGCCATGTGCCAGTTTAGTGAGATACAATACTGCCCAGTGGGAATGGGTATGTTTTACACAACACACTTTTTTTTTTTTTTTTTTTAAATTAAGTTGGTTTAGGAGACTTTGACCAGGTTAAACTTTTTCACTGATGATAATGATGATCACCTTGAGGGGAAAGGACAGGAAGTTCATGGCAGCCTTAATGACAGCCAGAGAGGTCTCATTTTCTTGGATATCTGGCAAACAGATATCCAAAATCATTCCCTGGTCAGAGTGCAGCGAACAGTAGAATAGCTAGTCCTTGTACGCAGTGTATTGTGTACCTGGTGCTGTCTACACAGGTCTCATGTGGCCATTCATCCACTCCGAAGTAAGGTGGCACCGCTACCTTCACATTCAGACCTAATGTCAGGTAGTCCCTTGATCTCAAGGAGCTCAAGCCTGTTTTAGACCGACTACAGGGCTTTGAAGTAGTCTAGATGGCTGGGAAGGTCTTTGGATGGTACAAACTACTCCAAGACTACAATCAACACTCATGGAAGCAGCATCAAGAAATCAAATGATGCATTGCATTAGGCAAATCTGCTACAAAAGACCTCTTTAAAGTGTTCAAGAGCAAAGATGTCACTTTGAGGACTAAGGTGAGCCTGACCCAAATCATGGTATTTTTCAACCACCTTCTATGCATATGAAAGTTGGACAATGAATAAGGAAGGTTGTAAAAGAATAGATGCATTTGAATGATGGAGTGGGTGAAGAATATTGGAAGTACCGTGGACTGTCTAAAGAACAAACAAACCTGTCTTGGAAGAAGTGCAGCCAGAATGCTCCTTGGAAGCCAGAATGGAGAGACTTCATCTAGCTATCAAGAGGGACCAGTCCCTGCAAAATGACATCATGCTTAGCCAAGTAGAGGGTCAGTTAAAAGAAGGAAGACCCACCAATGAGATGGCTTGACACAGTGGCTGTAGCAATGGGCTCCAAGATGACAATTGTGGGAATGACCCGAGGCTGGGAAGTGTTTCATTCTGTTGTATTGCCATGGTCAGAAGAGACTCAATGGCACCTAACAACAACAATAAGTAACCTAAAAATGGGCAGCTAGAACCCACACATCAGTACAACAGAAGAAAAGCCTTTCAATTTGATTCCATAAAGATGACAGTCACAAAAACCCAGTGGGACACAGTCCTCCTCTGACACATACAGGTCATGGTGAATCAGAGTCCACACCAGAGCAGGAGCCTCGGTAGCGTAGTGGATTACGAGCTGGACTGCTAACCCCAAGGTCAGCGGGTGGAATCTACCAGTCACTGTGTGGGAGAAAGATGAGGCCTTCTGCTCCGGGAAAGATTTACAGCCTTGGAAACCCTATGACAGGGTCGCTATGGGTTGGAACTGACTCCATGGCACACAACCACTATTGCCACCACCACTCCAGAGTGGCAGGTTTGGGTTTGGGGTTTTCGATGGTTACAAGATCCAAGTGGGACAGCAGAGCTAGGGCAGGGATTTCCAGGTCAGCCTTGGGTTTTGTTTTTTTGTTTGTTTGCTTGTTTGTTTGAATCATGCAATTTGATTCGATGAAACACTTGTTGGTTTTTTGTTTTGTTTTGTCTGTTGCTGGTTTTCCAGCACCTATTTTAAAGTGTATGGAAGTAGGAGACGAAATTACCACGACAACGTGTTGTGTGCTGTCGAGTCAGTTCTGACTCATAGAGACCCTGTATAGGGTTTCTGAGGAGCAGCTGCTGAGTTTGAACCACCGACCTTGAGGTCATGTGTTTATCCTACAGCACCACACTACTACAATATAACTACCACTTTTGTTGTTTCTGAATTCAGCTTTGAGGATAGACCTCATAGTCATTCTGGAAGCACACATGCATTTTAAAGAGCTGTTGGGTAATAACAAAAGATGCTCCAGACACCGTGGCTAAACTTTTCTGCATAATAAACAGTTGTCCTGATTCTGGGTGGGATTGTATCTTCTATAGTCTGTTTCGCTAGAGGAAAAAGGGAGTCGAAATAAGACTCTGTATAAGGGCAAAAGTGGAAGAGATCCAACTCATATCAACAAAAAGTACTGAACAGCTAGCCCGAGAGAGGAGTCCTTGGGAGGTGGAAAAGGTCCATGTACTGGACTGCTTACAGAAAGGCTTGAGGTTTGAGTCCACCTAAAGGTGCTTTGGAAGAAAGGCCTGATTATCTACTCCTGAAAAATCATCCTTTGAAAACTCTTTAGAGCACAGTTCTGTGCTGACACATACGGCATGGCCATGAGATGGAATCAACTCGACAGCAAATGAAAGGTTGGTCGCTCAAATCCACGAGCTGCTCTGCAGGAGAAAGATATGGTTGTCTCCTTCCGTAGAGAAAGCCTTGGAAACATTATGAGGCAGTTCTACCCTGTCTGTAGGGGCGCTAGATGTCAGAACCGATTTGACTACAGTGGGTTTCTATTGAGAGAGAAGAGGAGGCTCTGGGAAAGGCCCTGGACCCAACACACCTGTTTTAAAATTTTTCTGTGTATAATTCCTCCTATCACCACCAGGCTTTCTGACAGCCTGTATGAGGTGGCTCTGTGGCTCTGTGGCTCTGTCTGTCCGTTTGCTAACTCTGCTGCCCCAGAAGTTCCACAGGGGCTTGGCTGCGAACCGCAGGCAAAACTCCAGGGTATGTTCCCCAGGCACCAAATGGACAGTGTTCCTCTGTATGGCAGTGTTTTGGGGGTGACTGAGAGGCCCACCCTCAGCAGATAGGCAGAAGAAAGGCAATGGGTCCTGGGAATGACTTGGCACTGGCTTCAGTAGGGAATGGAAAAAAAGAAACAAAACTGCTGCCATCAAGTCCACTCTGACTCAGGGTGACCCTGTGTGTGTTGGAGTAGAACTGAGTTGATCTCCAAGCCTTTCTTCGGAGATGCCTCTAGGTAGACTTGAATGTTTCAGCTAGTCGAGACAGTTCATCGTTTGCACCTGCCCAGAGATGACTCTTAAGGAATAGGACCTGTTTTTCCCTGGGATCTAGCATATTTTTGTCATGGCAATCAAAAGAAATCAAAGTCTGGTATGGTTTAGGTGGGGAGAGATGTCTACATTTTCTTAGGGCACACACTAGTCATCATTCGATGTCTAAATCCCCACACATAGTTAAAGAAAAGTAAAGCAGTTGGCAACCATGGTTGTGAATATGCCTTTTCTCTCTACTGTTGCTCCCCAGTCAGGAAAATCCAAACAGTGGGGCCAAGCTACTTTTCTACCCTTCAGTGAGAAGCTGATATTGGCGAGGGGTGTGGAAGAAGGAAATAATTTCTGTATTTGTTCCCAAAGCTGCAGCAAACTTCCATCTATTTGTCTGCTTTCTGTAATTGGAAGGTTTTACTGAGCTTTCTCCCCACCTCCAGCATTTTCTAGGCTCCTTCTTTCTTCTTCCTCACAGTTGGATGGGATGGGGTGCAGAAAGCTTCATGCACCAGGTTCATTTCTGAAATCTTGTTTCGCTTAACACTTCTTTGCCCCTTTAGAAAGATTTCTGGCGTGATGATTTTCCCTTGCAATTAATTTTTCTTTTGTTTCTAATTTTCTTTTCTTTGGTTTACTATAGGAAGTTTCTTGGCTTTTGTTTTTTGTATACCTTTGATTTTGCTGGATCATTTTTACATATTCAAGGTTCTGTTTGTTGAGGTTGGAGACAGGGAAACTCTGGGGTCCAACTTTTTCCCTCTCCTTTCTTACCCGGGAAATTCCCTCTTGTGGTTTTGGAACAAGGAGAGGAAGTTCTGATCCCTGGATTCTTAGTCCGGAAATGAACTGACAGCAAATCCTTGTTGTTGTTGTTGTTAAGTGCCGATAAGTAGGTTCCTTAGGAGCCTGTGAAAGGGAACAGGAAGCATACTGGGAGAGAGTATTGATAATGGAGGATTGTGTATCTTGTTGTTGGTTTTTGTTTTAGTGTTTTTGTTTTTCTCCTCTCGTAACTTAGAGGTTTTTTCCAGTGGGACCTTCAATATTTAGAGAATCGTCAAACCTGAGTTCCCAGACTTAGCCATTTAAAATCTAACACATTAAACTTTCAAAACAAGCAAACACACACAATCCCAGTTTACTGGTAACCATGTAAAGAAAAATGTAGGGAATGCTGTTACATATGCTATAAAAATAAGGAAGACCGTAGAAGAATTCATGCTTTTGAGTTATGGTGTTGGAGGAGAATATTAAAAGTACCATGAGTTGCCAAAAGAACAGCCAGAGTGTTTCTTGGAGGCCAGGATGGCCAAACTTAGTCTCTCATACTTGGGCATATTGTCAGGAGAACTTAGTCTCTCATACTTTGGACATATTGCCAGCAACTCCAGTTGCTGGAGAAGGATATCATGTTTGGTAAGGTAGAGGGTCAGAGAAAAAGAGGAAGACCCCCAACAAGATGGATTGGCAGGGTGGCAGCATCAATGGGCTCAAGAGTTGCAACAATTGTGAGATTGGCCCAGAACAAGGCAGTGTTTCGTTTTGCTGTGCATAAGGTTGCTATGAGTTGGTACTGACTCGATAGCACCAAACCACAACAACCGAATTTCAAGTACAAATGATAAAATTATACATTTTACTAGTACTGGGTTTTTTTGGTGTACAGTGCTATGTGTAAAGGACAAACACCAGAAGTAGTAGTGTTGTTGCGGAACTACTGTCAACTCTGCTCCAACTCAGAGTGACCCTCGAAAGGATTTCTGAGGAGCAGCTGGTGAGTTTGAACCACAGACCTTGAAAGTTAAACAACCTTGCAGTCCAGCACCTATCCTACAGCACCACACCAGGACTCCGGAAGTAGAGTAACCACCATAATCAAAATACAGAAGAGCTTCCGTGGTCTCCAAAATCTCCCTCATGCTGCCCCTCTGCAATCGTTCAGCGCCTAGGCAGCCCCTCACAATCACTGATCTAGTCCCCACACTTAGGGTTTCACCTTTTGCATAATGTCAAATAAATAGAATCAGACAATAAGGAACCTTTGAAGTCTGGCCTCTCTCTTCCTGACAGCATGTTGCTGAGCGGTTTGGTCCTTTTATTTCTGAGTTTCTTGGTATTCCATTGTAGGGATCTATCAGAGTTTGTTTTTCCATTCACCACCAGACTTGCAGATCTGTTTTTATGAGTAAAATTGTTTCAACATTTGTTAGTTCATTTTGTATAAACAAATATTTGTTTTGTTTTGTTTTTTAATTGCTCTTTAGTTAAAACCCCGGAATAACATTGCTGAGTTATATGATGAGAGTATGTTTAACTTTGTGAGACCATCACACTATCTTCCAAGCAGTTTTACCACTTTGCAGTCCTGGTGGTAATGCATGGCTGTTCCAGTTGCTGCCTGTCAGTGAACAGATGTGCCATTTGTGTTTTATTTCCTTTTGTTGTTTTTGTTTTTCTTTTCTTTTAGCCATTCAAGCAGGTATATGGAATGTCTAATGATCAAGTTTTAAAACTAGTGGAGAATATTTAGACCATATCTAATGTTAGCTCAGAGTCCTAATGTGGCACTGTAGGATAAACACTGGACTGCTAACTGATATAGGTCAGCGGTTCAAACCCACCAGCCTCTCCTTGGAAACCTAAATAAACAGTGTTGTTATGAATCGGAACCAACTTGATAGCACTTAACAACAATAGTGATATTGAATGTCTTTCCAAATGCTAATTTTCCATCTTTTTGGTCAGGTATCTGTTGGAATATTTTGTCCATTTTTAAATGGGTTGTTTGTTTTGTTGACTTTTGAGTGTTCTTTTTTATATTCTGGATACAAGCCCTTTGGTAGATATGTGATTTCCAAATATTTATTCCTTTCCCTGGCTTTTATTTTCATTGTAACAAGGTGATTCACAGATCAAGTTTAATTTTGCTTAAGTCCAATTTATCAATTATTTTCTTTTATGGATCATTTTTTGGGTGTCTAATTGTGGCGCTGTGGGTTATTGTGCCAGACTGCAAGGCCATTTGAACTGAAAGGTCGATGGTTCAAGCTCACCAGCTGCTCCTCGGAAACCCTATACAGGGTCACTATGGGTTGGAATTAACTCAATGGCACTTAACAACAACAATATCTCTGGTGTGGAGTTCTGGTGTGGAGCTGTGGGTTAATGTGCTGGACTGCAAAGTCATTTGAACCACAAGGTCGGTGGTTCAACCTCACCACTCACTCCTCAGAGACCGTATACGGGGCCACTATGAGTCGGAACTGATTCGACTCACTTAACAACAAATGTCTCTGTGTTTAATCCAAGGTCACAAAGAATTTCTCCACTGTTTTCTTCTAACAGTTGCATTGTAACAAGGTGATTCACAGATTAAGTTTTACATTTAGGTCAATGATTTACATTGAGTTAATTTTTAAGTGTGAGGTCAAAGTTCATTTTTTATATGTTCCTCAATTAGTTTATCACCATCTGTTGAAATCACAGTTCTTCCTTCATTGAATTATCTTTGTTGGTGACGTTGGCCCTTGACTCATGCCAAGTCACCCCGTGCACAACAGAAGGGGACCATTATGATCCAAAGGACTTTCATAGGCTGCGTTTTGGAAGTAAATTACCAGGCCTTTCCTCTTAGCCCATTTTAGTCTGATAGTTCCACTGACACCTGTTCAGCCTCATAGCAACATGCAAGACTCCACTGACACATAGATGGAATTATGTTAACATCTTTGTTAAAAACCAGTTGACTGTATACATCAGGGTCTATTTCTTTTTACTAGTTTGTATCTATCCCTTTGTCAATGGGGCACTGTCTCCAGAACTACAGATTTAGGGTAAATCTTGAAACCAGATAGTATGAGTACTCGACCTTTGTTCTTCTTTATGAAATGTTTTAAAGAGTTCTTCCGAAGCAGCTTTGCCCAAAGCAATATGTCATTTGCTTTCTTGACTACTGCTTCCATGAGTGTTGATGGAGGATCCCAGAAAAGTAAAGTCTTTGACAACCTCAATCTTTTCTCCATTTATCATGATGTTATTTATTGCTCCAGTGGTGAGGAGTTTTGTTTTCTTTACATTGAAGGCTGTGGTCTTTGATCTTCATCTGCAAGTATTTTAAGTCCTCTTTACTTTCAGCAAACAAAGTTGGATCATCTGCATATCACAGATTGTTAATCAGTCTTCCTCCAATCTTAATGCCACATTCACCACATAATCCAGCATACAGATTGAATACGTATGATGAAAGAATACAACCCTGGCACTCACCTTTCCTGATTTTAAACCATTCAGTATTCCCTTGTTCTGTTTGAATGACTGCATCTTGGTCTGTGCACAGGTTCCTTATGAACACGAGTAAGTGATCTAGAATACCCATTCTTCACAATGTTATCCATAGTTTGTCAAGAGGCACACAGTTGAAAGCCTTTGAACAGTCAACAAAGCACAGGTAAACATCTTTCTGGTATTCTCTGTTTTCAGTCAAGATCCATCTGACGTCAACAATGATATTCCTCGTTCCACATACTCGTCTGAATCTGGCTTGAAACTCTGGCGGTTCCCTGTTGATATACTATTGCAGCTGTTTTTTAATTATCTTTAACAAAATTGTACCTGCATGTGATGTTAATATTGTCCAATGGTTTCCACATATGGTTGGGTCTCCTTTCTTTGGGATGGGCACAAATATGAATATCTTCCAGTCAGTTGGCCAGGTAGCTGATTTCCAAATTTCTTGGCATAAATGAGTGAGCGCCTTCAATCTGTTTGCTGAAAGATTTCAATTTGTATTCATCAATTCTCAGAACTTTGTTTTTTGCCATTGCCTTCAGTGCACCTTGGACTTCTTTCTTCAGTACCATTGGCTCTTGATCATATACTACCTCTTGAAGTGGTTATCTACCATTTCTTTTTGGTACAGTGACTCTGTGTATTCCTTCCATTTTCTTTTGATGCTGTTTGCATGATTCAATATTTGGCCCATACAATTTTTCAATACTGCAAGTTGAGACTTGAATTTTTTCTTTAGTTCTTTCAGTTTGAGAAATGCTGAGCATATGCTTCCCTTTTGGTTTTCTAACTCCAGATCTTTGTACGTTTCATTATAATACTTTACTTTTACCTCCTCATTTCTTTGCTTTAGCATCTGTATGCTGGAGAGCAAGTTTCAGAGTCTCTTCTGACATCCATTTTTGTCTTTTCCTTGTTTCTTGTCTTCTTAATGATCTTTTACTTTCTTCCTGTATGATGATCTTGATGTCATCCCATAATTCTGCTGGTCTTTGGTCTTTAGTGTCTAATGCATCAAATCTGTTCAGCTGAACTTGCATATGAGCCTCGGCCTCAACTTGCATGTAAGCAAGAGTTGTTTTGTTCCACAGTCTGTCCTTGGCCTTGTTTTTGCTGATAATACTGAGCTTTTCCATCATCTCTTCCTACAGATGTAGTCAATTTGAGTTCTGCATATTTTTGTCAATGTACTTCTAGACAATGTATAATGATCTTTTATGTTGTATTTAAAAGGTATTTGCAATGAAGAAATCATTGGTCTTGCAAAATTCTATCATGTACTCTCCAGCATCAGTTCTATCGCCAAGGCTGTTATCTCCAACCACTGATCCTTCCTCTGTGTTTCCAGACTTTACCTTCAAATCACCAGTAATGATCAATGGTGACTGGAATGTGAACATTAGTTTGCATATTTGAAGAAGTTTGTAGAATTCTTCAATTTTATCATTACTGGCTTTGTGGTTGAATAATAATGGTATTGACTGGTCTTCCTTATTGTTGTTGTCAAGTGCCATCTAATCAGTTCTGTCTCATAGGGACCTTGTATTAGGTTTCCAAGAAGCAGCATATGGGTTTGAACCAACACCCTGGTAGTTAGCAGTACAGTGTTGGTCCTACAGAGATATATCAGGTCTTCCTTGTAGGTGTGTGGATACTATCCTATCACTGACAGCATTGTACTTCAAGGTAGATCTTGAAATGTCCTTTTTTGATGATGAATGTGCCACCATTCTTCTTCAATGTATCATTCCCAGCATAGTAATCATGATTGTCAGATTCAAAGTGGGAAAGAAAGGCAGATGCTAATGGGTTTACTCCCATCTTGGCCAACACCAAAAGACTCCTTCATGCTATTCTTATTACAATTTCCAAAACATGAAAAAATGAATCAGTCAGTAAGCCAAGAGGTCTATGAGATGTGTATCACTTTTAGAAATTAGCACTGATCTCTCCCCAACACCATGGCCCAAATATTCTTTCTTAAATAGAAAACGAGGGGTGGAATGTAGTGTTAATAAATACAGACCTTCAGGTAGAACACAACTAGGTTTGAACTGTAGTTCTGGCATTTTTTATTTGTGTGACTTTGAACAGATTACCTAATTTTCTAAGCCTCCATTTCCTCATCTTTAAAATAGGGACTTTGCCCTAAGAAGAAAAGCTCTTCCTGCTTTAGTCTTCAAAGGAGTCTAACTAGGGATATTTGATGGGGGAATTTGTGAAGAGAGTGTTGAAGTTTGTCTTAAGAAACAGATCATGATTTTTCTGTCTCAAGAAAACATCCCTAAAATGTGAAGAGAGGGTAAATTAAAGTTCTTCTATTACCTCAGTTTAAGTCGCTGGTGGCCAAACAGTTAAGCACTTGGCTACTAACTGAAAGGTTGGTGGTTTGAATCTACCCAAAGCCCCTTGAAAGAAAGGTTTGGTGGTCTACCTCTGAAAGAGCATAGCCATTGAAAGCCCTGGGGAACACAGCTGCGCTCTGACATTGGATTGTCATGAATCACAATCAACTTGGTGGCAATTAACTTGGTTTTTGGTTTGGTCACCTCACCTGGACAGGAGGAGAGAGGTGGAGGTTTGCGAGACAAAGAGAAGAGAATGGAGGTAAGAGAAGAGGCAAAGGTGTCTAGGGACTTTTAAAGTATCTAGAGATTGTATTATAGAGCAATGAGACAAGAGTGCCCTCCAAGAAGCGGACATCAGTGCAGGATAAGACATGCCGATGATTTATTGGGAAGAACCCTTGTGAAGGATAAGCATGAGGTAGACAGAGAAGATGAGGAGAGCCTTCAGACTACTTACTATGCAGGTGTGATAGCTGGAAAGACAAAAGAAGGAAGGAGAATTGGTAGGAGAAGTCTTAAACTTCCAAGAAAGTGTCAGGCCAGTGGGGAATCCTGAAGCCAGGGCTACCTGTGCAAGAAGCTCTATAGCTCACAGGAATGGTCCAGTGTTATCACCCTTCCCATGCTCAGACGCTGACTAGGAGTCGACTAGAGGAAGTTTAGCATTGGCATGAACACAGGGGTGGATCCCAGAGGGCTTTCCATCAGTCATGCTTTCTGAAGCAGGAGATTGATGTATTTTCATAGCTGCCCACACAGTAAGGGACTAGGCACAGCACGGGGCAGAAAATCCAAGTCCTGCTATGTCCTTAGCCGTCCACCCTAACTCAGACTCTAGAGATTGTCTCAGAAAAGCCCTCAGGCCTCAGCGTGGGGACACGGAGGAAGCACAGTTAGAAGCCAGGTTGCAGGGCACAGGAAAGGCAACTGGGGAGTGTAACAATGGGAGTAGTGAAGTGGGTGGGGACCAGGATGTGCATGCCCTCCATTAGGATTCAAGTCAGATTGGTTCTACTGTATGTTATTGAGGTATACCAGGCATACGATAAAGTACACGCGTCTTAAGTATATACATGGATGACTTTTTACATATGCAGACACACATATGTTGGCAGGCTCAAGGTACAGACTGATAGCAAACATTCCTGCTCCCTAGAGGGCTCCCTCCTACCCTTCTCAGTCACTACAGCTTCCTTCCAAGCTAACTAGCCTTCTGATTTCTCTCACAGTAGATCAATTTTTGGCTTTTTTAACTTCAAATACATGTCATAATATAATTTGCATGTTCTGTGCCTAGTTTTTTTCACTCAGCATTAGGTCTGTGAGACTCTTTCGCGTTCTTCTATGAAGCAGCAGTCTGTATGAATATACTCTCTTGTGCTACCCCATTATATGATTAAAGGACATCTACATTGTATTCAAGTTGGAGCTATTCTGAATAAAGCTTTTGTAAACATTCCTGTTTAGGTTTTTGGTGAACATTGTCCTCCTTTCACTTGGGTATACACACACTTAGAAGTAGAATTTCTGGATCATAAGATAGGGCATGTTGAACAGTAGTAGATGCTTCCAAATGGTTTTCCAAAGTAGTTGTACCAACTCACTCTCTCCTCTAGCAACATATGAGAGGACACTTGCTCCATATCTTTGCCAACACTTGATATTGTTGATACTTACAATTTTAGAAATTTTGATGAGTGTCAAGTTCAGATTTTAAAAAATCAAGCATGCTGGCCAAGCAAAAAGGGCCTGTGGGGCCTAACAGTGGCCAGTCTGTGTGTGGGTCCCCCAGCACACCCTCATGTAGAAGGCAGGCTTCTCCTCTACTTCTCTGAGCAGCATGTGGAGCTCCTCAGACTCCAGTGTTCCCCATCTCTCTATCTCATTTCTACCCAATTGTTGTTAAGTGCCATCAAGTACGTAGCAACTTGTAGAGCAACCTTGTGTAGGATTTCCAAAGCTATAAATCTTTATGGGAGCAGAAAAGCTCACCTTTCTCCTGTGGAGCGGCTGGTAGATTTGAACTGCTGACCTTTAGGTTAGCAGCCCAGCTCGTAATATACCATGCTACCAGGTTAATATCCCTAAATTACTGCTCACAGTATCTTTAAGCCAGTCACCATTGAGTCAGTTCCAACTCATATTGGTGTGTGTTAGAATAGAAGTGGGCTCCACAGATTTTTTGATGGCTGACTATTCTGGAAGCAAATTGATTACCAGATTTTTCTTCTGAGGAGACTTTCTTGTTGTTAAATGCCAACGAGTCAGTTCCCACTCATAGAGACCCTGTATAAGATTTCCAAGGAGCAGTTGGTGGATTTGAACTGTTAACCTTGTGGTTCTTAGTCCAGTGCTGATCCTACAGTGCCACACCAGGAGGCTTTAGATGGACTCAAATCTCTAACTATTCAGTTCAAAACCAAGTGCATTAACCAGACACAAAACAAAGTGTGTCTTAGGTTATTGTAATTATTATCATTAAAATTAATATTAGGTCATCCACATGGTACAAACAGAAAAGGATATACAAAGATCTTCTAATTACATTTTTCACAAACTTTTTGAAGCCCCCTCCCTCATATTAGCTGTTTGTTGCTACATAACAAATTACCTCAATACTTGGTGACCTAAACTAATAAGCATGTATTATGATGCTTAGTGTCTGTGAGTCAGGGATTGGGGAGCAGCTGAGCTGGGTGGTTCTGGTTCGAGGTCTCTCAAGAGGTTCAGTTAAAATGTCAACCTGGGCTGTGGTCACCTCAAAAATCAGACTAGGGCTGGAAAAGCTTCCAGGATGGCTCTGTCACATGGCTGGCTGGGACTGTCAGTGTCGGCTGTTAGCCGGGGGCCTCAATTCCTTAGGGCTGCTCGAGTGTCCTCCAGAGTAAGCAGCCCGCTTCCTCCAAAGTGAATGACGCAAGAGAGCAAGACAAAAAGCTCAATGCCTTTAATGACCTATCTTTGAAAGTTACAAATGTCCATTTCCACAGTTTCCCATTGGCCACACATCAAAGTCCTGGAGTGGCACTGTAGGATAAACACTGGACTGCTAACTGCAAGGTTGGTGGTTCAAACCTACTAGCTACATCTCAGAAACCCTATACACGGTCACTATTAGTCGGAACTGACTTAACGGCACTTAACAACAACAAGCAGGGCAGGTTAATCCTACCCAATGTGGGAGGGACTATGCAAGGGCATGGTATACCACAAGGGTATACGGTACAATGTATACAATGTATCCCCATAGGTCCAAGAACCCACTTTCCCTTCTAGAGACTATCATCACTGTAACAAGCTCATTATGAATTCTGCCAGCAATATTTTACACACACTCAACAAAACACTGACATTCCCTTATTTGCTCCTAACTCATTTCACTCGACATATATTGGCAATCTTGTCACATCAGCAAATAGGAGGAAGCTTCAGAAAGTTCATGGGAAAATAGTATTAAAAGATAATGGAATTTCTACACAAAATTTCTGAAGCACCATTGTAAATATCTGGCTTCTTCATTGTACTTGTGGTAAGCCATTCCACTGTATGAGTTGCCACGATTCATTTAATTAGTATCCTATTGATGGATACTTGGTTGTCCCTGGTAGATTCCTACTGTAAGCAATGCTGCAGTGAACATGAGCATTACCCGTATCCTTTTGCACCACTACAAAATATCTCAGGATATAAACTCCTAAAGGTCAACTAACTGATCACAAGGCCCTGTGCATTTTCAAACATTGATGCTACCAAGCTGCCCTCTTTTGAGGAAGTATTTTTAAATGTAGATGATGTTGCCATGTGGTCTCTATAGCATTTGATTTTTGGTTTTTTTTTACTTTTTATTGGGAATTGGGTTTACAGAAGCAGATCCGTTTTCCAGTCAACAATTCATACATATTTTGTTTCATCTCATTGACTACCATCTTCACAATGTAATATCACTTCCTCCCTGTGTTACCGCTATCCGTTCCCCCTTCCATGCTAACCCTTCTGAACTTTATCCTTGGATAAATGCTGCCCCATTGATCTCACACGGTTCATTATTCTAAAGAATTCAGACCTCACTAGTGTTATTATTCCTCATTGTAGAACTGTCTTTTATTTGGCTGAAAATTGAACCACGGGGGTGAGATAATTTCCAGACCTGAAGGGTGACTAAGAGCCATAGTCTCAGGGGTCTCAGTAAGCCTGCTCTAGGGAGGGTGGATTTAATGACTCATGCTGTTTTTGTTAAGTACTGTCAAATCAGTCCAGCTCATAGCAACCCTGTCTAGGGTTTCTGAGGAGCCCACCTTGCCATTAGCATTCCAGTGCTTACCCTATAGCACCACACCAGGACTTCTGCATCCCCTTAAGAGAGGGGATCCTTGCCAGTTAGACCCCAAAGACTGACATTCCATGATCACAATGGTACTCCATGATGTATTATACAAATGGACAACTCCCACCCAAGAAGTCTCTGGTCTAGTGAGAAGTTCTTGCTCCTTGTGGATAAATATATGCTTGTAGGAATAGACTGATTCTCCTTTGAACTACTCCGGGGTAGGGACAGTGTCCCCTTCACCACTCAGACAGTGACACAAGGAGATGCCCAGTAATTGTTGAACCAATGAATGACCCAGATGGAACTTTGCCAAACCTGCGCTGTCAGAGTGCCCCTGGCTCTAGCCTATTTAATGAACATTGTTGTTAGCTGATGTTGGGTCAGTCCTCATCTCATGGTGACCCTATGCACAATGCCATTAGACAATTGTGACCCATAGGGTTTTTACTGGCTGATTTTCAGAAGTACGTTTCCTGGCCTTTCTTCTGCAATCTGTTGAGCATCATAACAGAATGCAAGCTTCCACTGATAGATGGGTTTTGGCTGCACGTGAAGGGCATAGGCCAGGGATAGAACCCAGGTCTCCCACCTGCTAGGAGAATTCTACCACTGAAACACCAGTGCCCTCTTCTGACCAGCTGGGTGGGTGTAATGCGTTCTGAAGATTATATTTGAATGCAGCATTTATTTCACCCATCTGACGGTATTGTTTTGGTTTCCTGGCCTGGTTGGAGACTCCTGGGGAAAATGCATGATGAGAAACAGGTCCAGGAATGCCTACGAACACAGAAAGGATGTGCACATGGTTGGAATACTCAACATGAGACTCATAAACGAGAATAGAATAAATATTGACATTGTGTGGCGGGAGGGGACACAGGAACTCAGTAGAGCAGTCCAGCCTCAAGAGTTTCTTTCAAAATCGGTTTTCCAAATGTCTCAACATGTCCTTCTTCCCGACTCATCTCCTTAACCACTTGAAGAGAAATTTTTCCAAAACATCTCACATTTGTATCCCTTTCCACTCAGTATCTCATTATTAACAAAGGGGCCAGCAAACAGAAGTTGTTTGAGAAAGTGGACAGGTTTAGAATAGAGTTCAGTAAGCCAAAGAACCTCTGTTTCATTTTTATTTCTTTTTTCAACTTGTTGTTTTAAACATTTTCAAACCTACAGAAGAGTTGCAAGTAAAGCACATTGAACAACCACAAACCAGGGGTGAATACTACCCATGAGCCTGACCCAAGCCATGGTATTGTTAATAGCCTCATATGCATTTGACAATTGAACAATGCATAAGGAAGACTGTGCAAGAATCAGTGCATGTGGGTTACAGTATTGGAGAAGAATATTAAAGGCACCATTGGACTGCCAGAAGAACAAACAAATCTGTGTTGAAAGAATTACAACCAGAATGCTCCTTAGAAGCCAAGATGGCCACTTTGTCTCTCATACTTTGGAAAAGTTATCAGGAGGGACCAGTCCCCAGACAAGGGCATCATGCTTGGTAAATTAGAAGGTCAACGAAAAAGAGGAAGCCCCTCAAGGAGATGGACTGGCACAGTGGCAGCAGCAATGGGCTCAAGCGTGGCAGCCATCGTCAGGAGGGCCCAGAACTGGGAGGTGTTTTGGTCTGCTAGAGATGGGCATTCCATTGGCCATGGATCGAAACCAACTCAGTGGTACCTAACAACAACAACATGAGCCAAGAATGGTTTTTACATCTTTCAATGGTTGGGGGTGGGGGAAATCAAATGAAGAGTAGTTTTTAGGGGGAGGAGGGGAAAGTGTAGGGAGCGGATTTCTGGGATATACCCTTTGGGTGGTTGAGGATGCATGGAGCGGATTGGAACCATGGCGGTGAGATTATATACGATGGAATGAATGTAAAACTAAAGTTCTCCCATGTAAACTATCATATAATTCACAATAAAACATTAAAAAAAAAAAGAGTAGTTTTATAAAGCATGAAAATGATATGAAATTCAAACATCAGTGTCCATAAATAACATGTACCCATTTGCTTAAGTATTGTCTGAGGCTGCTTTTGCTCTACAAGTTAGAATTGAATTGTTGTCACAGGACCTCTGGTTCACAGAACTTAAAATATTTACTATTTGGATGTTTACAGAAAAAGTTTGCTGGCCCCTGGCCTGGATTCATCAACTATTAATATTATGCCACATTTGTTTTCTTTGTCTCTCTCCCTCCCTTCTAAACTGCACCCCCATTCTTTCTTTCTGAACATCTTACAGACATCTTGACAGTTTATCCCTAAATACTTTAGTATATATCTCTCCCTTATACTGAAAGTTGGAAACAGCAAGTGACGTGTGAGGCAAGAGAAGATATTGACAGTTGTGCACAGTGCTTAACACATAGACAGAACTTAATAAATGATTTAATGAAACCAGAGTCTGTGTGCTTTCCCTAAACCCTGGTTCCTGAAATCTGGAAGCCAGCTTTTCCTCAGAATAGGCTTCTTGCCCAAGGAGCAGAAAAGGCCTCAGGGAAACCTCATTTTTTCCACAGCCTGTGGTTTGGCTGACTCAACTTCTGCCTTTCCCTGAGTCACGAGATTTTCCTCTCTGGTTTGGAGCAGCCCTCTGCCCAGCTCTGCTCCTCCCACCCTGGTGGGCGAGGGTGAACAGAAGGAGGCCGGAACCTGTGGGGATTTCCCAGAGTTACACTCAAATCCATAGAATGTTAACACTAGAACGAAGGGCAGATGAGACTGAGGTCTGAGTGGGCCCTGGGCCACTCGTGAGGCTGGGTTAGAAGGGGTCTTCTGACTCTAGAACCCATAGAATGTCTTCTGCTCTGGTTTCCCTCACTTTTCTGAGCACTTAGGGTTTCTGAGGAGCAGCTGGTGAGCTTGAACTGCAAGGTTGGCAGTTCAAGCTCACCAACTGCTCCTTGGAAACCCTATACAGGGATGCTATGGATCAGAATTGACTCAACAGCATGTAACAACAAAACTCTGTGCCAGGAATGTGTTGAACGTGAGGATTAAGTCACAAGACAATAAACGCTACCTTCACAGGCCTTTCCAGCCCCTCCCAGCCAGGGCCTGCCTTCCCTGGGATATCCCAACTTGTAGGAGGTGGGGGATGGATCTAGGAACATGGTCTTGAAGGCTCAACTCACAAGATATGAGCCATACTACAAGTACAATTGGGATGTCATTTCCTAGTGTCTCAATGTTCAAACTGACCTCAGGACTTTGTCTCTGTCTTCAGGACACCAAACCAAATGCAAATGCTTATTCAACTGGAGGTACAGAAGTGGGTGAGGCTGGTCAAGGCAGGGAGGGCATCAGGAGCAACAGGGGTCTTAGGTACTGTGTAGAGAGAGATCAGGTGCCCCATCTAGAGGGGACAGTTCCATGTCAGACCAAAGTCCAAAATTTCCCCTGATTTAAGAGAAGTTGAAAACCCAGAATTTAGTGTGAAATCTCCCAATTCTAAATGTTGGCCATCATTTCTTTCTCTCTTTCCTTCCTTTCATCCTCCTCTCCTTCCTTCCTTCTTTCTTCCTTTCTTTCTTTCAGCATTTAACACTTCTTAAAAGAGAAAGGCTTTGTCTCTGGGGTCAAGTTCAGCTCATGGGTGACCCGTTTGTGCTCTCTGTCAGATACTCAGTAAATACTGTCTGTCCTTTCTGATGGAGTCCCTGAGTGGTGCAAAGGGTTAACACGATCAGCTGTTAAGTAAAAGGTCAGTAGTTCGAATCCATCCAGAAACACCTCAAAAGAAAGTCTGCTGAAGCATATGTAGTTCTACTCTGACACACATAGGTCAGATTGAGTTGGAATTGATTCAACAGCAACTGGACTAGACTGGACTAATCTTTGCTGATGAGGATGTTGTCAGCGATGGTATAGGTGTGGGCCTTTGGACTTTCCAAGGTTACAGGTGATGGCCTTCTCATTTGCCTGCTCTCTCCCCTACCCTTCTTCTTGCTCTCGGCTCTCCCCTCCATTACTCCAATTCCCTTTTCTTCTCAGTCCATGTCTGACACTGGCCCACTCATTTGGAGTGGGAAACGCACATAGCCAGCAAGGGGCCCTACTTCCTAGCCTCAACCCACACCACCAGGAGAGCAGGGCACTCAGCTATTGACATCTAGAACATGCCCATGTTAAGGATCTGGGTCATGGCACTGGGACACCAGGAGCTGAACTAGCTCTTCCTCCTGCTTTTCAGCCTTGTCCTGGCCCTGGCCCAGTGGACACTGTGCTGGTCTGCGTCAACCCCTCTTCAAAGTGTGTAGGATCTGCCCTAAGCAGTGCAGTTAGATAAAGACAAACTCTACCTTCATCAGTTAATTATTCACTTCACTCATCCAGGCCTGCAACTGTCCATTACTGTGATGCTAGCAAGTGCCGGACTCGATTCTCAGCACTAGAGATAAAGAGTTGAACAAGATAAAGACAGTCTGGGGCATGGGGACCCATGGGGCTCACAGCCTGGGTGGAGGAGACAAGTCACAACCAGGGACCTGTCAGCACACAAACCAGAGACCTCAGGGTGAAACGCTTTTAAAAAATAATAAAATAATAATAATAATAACTGAAAGAAGCTCTGGTAGCATAATGGTTATGAGTTGGGCTGCTAACCTCAAGGTCAGCAGTTCAAAACTGCCAGAGGTTCCGTAAAGATTTATAGCCTTGGAAACACTATACAAGGTCGCTGTGGGTCGGAACTGACTCAATGGCACTTAACAGCAACAATAATTGAAGATGGTGAAGTGGAGACAGGGATCTGCTCTGAGTGGTCAAGGAAGCCTCTCTGAGATGACCTAAATGCCAAAACACAGCCATGAGGTCAGGGGCAGCAGAAGTATAAAGAACTGGGACAGGAACAGTCTTAGGGTTTTGAAGAACAGGAAATAGTCTTGTGAGATAATGTGTTGAGAGGAGGTCAAGGGGAGGCCGAGGCAGGACTAGTGCAATGCTAAGGTCTTAGAACTCCATCCTGCGTGTTGAGGGGAATATGCTCGGTAGGGGTTAGGCGGTGGGGCGCATACATGCTGAGTGTGTTGAAGCTGAGTTCTGAATATGTGGAAGTTCAGTAAACTCTTCTCTCCTTCTTTCTATGCATGCTTGACATTTTCCATGATAAAAAGTTAAAGATATATAAATAAAATACTGCTGATCTCTAGTTTATAGTGGTGTTTGTTAGCGGTGGTGGTGATTGTGTGCTGTGGAGTTGGTTACGACTCACAGTGACCCTGTATAGGGTTT
>NW_006408622.1:2399692-2425348 GCF_000296735.1 Chrysochloris asiatica
TACGTACATCAAAAGACTTCACCAGAAGAGTAAAAAGGGAACCCACAGAATGGGAAAAAAAATCTTTTGCAATGACACATCAGAAAAGGGACTAGTTTCTAAAATATAAAGGAAACTACAACACCTCTACAAGAAAAAGACAAATAACCCAATTAAAAAATGGGCACAGGACATGTACAGACACTTCACCAAGGAGGCGATCTATGCAGCCAACAAACATATGAAAAAATGTTCATGATCATTAGCCGTTAGAGAGATGCAAATCAAAACAACAATGAGATACCATCTCACACCAGCAATAACAGCAAAGATAAAAAAAAAGTAGAGGACATCCTCTCTCCGTGAAGATGCAGAGAGACTGGGACTCTCCTACATTACTGATGATTTTGCAAAATGGTTCAACCATTCTGGAAAGCTTCCTCAGAAGGTTAGAAATAGAAATATCTTATGATCCAGCAATTCCTCTACTTGGTATTTACCCACAAGAAATACAAGCCACAACACAAGTAGATATATGCACACCAATGTTCATAGCAGCACTATTGACAATAGCAAAAAGATAGAGACAGCCTAAGTGCCCATCAGTTGAAGAATGAATAAACAAACTGTGGTACATACACACAATGGAATATTACACTACCTTGTAGAATAACAGGGAAGCTACAAGCCACTGCATAACATGGATGAAACTTAAGGACATTATGCTGAGTGAAATTAGTCAGTCACAAAAGGAGAAATACTGCATAGAAACACTATTATAAAAGACTAAGAAAAAGAACCTACACTAAAAGGAGGGAAAAAATTTTTTGCTGGTTATTGGGAGATGGGAGGTGGGGTGAGGGGAGGGAGGGCAAAGTGGAACACAGGATAGGGAATAGACACAGGATAGTTTGGGTGCTGGGGAGTGGGCCAATACACAAAAAGGGGGAGGGGAATGGAAGAACAAGGCAGATGGGAGAACGGTTAAGTGGGACAGAGGTAAATAATGATGTATGCACATTGAGGCATGGTTTGAATGGGTAAAAGGCGGGATATAAGGTCAAGATGCTTGGTTGTCTTTTGAATCTTGGTTTCCCTTGCATACCATTGTAAAATTGATACTTGAGGGAAGTGAGGGAAAAACAGCAATGAAGCTGCAAGCTAAGTCCTACCACATTCAATAGACTCCTGTGAACCTGGGTGGAGATCTGGTTGGTCATCAGTATGGCAAGACCTGGGGACTCCTGGGCCCAGGGTCAGTGACATAGCCACAGAGGACTAGAGTGGAGAGTGAAGCATCCAGCTGATCAAAAGCGAGGGGATATGCACAGGAAAACCCACACCTGCAGATGACACCCACTTGACCTGGCTTCAATGACTGGATGATCAGAGCTCAACTAGAAGAAGAAAGAAGAGGAATAAAAGAGCAATCTGATACAATTTGATTAACTTGCCCTACACCTATGGATGCAGTAGCTCAAAAGAAGGAACAAATCTCTACAGCAAGGACCACCATTCCCACCCCCTCAATACACAGAGTTGACAGGCATGGGCAACTTGGACATTGGCTACCAAAAATTGGGGGGCTACAAAGGCAAGAAGTGGCTGGTTTACAAGCTTTCAAGAAGGAGCCTAGACGCAGAGAGCACGAAGGAAGGTAGAATCTCCACTGAGTAATATCCAATTTGTCTAGGTGGGGCTGATGAAAGGAGATGGGGATTGGAGTCTTGTGGTACAATAGTGAATGATTGCTATCAGGACTGACTGTGAAGCTTGGAAATGTAAAGGTAAACATTTTGTAGCAAAAGGAGGGGAGTGGTTGATTTTGCAGTCCATGGGCGGAGGTCCCTGGAACCATCAAGGGAGGAGAGTAGAGTGCGGGACCCTACCCAGAAAAACAGTGAGGCCAGAGATGGAGGCAGAGAGGGTGATGTAGAGAGATGGAGCGGCTGGGGACTCTAGACCCAGAGAGGGAGAGGGGCTGTGTGCTGACAACAAATGATACCCAATAGGATGAATGCAAAACTAATGTTCTCCCATGTAAACTATCACATAATCCACAATAAAACATTTTTTAAAATAAAGAGGTCTTTTACAACAAATTTGACCAATGCAGTATGTCATTTGACTTCTTGATTGCTGCTTCCATGAGCATTGAGTATGAAACAAATAAAATGAAATCCTTAACAACTTCAATCTTTTGTTCATTGATCATGATGTTTTATCGGTCCAGTTGTGAGAATGTTTGTTTTCTCTATATTAAAGTGTAATCTATGCTGAAAGGTATAGTCTTTGAACTCATCAGTAAATGCTTCAGTCCTCTTCAATTTCAACAAGTGAGGTTGTGTCATCTACATAATTCAGTTTCTCAGATTATTTGCTCACCATACAGATTGAATAAATATGGTAAAAGGATGCAACCCTAACATACACCTTTCCTAATTTTAAACCATACAGTATCCCCTTGTTCTCTTCTAACAACTGCCTCTTGGTCTATCTGCAGTTTACTCATGGGCACAATTTAAGTGCTCTGGAATTCCCATTCTTTGCAATGTTATTCACAGTTTGTTACGATCCACACACTCTAATGGCAGCGCATTGTCATTTAAAATACAAGTAAACATCTTTCCGGTATTCTCTGCTTTAAGTCAATAGCCATCTGATGTCAGCAATGACGTCTCTTATTCCATGTCCTCTTCTGAATCCAGCTTGAATTTCTGACCGCTTCCTGTCGATGGGCTGCTGCGACCGTTTTTAAGTCATCTTAAGCATAATTTTATTTGCATGTGATACTGTTCTATAATTTCCATTGGATCACCTTCCTTGGAATGGGCACAAACATGGATCTCTTCCAATCAGTTGGCCAGGTAGCTGTCTTCCAAATTTCTTGACATAGATGAGTGAGCACTTCCAGTGCTACATCTGTTTGTTAAAACATCTCATTTGGGATTCCATCAATACCTTGAACCTTGTTGTATCACCAGTGCCTTTAGTGCAGCTGGGCCTTCCTCCTTCAAAACCATCAATTCTTTACCCTGTGCTACCTCCTGAAACGATTGACCATCAACCAGTTCTTTTAGGTACCATGACTGTGTACTCCTTCCATCTTCTTTTGGTGTTTCCTGAACCATTTTTGCCCATACAATAATTGTTTACCCCAAAATAACAATTTTGCCCATAAAATAATTTTTTGCCATAGAATCCTTCAATATTGTAACTCCAGGCTTGAGGTGTTTCCTCGGTTCTTCAGCTTGAGAAATGCTTAGCATGTTCTTCTCTTTAGGTACGCTACGTTCAACAGCAAGTTTCAGAGTTTCTTCTGACTTCCATTTTGGGTTTTTTCCTTTCTTTTCTGTCTTTCTAATAACCTTTTGCTTTCTTTGTGTATGATACCTTTGATCACATCCTACAACCTTTCTGGTCCTTAGTCATTAGTATTCAGTGTGTCAAATCTGTTATGATGGCCTGTAAATTCAGGTAAGATATACTCAAGGTCATAGTTTGGCTCTCATGGACTTGTTTTTGTTTTCTTCAGCTTCAACTTGAACTTGCATATGAGCAGTTGATGGTCTTCTGTTTCGCCATCAGCCTGTAGCCTTGTTTTGACTGATGTAAAGCTTCTACCTTGTCTCTTTCCATGGACACAGTCAATTTGATATCTGTGTATTCCATCTGGTGAGGTCCATGTGGACAGTTGCCATTTATGTTGTTCAAAACTGGTATTGCCAATGAGTAAGTCATTTGTCTTTCAAAATTCTTTCAAAATTATGTATTATTTCTATCACCAAAGCCGTATTTTCCAACTGCTGATCCTTCTTTGTTTCCAAATTTCACATTCCAATTCCCAGTGCATCTTGATGGCATATTTGAAGCTGCAGAATTTGGTAAAACTCTTCAATTTCTTCATCTTTCTCATTAGTGGTTAGTGAATACATTTCAATAATACTCTTACTAACTGGTCGTCCTTTTAGGCATATGGGTATCATTCTATTGTATTTCAGACTAGATGTTGAAATTATCTTTTTGATGACAAATGTGATGCCATCCCTCTTCAATTTGTCATTCATTGCTGGTAGACCATAGGATTGTCTGTTTTAAATACCAGTTCATTTCAGTTCACTAATGCCTAGGATATTGATCTTCAAGAATTGATTTCGTTTTTGACAACTTTTTCCTTGATTCATACTTTGTATAGTCCACGTTCTGATGATTAATGTTTGCAGCTGTGTCTTCTAATTTTAAGTGTTGTCACATCAGCAAATGACGATTCTGAAAACTTTATTCCATCATTGTTATTAAGATTTACTGGAGTCCTGGGTTAATTCACTGGATTGCAAAATCAGTTTGAACGGCAAGGTCCGCGATTCAAGCTCACGGGCTTATCCTTGGAAACCCTCCACAGGGTTGCTATGGGTCACAACCGACTCAGTGGTACTTAACAACAACAGCCACTACTTTGAGTAGCCCTGGTGGCACTGTAAGATAAGGACTGAACTGCCAACCACAAGATCAGCAGTTCAAACCCACCAGCCACTCCCTGGGAGAAAGATGCTTTGTGCTAGCATGAGGGAACCCAATATAGGGTTTGCACTGGACCACAAGGTCGGTTTGAATGACAAGTTCCGCGGCTCCTTAGAAATCACTTACAGGGTCGCCAGAGTTGGAACTGACTTTATGGCACTTAACATGAGTTGGAAGGGTCCTGGCATAGTGCTGTAGGATAAGCTAATGGCAAAGTCCACCTGTTCAAATCCATCAGCTGCTCCTTGGAAACCCTATAGAGGGTTTCCCTATGAGTCAGAGCCAACTCCACAGCACTTAATAACAATGAGTTGGAATTAATTCAATGGTACTGTTTTTGGTTTGGGTTTGGTTTCTATTTTGAGGAAGCAGCATTTCCCAGGTCTTCCAACCTAAGGGTTCATCTTCCGACCCTATATTAATGGTCTGCTGCTAACCATGTTTTCACTGGCCAATTTTTTTAGAAGTAGATCACCAGATCCTTCTTCCCAGTCTCCTGCTCTAGAAGCCCTGCTGAAACTTTTCCACCATGGGTGACCTTGCTGGTACTTAAAACACCAGTAGTATAGCTTCCAACATCACAGCAACATGCAAGCCACCAAATACGATTATGATTAATACCATTTATTATTATTAATCTTTCGGGTTAAGGAAAAAGACTATGAAGGAATCAGCTAGCAGTCTGGTGGCTGTGGGTTGCTGGAAGGCACAGTAATCCCCCTCCCAGGGTCCTCCGGCCTAGACCCCTCTCGCGGTGCCCAGTAGCTAGGGGTCACAGGCTGAATTGCTTGGCCACAACGAGAAGTGTGGTGAACGGAAAGGGGAAACCGGGGCGGGGTGGGGGTGGGGGAACAAGAGGACAAGCTGGGGAACTAGGGAGCCAGTCCCGAGTGAGTTAGGAGAGCCACTCACCCAAGTCCTCCGGCCCACCGGAGACGGCTGCTCCACCCCTGTGCATTTCGCCAGACTAGGGCTCAGTCCCCGTTAGCGCTCCAGGGCTCTGATTGGCGCAGTTTACAATGTGGGCGTGTCAGGCGAGGATTGGAACGCGGCGGCGTGGGCGACTCTCAGACTGGCGGGCGCGGCGAGCTGAAAGCTGATGCTTTGGTGCCGGCTGCGGGGCAGCTGCTGGCGTTTCGAGTGCGCGCAGGCCAAGGGTCCCCCTGGCAGAAGAGGTAAGAGCCCAGAAGTGCAGGCTGGGGTGCGTAGGGCCGCTGGGTTCCCCGTCCAAAGTTTCTGAGCCCCCGCGCCTGCTCTCCGAAGTGGCTCCCGTAGCAGCCAGAGTGCGCTCGGACTCTAACTCCGACTCAGCCGAGGTTCGGGAAACGGAGCACTGGCTGCTGGCGGGGCTGGAGGCGGGATGGGGCTGTGGAGAGCAGGCCGGGCTCTGTGGGGTCACCGGAGTGGCAGTGTGTACGTGGAGGGAGTTGGGAGGCTCTCGTGCGCTGCAGGGATCTCAGCGCGCCTGTGATCGGGTGATGTTTCAAGAATAGAGGCCTGGCACCGCTTTCGGGACCTCAGTGCTTGCTCCGAATCTGCAGGATCTGGAGGCTGGGTTGGGAGAGGACAGCGATTTCTGGGTGGCTCCTCTCTCTTTGACCTCTTTCCTGAAAGAAACTGCGTGGATCGAGTTCGAGTTACACATCCTTAGTGTTAACTGTCCAAGGAAACAAACGGTCAGGCCTAATTTCCCATTTGAGAGGAAGTAATTGAGGCAGAACCAGAGAGAGCAATGGCTAAATTATTCGAATCCTGGACAGTGGGCAGATTGCCTGAAATCCCCATCGCTGCTTTCTCTCTCTCTCTCTCCAAACTTGCACCCTTGCCGAGGGCTGAGGGGCAGCCCCACTTTGCAGGTGGGAAAACTGAAGTTCTGAACCTCTGTAGAACTCAGTCTTCACAGCTGAGGGAAAGTACTTGTTTGGAATTTGAACAAAGCTATTATCTCACCAGAGGGTCAGAGGTCAGAGATCCCCAGATTCCCGCCCAGGCTAATTCCCTGTGGCAAATGACCAGAGAGAGCAGGCTGGTTTGATTTCTCACTCTGTTGGCTTCCTGGAGACACAGACAACCCTCGCTGTTTTCTTCTGAGCGCCTAGTCCTAGGTCTGAGGGGACTAAGGGAGGTTTGAGCAGATCTTGCTGCTTACAGTTGACCCCCCTTCTCTGCCTGTGGCCCCGTGGTCCCTGTACACCCCACCTACCTCAAAGAGGGAAAAGGGTCTTGGCCCTTGTGGCCTGGGGAGAGTGGGATAGTCCAGCCAAGCTATTAGGCCTGCCTAGGCCACTTCAATGGCCTCATAACCCTGAGAGGCACCCACCCTCTGCACTTGAGGATTTCTGATTCTGTTTTTTGGTCAAGAGCAGCCTTCAGTGGCACCGGGTTACTTGGAAGCTGTGCTTCTGAATCAGTCCAGCTGGCCTTGGGCAATGACTTGTAAAACAGGGGTTATACCTTCTTCTAGGGACTTTTCTAAGGTTTAAAGGAGATACTTGTATTGTGCTTAACTGGTGTGCCTAGAGGGCCAAAAGCTAACAGGAAGTGGCACCTGTGTGCATTGTTTTTCTCATTAGTTATATTCTTGGAGGGGGCGCCCAAGCCTTCCAGGAAACACAGGGCTGGACAAGGCTGTGAAGCAGCCCTTACGGAAGGAAAGGAGTCTCCTGCCCCAAACCCTCCAAGAGCATTGCACATGGGGAAAAACTCCTGATTGTTACCTTGACCTACGGACCTGTAGGAATGGCCCCAGCTGCCTCTGCAGGCCTATCTCCCCCTGTTCTTTCCAGTCGGCCTCCACAGATCCATGCTGCTGCTAGAGCATACTTTGCTTAATATACCTTAAGGTGTTCTTAGGCCCAGAACACTTCGCTTCTAGATCATTCTTGGCTGATTCCTTCAGAATATCTAGCCTTGGGGCAAGGATCACCAAGGCCTTCCCTGACACCCACCCCCACCCCACCCCACTCTCACCAGTTCATATGTGCTGTTTGTTTTCTTCATAACACTATCAGAAATCACCTTATTGGTCTCTATACCAGTCTGTCTTCCCCACCAGGAAGTGTGTCCCAAACAACCTGGTCCCTAACTCCCTGCTACAGCCCCAGAACGCAGCAGAACGTGTAGCATTGACCTGGTAGGCGGTCAGTGAGTGGGCCTGATTTGGTTCCCTGTGGGGAAGGAGGAGTGGACAGATGATAAATCACTCCCATGACTTAGAACCCAGCCCCGCCCCAATTGGGAAGCTGCAGGGTGGAGCAGGCCTGTGGATCCTGATTTTCTCTGTGACCTTAGAGTTGGCATATCCCTCTTTAATGAGCAGTGTCCCCACACACATAACCTAAGGGGAAGGTCGATTACTGCACCATCTTTCTAGGCTGTCTAGGTTGGGGCACCGAATATCTCACTACAAATCCCAGTTTGTGTTGAATTCAAAAGAGGAAAGGACAGTTCCACCAGGACAAAGCCCTGTGTGGCTCACTGGGTGTGTCCCTGCCACAGATGCCATTATGCCCATGGTGGTATAGGTCAGCAATTTGCAAATCTTTTCAGTTTTGCAGGCCATTCGAGGCTGTATTTCAATAAAATGTTCTTTAGAAAACACAGACGTTGAGCCAAATTTGGCCCTGGGGCCATAGCTTGCCAACCCTTGGAATAGATCATGTATCATAGATCCAGCATCATGCAGGGAACACTGGGCTTCACAGCCACTTAGAGATAGTCGGGGCTGGGCCTCCAGGCCACAGCTCTCATGGTGCACCCAGCAGTCTCATTTCAGGTCATGGGATCATTTGTGCTCATTTCCAGATACTTCACTGAATTTTGGTGGGGGGCAGGGTGGCTTGCAGCATCACCCAGTCTGCTTGGGTCACAACGGGACAGTCGCAGCTGAGGTGCTTGCCATCTGCTGGGAACCTCCATCCTTCTGGGTCTGAGAAGAGCTCTGTACTCCCCCCTGGTATGGGTCCTGGCTGTGCTCTCTGCCACTTGTGTGACCTTGAGCTTTGTCTTCATCGGAGAAGGTGAATGACACCAAAGAGGTGCCCAGCCCTCAGTACTCACCATGACTACCAGCACCCACCCTCCCTTCCCCTCACGCTCACTTATTGTCACCTGGGTTAAAAAAAAAAAAAAAAACCCCACAAAATTTGAGAAATAACTGACATAAGAGAAAACAAAACAAATGGAGTCCATGTAATATCATCTCACTTTTTGTGGGTAACACTAGGAGATCCCATGGTACCCATACTTTGAGGAATGATAACAACACCATGCTTGTGAGAATTTGCAAATAAGGTTTCTTCTTCACCACAGACCATGATGGCAGTAGTGTAAAAGGTAGATAAGATGGCAGTACTCCCCCCTTCCATGAATGGTGAAGCCAAGTGTCAGAAACAGGAAGTGGCTTATCTACACACACACTACCAACAGCTATGATATGTATCTGCCAGGCTCTGTTCTCCCAGCACAGGTCCTGAGCCTGGGGAGTGGGTGCTTCCCCAGAATGGAACGAGGCCCAGCCCCCTTTACCTGGTCTAAGACAGGAGGTATTGCTCCTCTGGTGAGAAAAATTTTGGGAAAAAAAAAGATTCCCCACTTGCAGTATTTACCAAGAATAACCTTCAGAGCCCCCTGAGCCATCCAGCCAGGGTATGACGTTGTTGAAATCAAGTTGAAGTGTGAGGCAGATGTGGGGGGGAGCCAAGGACCCTTTGCAGACTCGATGAGGGGGGATATGCAAGGAGCCCAAACCCCTTCAGCTCTCCCAGCCCTGGGCGGAGACCTCCATAGCATGGAGCAGTCTGTGAGTCCCTAGACTAGGAACAGAGCAGTGGTTGAGTCCCACCATGGCATCTGCCACCGTGTGGAAAGGGGGAAGGAGACCTGGGACCAGCTCCAGGCCTCTTAACATCCCCCACCATCCGCTGCCCCACTGCAGGGAAGGAAAGACAGGCTCCACTCCCTCTCCCACAGGGCTTCCTGCCTCCCCCCCCACATTCAGCCCCATCCCCCAAATGTCCCAGGTAGACATTGGGCAGGACAGCCTCCAGAGCTTAGCGTCCCACTGGACCTATGACTGGGGCCCCAGAAGAGAGGCTAGCTGTTGTCTCTGCACAAAACATGTTAGTTAGGCCTAGCTCTGCAACCACAGTTCCCTGGGGTGGCCTAGCATTCCTGGAGGTAACATGGTGTTCCTCAGGGGCTTCCGGCATCTGCCATGGACACTTAGCTCCTGCCCAGGATTTAGGGGAGCAAAAGGAGCCCATGGGTACAAAGCAGGAGGTGATGGTAGCGGCTAGTCCCCCTGGCAGGCTCTGTCCAGGTGGTCCACTTTCAGGTCAGCTCAGCATCCTTAACGGGCTGACCCCAGAACCCTGGGTCCAGACACTGCCCTGTCATTCTGCTCTTCAATTCAGAGAAAGAGTATCTTCCATTTCCTAGGGCTATTGTGAAAAGCTACCTCAAAGTTGTTGTTAAGTGCCATCAAGTTGATTCCTACCCATAGCAACTCTGTATATAGGGTTTCCAAGGAGCAGCTGGTAAGCTTGAACCACTGACCTTGCAGTTCAAATGACTTAACAGTCTGACACATTAGCCCATAGCGCCGTACCAGGACTCCAGGGTTGTTGTTGTTATGTGCCATGGAATCAGTTCTGACTCATAACAACCCTGTATAACAGGGTTTCTGAGTCTGTAAATCTCTATGGGAGCAGAAAGCCTCATCTTTCTCCCACGGAACAGCTGGTAGTTTTGAACTGCTGACCGTGAGATTAGCAGCCCGATTCGTAACCACTGTGCTACCAGAGCTCCTTGGACTCCAGAGTAGGTAGCTTTAAAAACACTGAATTTTATAGACAACTGTGTGGATTCCTTTCATGAAATAAACTGCCCCACACCTTGCTCCTAGCTTCTCCTGGCTCCCGGCAGTTCTTGGCATTCCTGGTAGCTGCATCTTCCCCAACCCCAGTCCTCCCTGTTCATTCTCCACTTTATAAAACACAGCTCAAAACGGATTAGGACCAGCCACGCTTCTCTAAAATCTCATCTAGACCTAACCAATAACACCTTCAAAGATTTCTTTCCAAACAAGGTCACATCCATAGACACAGGGGTTAGGAGTTCAGCATGTTTTTTTGGAGGACACAGTTCAGTCCACAATCTCCCAGAACTGACAAGTTAGGATTTCATCACATTGGCTGCTGCCTTTTTTTTTTTTTTAAATAAAAGAAATAAAACATTACTTCCTGCTGCCCCCATTCCTGGTCACATCCGGGCGCCTTCTCGAAGACTGTGTTCGTGTCTGTCCTGTCTGTTTTTATCCATGAATCTAGTTCTTGAACACACATTGAAAGTGTGTTCACCAGAATTTCTCCATAAATACTGTCACATTACCCGTGCTCTCTGCAGCTAGCTGGTCCTCTCGCAGCCTTTGCTGTTTGCCACCCACCATGTTGGTCACCTTGAGTTGGGAGCCTTCAGTGTAGCCACCAACAGTACCCCTTGGTATGGACGTTGTTGTTAAGTGTCATTGATTCATAGTGACCCTGTAGGGTTTCTGAGGAGCGGCTGGTGAGTTTGAACTTCCGATCTTGTGGTCATTCATCCAGTGCTGAATCCTCCATGCCATACCAGGACACCATGGTATGGATATGCCTGTTTTATTCCTTCCCCTGGTGATAGGCATTGTCTCCGGGTCTTGCCATTTCACACAATTTAAGGGCCCTCCCTCTGCTGCACTCAGAACCCGTATGCAGCAGAAACCTTATCTGAGCCATTCCACGACACCTGACTCGAATGAGACACAGAAATGTAGTGGGAGAGGATCTTGGATTTGCTAGATTGTCCACAGGGACCAGTGATCAGTTAGGACTGCATGGTCTCTGATAACCAACTATGTTTGCAACACGAAGCCAAACTCAACTATCTAAAACTAACACGGTGCTCTGGGCAGCAGTCCTCAGAACATCTTGTGGCCTGAAAGGGACAGGGGTACGTGATTCAATGGGCCCAGCCTTGAGTATGTGTGTCTCCAGCCCCCCAGCTGGGGCCCCTCTGGCTTCCCACAGGGGGACTGACTTACAGAACTGCGGCTCTTGGTGACCCAGAAACCCCGTGTGCATGGGCAGCCAGGCCCCTGCGTGCTGCGTGAGCCCGTACATGGGTGGTGGGGACAGGCTCACCTACTTCCTCTTCAGAGACAAGAGCTGAGTCATCCATGGTTAGACCTCAAGAGCGCTACAAAGGTTCATTCCCTAGCCACTTATTAAGCACCCACTGCCTGCTAGGCACTGCTCCAAGCTTTGGGGACACAGCAGTGAACAGAAATCTGCTCCTGTTCTCATAGAACCAAGTTAACAGTGAATAGATAAGAAAACATCAGATCTTCATACATTCTGAGAAGAAAATTAAGGCGGGAGGTGTGATACGATGGAGAAAAGCTCAGCAAACTCTGTCAGTGCTGCCACTGTAGCCATAATATAAAACAAAAGAAACAAAAGACCCAAAACCATTGCCTTTGATTTGCTTATGACTCAGTGAGTACATCACATACGACACAGTAAAACTGCCCCATGGAGTTTCTGAGGCTGTAAACCTTTGTGGAATCTGCTGGTGGGTTCCAAACATGGACCTTCTAGTTAGCAACCCAGTGCTTAACCCACGCACCACCAGGGTTCCTTCAGAGCAGCCATAAAATGAATGAAGTTGAGTGCATTCCAATAAAACTTCATTTGCAAAAACAAGGTGGGCTGGATTTGGCCCTCAGGCCATAGTCTGCTGACTCCAGTTGGAGGAAGTGGGTCAAAGACCAATAGGTTGAAAGGAAGTCTGAAGGCCGCCTGAGTGGGGGCAGGATGAACTCTGAGACTCCCAACATGTAGAGGACCTCATACCTCACGCTCTGTCGGAAGACACAGTGCTAGTCCCGCTACTAACGGCACCTCAGTGACCCTCCTGTGATGCTGGTGTGAGAACTAAGTGGCCTGGCGATAGCATTCAGCTGGTGGTAAGTGGCTGGGCTGCAGTGGTTGGGTGGGTTCACAGACATCCATATCTGGCACCCACTGCTCAGATACATGCCCACGGAGCCCTGCACCTCTATTTTAGAGACAGTCTGGAACTCTGGGTGGTTAAGGCCCCCCAGCAGCCATGCTCATTCAATGGCAGGTGTGAGTTGGAGGATAAATTTCCCAGCTTGCCTCTTGGTGGACAGTGTTGAGACTGAACTTGAAACACTTTCCTGGTTTTCCAGGAGAACCTGAGTCTCTGCTGGCGCAGTGGGAACCTGCCCATTCATACACTCATTACTGCTGCCACTTTATCCATATTCCCCTTCCTGGAGTTTGGGTGGTGGGGTAATGAGCTGCTTGCTGATGCCTCTCTGTCTGTCCCTCCTGTATCCCAGCAACCCACAAAGATGGTGGACCACTTGGCAAACACAGAGATCAACAGCCAGCGGATCGCAGATGTGGAGAACTGCTTCGGGGCATCGGGGCAGCCACTGGCCCTGCCAGGCCGAGTGCTGTTGGGTGAGGGCGTCCTGACCAAGGAGTGCCGCAAGAAAGCCAAGCCACGCATCTTCTTCCTCTTCAACGACATCCTGGTGTACGGCAGCATCGTGCTGAGCAAACGCAAATACCGGAGCCAGCATATCATCCCGCTGGAGGAAGTGACGCTCGAGCCGCTCCCCGAGACCCTGCAGGCCAAGAACCGCTGGATGATCAAGACGGCCAAGAAATCATTTGTGGTGTCAGCTGCGTCCCTGACAGAGCGCCAGGAATGGATCAGCCACATCGAGGAGTGCGTGCGGCGACAGCTGCTGGTCACGGGCCGCCAGCCCACCACGGAGCACGCTGCGCCCTGGATCCCCGACAAGGCCACGGACATCTGTATGCGCTGCACGCAGACACGCTTCTCTGCGCTCACCAGGCGCCACCACTGCCGCCAGTGTGGCTTCGTGGTCTGTGCAGAGTGCTCTCGGGAGCGTTTCCTCCTGCCTCGCCTCTCACCCAAGCCCCTAAGGGTCTGCAGCCTCTGCTACCGACAGCTGGCTGCCCAGAAGCGCAAGGAGGAAGAGGAGGAGCAGGGTGGTGGTCCCCATGGGCAGCCTGCCCACTTCGCTGGAGCAGCATCCAGTGGGGATGATGAAGACTCAGATGAGGACAGGGAAGGCAGTGGGGATGGCGACTGGTCCAGCCGTGTGCACTTCTACACCTCCAACGTCTCCTGGTCGTCCTTCCACAGCTGACCACAGGCCTGCAGGGACTTGCTCCTCACCGGTGTCTAAACAACTCCTTGTCCAGGCCCTACTGGGACTGGGGTCCAGAATTCCTACCCCCCAGGGGCAGGCACAATGACAGTTTTTCCTTCCCTTCTCCTCCCAGTGCCTTTTGCTGGTCACCAGCTTCCCCTTCCCCAGTCCCACATTAAGTGATCACCTTTCCACCAGCAAACCCAAAATGCTTGGGCCTTTGGGGAACAGATGCCATTCCTCAGCCCTGAAGCTACAAATAACCCTGGGAATCATACCAGGGACCCAGCATTAGACTAGGGGCTTTACTCTCTGAGGTCGCCCATCTGAAAAAGCACACCCCCAGGGTCACCTGTGTGGTCTAGGGAGCTTCCAGGTAATCAAGGACTGTCCAACAACCTGCTGGGTCACCGTGCCCTGCTGATTTGGCCATTCCTCACCTGCCACATGCTCTGGGTGCCCCAAGCAAAAGGTGGCTTTAGAGAACTTTGCCCCATCTCCCCTCTGCCCAGGGATCAGCGCTGCCTGTGGACCCGTCCGTCATCTCACAGCAGAAGGCGACAGCACTGCTTTCTGGTAGAACCCCCCCGTGGTGTCGCAAATGACAAGAAACTCTACTTGCATTGACTTAGTAAAGAAGGGAGGAATGCAGAAGTGTTCCTGCTGGTCAGGGGCTCAGCTAGGGGCTGAAGTGAGGTGGTCAGGACCATCTCTCTCCTCTGGGCCTTACAGATCTGCTGCCTTCCTGTGGCCTCCATTTCCTGTCCTCTTGACACTGGCAGCAGCTCTGGACTTAACACTGTGACTGGGCCTCAGCAGGGGACGAGGAGGAAACCGGTCCATCTGGCACTTCTGGACCTCTGCCAGGGTCAGCCTGGGTCCTTGGTGCTCTGTACAACCTACAGGGGGAGATACCCTGCAAGCCTGAGCAGTGGGAGTAAGTAGCACAGGGAGATGTGTCTGAGCCACACCTTGATAAGATTCTCCAGGGACACACCCCATTGGGGCACTGTGGCCATGGGCTGACACTGTTCACTTTACTGGGTTCTCTTAAGTAGAATAAAAGAGACAAGGGGCCACTTGTGTGGCCCTGCCCACGGCTGCCCAGGTTTCAGAGCTTTCTCTTCTGTAGTCTCCTGCCTGGGTCACCTGGCTTTCAAATGAGGAAAACAGTCCAGGTGCAGCGACTGGCCTCACAGGGAGTGTGTTAGGGTTGGAGCTGGAACACTAGCCACCTGACCCCTGGTCACAGAGGCAGCAGGCCAACCCCAGATCTGCAGTACCTCAAAGACAGTTGTGGATTCTGAGTCAGCAGGTCAGGGCCAAGGCTGCCAAGGTATTCAGCCAAAGGCCACACTTGGAGTGGGGTGCCAACCTGCTGCTGGCCCAGAGCCATCCTGGAGGGATGTAAGGTACATTATGAAGTACAGATAGAACTTGCCTGAGGAAGGAGTGGAGACAGGTCAGAGGTCTTCTAAGAACTGCTGGCTTATTTGCAGATCCATTTCCTCCTTGGCCTCTGAACAACACTAACAGGTTCTGGCTAGTTCGACAGCCTGGGCAGAGGGCACAGGTGGTGACCGTCCACAGGGCAGGCCGTTTCCTGAATTCAGATCTGCTGTGCGCACCCAGGCAGCCAGCCGTTCTTTCACCCCTCAGCACCAGGGCGATGTTACTTTGAACAGATGGGAAGCTGCCTAAAGCTTAGCCTGGGGGCTGCCAGACACCTGCCACAGGTTAGGGAGGCTAGCTGTGTGTTGGGTCTAGATGGTTACAGGCCCAGCCTATACTGGAAGTCTAGTCCCCCACCCCACCCCAGCGTTGAGAAGAGGTATTGCTCCCCAGGCCCTAGATGCTTGGCCTGTAGGGATTATTGTAGCACTTTATCCCTGCAGACATGGTGGCTGTCACAGGCTCTGGGGACATAAGAAGCTAGTGGGGAGACAGGACAGAGCAGTGGATGGTGCTGGTCACGTGAACTGTGAAAAGTCACAAGGTAACGATTTCAAACAGTCCATGCGCTCAGATGCTAACCAAAAGGTTCATCATTCAAGTCAGCCCAGGGCACCTTGGAAGAAAGACCTGGAGTTCTACTTCTGAAAGTCACCAGCCATTGAAAACCCTACTCTAACACACATGGAGGCATCATGAGTTGGACAACTTGGTGACAGCTGGGGCCAGGTAGAGGGCAGCAGGGAATAAGTTGCCACTTAGGGAAACAACATTCCAGACAGAGGGAACAGCAGGTGCAAAGGCCCTGAGGAGGGAGGGAGTCACGAGGCTGGAGCCAAGGCCGGAGGTGTGGGTGCCCGGGAACCACTGAGGCTCCAACGCAGCAGCCAGTCGATTTTGCTTCCCCAGCTTGTCGGACTGCTGTGTGAGATGGGAATCGGCAGACCAGCCTGCGGTGGTCCAGGTGCTCTACTCCTGGGATCCCATGGGTCTGCCTGAGATTAGAGGATGGACCCGTAGCTTCCCTCCTTTCTGTCAGAGTTGGCTCCACTCCTGTTCTGCAGAGAAGTTAGACCTGTTCTGGACCAGTGGATGAAAGGCTGGCTGGGTTGGGAGGAATCGGCCCTTACAAAATGGAAGAGATAGGGAGAGAAGTTTCTGCTCCCAAGACTGGTTCCCCTACAGAGAAGATGTCATCAGCTGGGCTTGGGTCAAGGGTCAGGTCATGGCCACATGCCCCCTCCCCCAGATTTTCTCAGCAGAGGGCATGCTGGGAGAGGCCACCTATCAGGGTGCTGCTCTTCCTGCATTCCCCCCACCCTGATATTCTCATTTTATCCTGGAGTCTCCGAGTTGTCCTCAGTCCAGGCTTCACAGCTGTCCCTTGTTCTTGGCCTCTAGTCCGACCCCCCATCTTGAAGGGGGCCAGGAATTCTTCAGGCTGGACTTCAGTGCCTGCTCTTTCCCCAGAAGGAAGCTTGAGGAGGGCTGGTAGCAGAGCTGAATCTACTGAGGCTGGATTTGGGGGCTTCACTTACAGAACTGAAAACACAGGGGACAACTGTTCTGCACCTGTCTACTGCCTGGAATCCTGCCCACTGAACCATTTTCCTGGGAACTGCAGGTGGGCAAGGCTAGGTCTGAGGACCAGGCCCATGGGCTTGAGGGGCACTGGAGCCCCCTCCCATACACACACCTGCTTCTGCGCATCACCTGAGGTGCCCTTCCTAGACTTAGCCCAGATGGAAACTGCTCCAGATAGAAAGTGAGGTCATCACACAGTGAGTTCAGGGCTTTGGGGGACTGATGGCAGACAGGCCTCCCTGTATGGGTCTCCCCTTTACTGGGCAAGGGTGCAGTCCCTGAAGGACAAGATATCTACCTGTGAGTTTTGGCTGTTAGGATTTTCAGGTGCCAAGTTTTCCTAAAGCAAGGCCCACCTGCATTTGTGCCGTCTGCCAGAGGCCTGGGTGCCAAGCACAGGTTCAGAGAACCCAAAGAGACTTGTCCCTCCTTGATAGTGGCGGTGGTGGCCCAGAAAGGCACAGGCCAGCTCAGGGCTGAAGGGAATGTGGCCTGATCTCTGAGAACCAGCGGAAGGGACTCATAGAACGGAGTTAAAGATTCAAGGGTAGCAAGGGACGTGGTTTGGTGGAGCCTCTGAGGATGGCGGTTTATCAGAGGGGATCATGGTCTCCACAAAGACTGGGACTCAGCGTCTTTTTGTTAACAGTCCTATCCCTGGCACTAAATGTTTGCTGAGTGAATAAATGAATCAAACAGGAACCTTGAGGTTAGCAGCCCAACTCGTAACCACTACGCTACCAGAGCTCCTTTGGGCAGAGGTGGTGATAATGAAATGTCAGTTGACCCTTGTTCTTTAAGGCACAGAGGGGAATAGGAGGAGAGGAGTTGGTTCCCGCCACTAGCCCAGGAACCTGATGAGGCCAGGCAGGGTGGAAGTGACTGAAAGGCTGATCTAGTTCTCAGGTCACACTTGCAAGCCAAGGCAGCCGCTTCCGCCGAGCCTGCCTTCCACCCAGCCTGCAGGAAATGCACCCTCCTGGGGGCTGTGGGCAGGGGAGAGGCCACCCCTTAGTGTGGACCGGGGACCTAGGAAATGTGCCAAAAACCCCTCTCCCCAGCTCTTGCCCACTGGAGCTGTCTACCTGCCCCTCTCTGGTTCCAGCACGCCTTCTGTGAGCTTGAGCAGCCTTGAGGCCCCACGGCACCACCACCATGTGTGCTGGACCTCAGCCCTTCACAGACTCATGGAGCCTGTCCCCACATGATGCTCAGGAATCTGATGTGTGGGAAGGTCTGCCTCATAAGCCCAGCAGAACTGGACCCTATGCTTCCTGGGACACTGTCCCCTGACTCTGCCCATGAACTTGAGCCAGCCGTGAAGTGCAGGGTTCCCATCCGTGTGCACTGCTCCGCCCTCCCTCTGCCTCCCGTGATGGAAGCTGCTCCAGGTGGCTATCTGTTCCCATAGAATTGAGCTGGCCAGGGCTCTGCACCCACTGGGCAGTCCATAGATGCTTCTCTTTGAAGGAGGCATGGAGATCTCCCCTAGCTCCTGGGAGACATTATGAAGGTGGGCTTACTGCTCTGTGGACACCTACAGCCAGACACAAGGTATCTTCTGGCCTTTTCCTTGCTTCTCCCCGACCCTCCTGTGAGACCACATTCAGAACTCAGGGAATCTTCAGGGCATTCCAGTTCTTAATGGAAGAAGATCAAGAAAGAACACAGAGGTGGGTGTGGACCCGGCTGTGCCTTGGGTGGAGAGTCCCAAGTACACACACATACACGGTCTCTTTCCCAATGGGGAGGAGAGTCCCATGTACACACACACAAGGTCCCTATCCCAGTGTGGTGAGAGCCCCATGTACACACACACACACACACACAGGGTCCCTATCCCAGTGGAGTGAGAGTCCTATGTACACACAAGTTCCCTAACACAATGGGGTGAGAGTCCCATATACACACACACAGTCTCTATCCCAGTGGAAGGGAGTTCCGTGTACACACACACAAGGTCCCTATCCCAGTGAAGGGGAGAGTCCCATGTACACACACACACACACACACATACGATCTCTATCCCGGTGGGGGGATTCCCATGTACATGCACACAGGGTCTCTATCCCAGTGGGGAGGGGAAGTTCCATGCACACATACACAAGGTCTGTATCCATGTGAAGGGGAGAGTCCCATGTACACACACACATAGTCTCTATCCTGATGGGGGAGATACCTCCGTATGCACACACAGGTTTGCTATCCCTGTGGGGAGAGGTCCGTCTGTGCTCACTTCCAGGCTGGAACCTCCCAGCTGAGACTGAGGCTTGGTCTTGGATCAGGAGGGAGAGGTAAAGATTCAGTGATCATGCCCGTGAGAGGAGAGAGGAACTGGAGGCTACCCTCAGCAGGTAGGAACACACCTGACACTTCTAGGTCAAGGTCAGTGAGAGGCTGTGTCCTGAGTCCCTTCTCAGTGTCCTAGCCCAAGCCTGCCTGGAATGTTCCAGTTCTAAAATTAGAAATGCATTTGGGTAGCAAGTGTGTGTGGGGGGGGCGGGGGGGAGAGCAGAATATATATATCCTGTTTATTGTATTCAGGTAACCTTTCTTATTTTCTTTATTTCCTGAAGTAAAGACTTTATGATCTCTCTCTTTTTCTTTGGTTACTTCCTGAAGTGAGGAAAGAATTTATGATCGCGCTCTTTTGCTTTTAACTACTTCCTGGAGTAAAGAATTTATGATCGCTCTCTTTTGCTTTTCCTAAAGTAGGAATACACACCTTAAAAATTTGAACTAGCCAACTGGGTAAGGGAAAAGATTGTGTGGTCAAAACCTTAGCCAGTGGGGTGAGACACAGCCTTGAGACACGCGTCAGAGATTAAAAACCCGAGTGGACCGTTCACTCGGTGTGCTCACTGGCCTGTTCCTGTCTGTACGGCTATGCGTACGCACCCTCTTGCAGGAGTAAATTTTGCTTTGCCAAGGTAATTTAGTCTCACCGAGTGTCTTATATGGGACATCAGGATTCATTTCTAACACAAGGAAGGAACACGCAGGAGGTGTGGGCAAAATAAGCCAGGCATTTCTGGGCAAAAACAAGGGAAAATTTCAATCCTTGGAGTGTCCACTCCAACATCCTGCCAGAAGTTCTAACCCCAAATAACAGTGGAAACACTTTTGGGGAACAGTGTCTGCCCTCTGTGGCTCCCACCTGGGGAAGAAAGAAGCCAGGGACCTGGGGGAAGCTAGTCATGCTGCCTCAAAAGACCCCCGGTCATGATGATTCCCCCAGCTGGCAGCAGGAACACACTAGGTGTGGAACAAAACCTGGGGGCTTCAATATTCTGAAACACACACACACTTTATGCAGTTTATCAATGACCAACATTCTTACAATGCCAAAGTGACTAGAGTCCCGAACACCCACCATGCCCTCACCCCTGACCCATGAAATAGAGACCTTAGAATTTTCTCAGCTCTAGGCCCAGCAGGCCCCTTGTTGGTCTGGCTCAGTCCCTGAGAAATTCTTTTCCCAAGGCCTGAGCTGAAGTTAACCGCAGAGTTGAAACCTCATAGCTCAATGAGAAAGGGGACCCTCTAGGTGCTGCCCCAAAGACAGGGCTGTGCTGGTGGCCCACCCTGGGTGAGGACTGTGTTTCATGTGTGAGAAATAATTCTCAAGTTGGTCCATCTTCAGGAGTAAGGAAACAAAGGATCCAGAAAGTTGCTAATTGATTGAGACATAGATTTTTGGCTGATATAGCCACAGGAGCCCATTCACCTGGGCTATGTCTAAACAGGTTAAATTAGGGAGGGGAAAGGGAAACCGTTCTAGAAGTAGAAACTTTAAAATAGGAATGCAACTATATTGCTCACCCAGAGACATCAAGGCAAGTGGTCGGTTTCCCTCAGAGTAAACCCCTTCCAAGACTAAGACTCAATGGGAATACACGCTCTGATTGGTGACCACGTTCATCACCAATAAGGGGAAGTGAGGGGAAAACAGCAATGAAGCTGCAAGCTAAGCCGTACAACGTTCAATAGACTCCTGTAAACCCGTGTGGAGACCTGGTTGGCCAGCAGTGTGGCAAGACCTGGGGACTCTTGGGCCCAGAGTCAGTGACATAGCCACAGAGGACTGGAGTGGAGAATGAAGCGTCCAGCTGATAAGAAGAGAGGGCATATGCACAAGAACACCCACACTTGCAGATAATACCCACTTGACCTGGCTTCAATGACTGGATGATCAGAGCTCAACTAGAAGAAGAAAGGAGGGGGAAAAAAAAGAGTAATTGGATGCAATTTGATGAACTTGACCTACAACTATGGATGCAGTAGCTCAAAAGAGGGAACAAATCTTTACGGCGAGGATCATTCCCACCCCCTCAATACACAGAGTAGACAGGAATGGGCAACTTGGACATTGGCTACCCAAAATGGGGGTGGTGGGGGGGAGAATGTGTTTCAAAGGCAAGAAGTGACTGGCTTACAAGCTTTCAAGAGAGAACCTAGATCCAGAGGACATGAAGGAAGGTAGAATTTCCACAGAGTAATATCCAGTCTATCTAGGCGGGGCTGATGGAAGGAAATGCGGATTGGTCTCTTGTGATACGTTGTTGTTGTTGTTGTTATGTGCCGTGGAGTCGGTTCCGACTCATAGCGACCCTGTACAGGGTTTCCGAGGTTGTAAATCTTTACGGGAGCAGAAAGCCTCATTTTTCTCCCGCGGAACAGCTGGTAGTTTCTAACTGCTGACCTTGCGGTTCACAGTCCGATTCGTAACAATAGTGAATAATTGTTATCAGGACTGATTGTGAGTGATTAACTTTGCAGTCTAGGAGCGGAGGTCCCTAGTACCATCAAGGGAGAAGAGCAGAGAGTGGGACCCTACCCAGAGAAGCAGTGATGCCTGAAATGGAGGCAGAGATGATGATGTGGAGAGATGGAGTGGCTGGGGAGTTTAGTCCCAGAGAGAAAAAGGGGCTGTGTGCTGATGACTGGGGGTGGGATGAGGGGGTGGGCAGGCTTGCAAGGTATATATACCCTGTGGTTGGTTGATGATGCATGGAGGGGATTATAACCATGGCAATGAAATGATATATGTTAGTATGAATGTAAAACTAATGTTCTCCCATGTAAACTATCACATAATTCACAATAAAACATTAAAAAAAAGAATGCAACTATCAAAAGGAAATAGGGAAAGTTATTCACTCCATAGTACTCAGTCAGTGAGGAGTCGGGGGAGGGACTTGAGAGCTAGAAAAGGAGGACACTTATCAAATGCTGCCCAGTGAGTCCTCCCGCCTTGTCTTTTGGGTTTGGTGCCTGATTTTGCAAAATTGAATAATTAAGTCTCACGATCACCAAAATGGGAGTCCTGGTGTGATGCTATGGGTTAATGCGCCAAACTGCAAAGCCAGTTGAACTGCAAGGTCGGTGATTCAAGCTCACCAGCTGCTCCTCGGAAACCCTATACAGGGTCACTATGGGTGGGAACCGACTCGACAGCACTTAACAAACAAATAACAATCACCAAACTGAGTACAGATTGGATTTCTTAAGCATTCATCTGTAGGTACTCGTCATAACTCATCAGTGACCTCACACAAGATAAGGTGGTCTGCCCGTTCTCCCTCTGGAAACCCATCAGGGTAAGGTCCTAGTCAGGGGTTTGTACTCACCCACCAGTTACCAAGAAGAACCAAGGCAGTATCTAGGGTATTGACAACGTTTCTTACAAATTTGGGGGCTCATCTGGGATTTTCTGCCAGCTTGGAGCAGCAGTCCTGGTGGAAAAGGAGCCACGCCCAGCCTTGGTTTAGGGGGCCTGCTCTGCAGGGGGTATCACCTCCCAGTGAGAGCCAGAAAAGACCCAAGACTATTATAAGAGAACTAGCGAGAGAGACAGAGATGCAGAGGACTGAGAACAAACAAATCCTGGCAGCCAAGCAATCTCATGCCCTAGCCAGAGTGAGAAACAAATTAGACTGTAAGTACCACCCTGGTGGTTGGGCATTTTCAGGGGTTGAGTGTGTGTGGCTGAGATGAATCTTGGATACAAAGCGAGTGCGGAGTTCCTATCCACAGTTCTGTCCTCCCACAAAGGAAACAGCTGGTGATGGATGAAGCGAATCTTGGGGTGTGCAAGAAACCTCCAGGGAAAGGGGGATTGAGCACACAGGGGAACTCAGACATCAAACACCAAGACCAATAGAAAATGTGGAACAAAAGTTCTAGGCCTAGGAAAGAGGGAAGAAAGAAAGTGGGAGAGATAACTGCAGGCATTCCTCCTGACAGTCCTTTGGGAGGAATGTTGAGGATTTGGGGGCACAGTCCCCGAATCCGAGAAAAAGAAACAAAAGATGATTAAATATTGTTGCTTTATGTGGTCCAAAGAACCAATCCGTTCACCATCTGTGTTCTGGCCTCAATTTGGTTTCAATGAGGGCTGGGTTGTCCTCCACATAATGATAGAACTCTGCCTTCTCAGGAGGAAGTAGCCTATGCTTTTTTGTTGCTTGGTAGGGGGAGCAGAATCAGTTCAGAAGATGTTTCCTCTTAAAGAAGAAAAGGGGGAGCCTTTAGTCAAAATCATGGGAACCTATCTTGCCTGCCACCCCTCTTATGCCACATGTCAGAAAAAGACAGGAACTGAAAATAGTGAGGGAACTGGGACCAAGAATAACTAGAAAACTGAAGCAACTACTCCCTCCTACCCAGGTTTGAGAAGGGAGTTAGAGCAAAGGGCCTCCAGCAGTTTCCCCCGGCTCTCCAAATACCAAATGTTTCCCCTTAGGGAGGTCCCAGTAGGCCCTCACCATTGCTGAAGTTAGAAACTTCAAGAAGGAAATGAAATCCCTTCTTAAAGACCCTTTTGGCCTGGCAGAGCAATTAGATCAATTTCTAGGGCCCAATTACTATATTTTGGGGGAAATGATGTCCATTATGACCAACCTGTTCACAGGGGAAGAGAAGGGAATGACTGGGAGAGCAGCCATGGCACTTTGGGAGAGGGAACACCCTCCCAGGGGGTGAGATACCCTCTCTCCCAAACAGAAATTCCCCAATGTTGACTCTGGGTGGAACAACAATGACGCTGAAGACTGATGTCAGATGCAGGAATTTAGAGAACTAATAATTGAGGGAATAAGGGAATCCTTCCCCAGATCTCAGAATGTGGCCAAGCCTTTTGAAATCCAACAAGAGAGGGAGGAGACCCCATCAGTTTTCTTCCAGAAACTTAGGGATCAGATGAGAAAGTATTCCGGGTTGGATCCTGACGGCCAAATAGGACAAGGACTCCTAAAGGTCAGCTTTGTAACCAAAAGCTGGCCAGACATCACTAAGAAATTACAAAAGATTGAGGGATGGAGTGAGAAATCCATTGATGAACAGTTAAGAGAAACTCAGAAAGTGTTTGTAAGGAGAGAGGAGGAAAAGCAAAAGCTGAAAGCCAGAATCATGGTGTCTACTGTGAATGAAATTGTTAATAAGAGGCTAGAGCAAGACCCCCCTGCTTGAGGGAAGTGGGACAGTGGTCACAGTGTCCTCCTCAAAGGACAGGAAGGAGAGGGCTGGGCCAGGACCCCAAGCCCACCAGCAGATGCTTTAAGTGTGGGGAGACAGGCCATTTCAAAAGAGAGTACCCAGAGCTAAAAAGGGAAGAAAAGGTGTTTCCCCTTATGGCTGGGCCCCACCAGAAGCCCTTGATAAATCTGAAGGTAGGATCTGAAAAAGAGGAAATTACCTTCCTAAATGACACTGGGGCTGTCTGGTTCTCCCTGACCTGCCAGCTGAAAGGCACCAAGTCAAACTGACAATTAGAGACAAAGGGTTCCAGGTTCCTATATTTCAGAAAGTGTTACTCAGAAGAGCGTTCAGTCAAGTAGCAAAGAGGCTTCTCTGTGTCCCAGAAGCTGGGGTGAATCTTTTGGGATGGGACCTAATTGTAAGGCTGGGGTGAGGGTTCGGACTGGAGGAAAGGCAGGTGAAGGTAAGTCTGAGACTTCTGACTGAAGAGGAGAAAGGAAAGATCAACTTGTGAGTATGGTTTAAAGAAGGCAACAGGGGAGGGGTGAAGATTCCACCCTTGTAAGTGGAACTAAAAAAAACCAGGAGAGGTGGTCTGTAAAAGACAATACCCTATCCGCATAAAGGGGAGAAAGGGCCTACAGTGAGTAATAGAGGACCTAATGAGCAATGGCTTCCTAGAACCTTGTGTGTGCCCCTACAACACCCCAACTCTCCCAGTTAAGAAAACCGAGGGAACATATTGGCTGGCACAGGATTTGAGGACCATTAATAAAATTGTCTGAACCCATCATACAGTGGGTCCTAACCCTTATACTGTCCTCAGCAATTTCCCCTATGAACACAAATGGTTTAGCGTGGTAGACTTAAAGGGTGCATTATGGGTGTGCCCTCTTGATCCCTAGAGTAGCGATCTCTTGGCCTTGCAGTGGGAAAATCCCCAGACTGGAGGAAAAAATCACTATCGCTGGAAAATGTTGTCCCAGGGCTTCACCGAAGCTTCCAATTTATCCAGTCTGGTCCTAGAGAAAGTCTTAGAGGAGTTTCCACCACACGTAGAGACCCAATTATTACAATATGTGAGTGATTTATTAATCTCAGGGAAAAACAAGAGCCAGGTATAATAAACTGTTAGCTTACTCAATTTTCTGGCTAGAAAAGGGTTACTGAGTCTCTAAAAGTAAATTACAGTTTGTTGAAAAATAAGTGAATTACCTAGGACACCTAATCAGTGAAGAGAAGCGGAGGATAAACCCAGAACGAATTTCAGGGATTGTGAGTTTACCCTACCTAAGAGGGAACTCAGGAAGCTATTGGGACTAATTGGTTAATGTCGGTTGTAGATTGACTCCTATGCCCAAAGAACTGAAGTTTTGTATTTCAAGCTTTCAGAA
>NW_006408622.1:2434149-2434976 GCF_000296735.1 Chrysochloris asiatica
CCCCCCCATTTTGGGTAGCCAATGTCTAAGTTGCCCATCTCTGTCAATTTTGTGTACCAAGAGGGTGGGAATGAGCTTCACTATAAAGATTTGTTCCCTGTTTTGAGCTACTACATCTGTAACTATAGGTCAAGTTCATCAAATTGTAGTGGAGTACTCTTTTTTTCCCCTCTTCTGTCTTCTTCTAGTCGAATTCTGATCATCCAGCCATTGAAGCCAGGTCAAGTGTGTACCATCTGCAAGTATGGGTGTTCTTATGCATCTCCCTTTCACTTCATATCAGCTGGACGCTTGACTCCCCACTCTAGTCCTCTGTGGCTATATCACTGTCTCTGGGCCCAGGAGTCTTGCATACTGCTGGCCAACCAGGTTTCAACCCGGGCTCACAGGAGTCTATAGAATGATGTCGGACTTAGCTCACAGCTTCAGTGCTGTTTTTCCCCCACTTCCCCTTATCGGTAACCAATGTGGTCACCAGCCAGACCACATGCCTGCTCGTGTATTCCCCTTGAGTCTTAGTCTTGGAAGGGGATCCTGACAGATTTGCCATTTGGTTTTATTTTTTAGAATACGGTTCATTTTCTTGAACCTCCATGCTGAATACAATTTCCATTTCATTTGTAGGTATTTGTTGCTCCGTTGTCACTTTGGACATTTTGGAAGTCTAGACTTGGAGGTAATCTCCTTCGAGAAGATTTTCACTATTTCTGACGTTTTTAATTCTGGTGGAGGAAAACCTCTACCCAACCAGAAAAGGTGTCTACAAAAACAAAACCAGCAAATATTTAATTCCCCAGCTTGGGGCATCTGCATGAAATCAACCTGTC
>NW_006408622.1:2435716-2439151 GCF_000296735.1 Chrysochloris asiatica
AATCAGATGAGGGACAGTTTGCTATGTCTACTAGGTGGCTAAAGTCTGATCCTCAGAGCCTATGGTTTGGACGGTCAACAACGCTTGGGTCCACAGGGTCTTGACCTCCTGACTGGGTCTGCATGGTCTGCATCAGATTCCCCTTATTTATTGTTTGTTTAAGGGACGCTGCCTGTCTTAGGAGGTCAGTGCAAATTCCTCAGTCTTACCCGTCATCGAAACTCATTGCAGCATGGCAATGGCTCTTACAGTCTTTCTTGCCAACATTTCTAATGCCCTCGTCAGTGCACTCAATTCAGCTTTTTGAGCTGAGGTCCCCGGCAGGAGGGCTATTGCCTCCACCTGATTTTGTAAGATTACTATTACACACCGTGCTATCCGAGTCCCTTTCTCCATGTAACTACTTCTGTCCATGAATAAAGTCTAGTCCACCAGATATAGTCAAACAGGTCAGGTTGGCTGGAGAATACTTGGTCAATGATTTCTATACAATCATGGTTCAGCCCTCCAGTTACCACATCAGGGGAGGATGGCAGGTTTAGTTGCCCCATAATTCACAGGGTAATATTCAGATTGTCCAGTAAAACAACCTGGTATCGCCTATCCATCCTGTCATGAGCCATAGGCTTCCCTTTTTGCAGCAGGGAGACGGCTTGATGGGGATGGTGATGGGCTTGGCCAAAGTGAATTTCTCGGCCTCTTTTCTGAGAGGATATTGGTTTCTGTGGGATGGTCAGTTTCCAGGCTTCAAACAGACCTCAGCGGGGGATATTTCTTGGTTCTCCCCAGAGTTCCACTAGTCCACATGAGGGGTTTACCTGATTGTCAATCTCCTCAGCCAATGTGACTGGTTTCCTGAGTTTGAATTACTAATTGTCAGCCATATTCATGAGGAACCTCCATCTGCAGACTTTGGATTTCAGGAAGCTGTTTGAACATGCAACTCTGGAAGCAGGTCCTGGCCCAGTAAGGGGACCAGACAGTCATTTTCTTTTCCACAATGAAGCAGTCCAGGGGTTTCAGGGAGAATTGGTCCTCAGATTTCAATTACTATTACTGAACAGAACAATCACAGTCTGTTCCCCATTGTTATTTTCAGCTGGGGTCCCAGGGGTGGGAGCCACAGGGGTGGTAGAGATTTTTGCCAAATCATGCAGGACCCCCTTACCCCATGACACCGTTAGTCTTCTACAGACAATGAAACTTGTTCAACCATCTGTTGAGTTGGATGGCTTTTTCTGCCAGATCCTCCCCTGAGATTTGGACATTTATTTTTGCAGTGTGCAGGTTTTTGTAATAAGCACATCGGTCCTTGCTTAAGGCCCTCTTTCCTTTCAGGGGTCTTCCCTGGGGTCCCACAGGCTCACCGTTAGTGGTCTTTAGGAAGACTGTTACAGCCTGAGACTTCTCATGCTCTCAGCTGTTAAATACCTCGAAGGTGATGTCCACAGGCTGGGATGGATTCATGGCAATTGTCCTATTGAATTTCTGCTGTTTCTTTTTAATATCCAGGATGCTTTGGGAAAAGTCATGTTAACCACTCGGATATTTGCTGAGTCCTCAGGACCAAGGTCTGTGCACTTACAATAAGCCTGGTAGATTCATTCAAAAACTTTAGAGGGGTCCTCAGATGACATCTGCTGGACTGCCTGTACCATGTTTAAGTTCTTTTGTTTAGGAACTCCCTTCTTCAGACCTCTGAGAATGCACTTTGTATAGTACTCCAGACGTGGCAGGCCCATTTAGATTCCAATTTGTATCAGTAGAGGAATAGCTTTGGCTGGGGCAAATGTCCTGTTCAGGTTTTTTTCTCCATGGATGCATGCTGTTTCATCCCATGCCTTATCTCAGACCAGCCTTTTTCATTGCTGGTCAGGAGCATTGTCAACAGAGCCTGAATATCTGCCCAATTAAGATGATGAGTAGCAAAAATAGTGGTTATTAAACTGTTTATTTTGGTTGGGTCATCCTGGTGTGGCATTGTGGATCAATGCGCTGGACCACCAAGTCCATCTGAACTGCAAGGTCAGTGGCTCAAGCCCACCAGTCTCTTCCCGGAAACCTCAGACAGGATCACCATGAATCGAAACCGACCCGACAGTACTCAACAACCTCTCACTAAGAAGCATTTGATTTTTCCTATTTAAACAGTCCAACCAATGATAGAGAAAGGAGTATATGCCCAGTAATATCCTGCAGCTTGCCCTTCCGTATTTAATCTTATGGGCATCAGCCGAGGGGATATTGCCTTTTCTCTGTTCCGGGTAGCCCCCTCTACTGAAATGAGTCCCGAAAGATAAGGTATAGAGAAATCACTTCCAAACTGCTTTCCTCGGTGGCTGAATATGACTGGGCAGGTTCTCTAGGTCAACCTTTTTTTTTTTTTCCTAATGGCACCAGGAGTTGTAACAAGACTATACCACCATCAAAAGCTGTAATTCATAAAAAAGTAACCATTCATCTCTTTGTATAGTCACATACAGGCCTGCTTAGAACTCTGTTTTCACCTAACACTCATCTGTATTCATTTTTCCTCTGCATGGCTTTCATATTAGCAGTATAAATGCATTGTACTACATATATGTGATATAACTTATATACTCTTTGAATTCCAGGTTGTTTTCAGTTTCTTAAACCTAAATACAGGACAAAAACAAAGTAATTTTATAAACAAATAGACAATCTGACCTCCTATCACAGCATTGTAACACAGTGGTTGAATAATTCCAGCTGTAAGATGGTATAATAATTTAAGGATCCATTCAAAAGTTCTTTGTCCATCATCTAGATCATACATTGGAGTCCTGGTGTGGCACTGTGGGTTAATGTCTCAGACTGCAAACCCGTTTGAACTGCAAGGCCGGTGGTTCAAACTCACCAGCTGCTCCTTAGAAACCCTATACAGGGTCGCTATAGGTCGGAACCAATTGGACGGCACTTAACAACAACAGATCATACATTGGCTAAGCTGTATTACAGCACAACACCATTTACTTTGATGTCATAGGAGGGTACCCATATAGAAACCAGTCCGAATTACGTCTTACAGCGCTTTTCTTTCAGATTGAGGCCTATATTTCCATTTTATATACAGAGGTTAAGCTTAACAGAAACAGAAGGAACACTTTTAGGAAATTACTTCCTGCCTACCATGCCCCAATGTGTGCACCCAGAATAAAGCAAGGGGATCTCAAACATGTAGGCTGCAGTGAGTGCAGGAGACACTGGACTTCCCAAGAAAAAATTCTTGGCAGCGCTGCTTGGAGTGTTTGGTTACTGTGCTCCTGGACTCACCTGTCCAGGTGGCCAGCGGGCCTCTCTCATGGTGATGCGTTCACAACAGACAGATTGCTGTTCCTTTTGCGAGGATTTTCAACTGTCGCTTAGTATTGGAGAGGTTTTTTTTGGTTTTTTAAGATTTTTATTGTGGATTGA
>NW_006408622.1:2440236-2475782 GCF_000296735.1 Chrysochloris asiatica
TGCACACAAGACCTCGTTTTTTTAAAATTCATTAACATATATTTTAAGATTGTTGTCTCCCTATGAGAATTTCCCATAGCACCTAAGTATTCTGTAGCTGTAGCTGTTGGAACCACACAGACCAGGTGCAACAAGCCACGCTTTGGCTACATTTACACTAACACTCCACCAATCACAGAGTTTATGGCTGTTCCACTCCCCTTAGGGGAACCCCTGACTGAGGCCTCTAGGTGAGACCTTGGAATTTGATCCGTTTTTCCGTAGGGAGAGGCCTGACTTGGTTTAACTCAGGGCCTTACCTGTTCCAGAAGTCTTGGCTGGTTGGTTCTCTGGTTCACCCCTCCTTTCCAGACTGGTCAGGAGAGGTAGGTATGGCAGCTGGCTGTCCCCACTCTGAGGAGGAGGGACCATCAAATGTGGCGATAGTGCACTGTCTCATCTGCTGAGGGGAGCTCACCACCAGCCACTCCCTGACTCTGAGCCAGTGGCTCAAGGGTCAGGGAAACAAATGTTACAGCAGTTTTAGATCCGAGAGTATTACAGCACCTTTAGATCTGTCCCCAGACAAACCGAGGCCACTCAGAGAGGTGAAACAAAGTTTCAGGTTTATTAATCTGGCTGGCTCAGAGGAGCTACTGTCTCCAGCTTCTGAGCCCCAAGTAAAGGTTCAATGCAGGCTTATATAGAAATAGAAAGAGGCTAGGTTTTGGACCTGTTTGAGGACAGGGGGAAATCAGAAGATTGGTCCTGCTCAGTAACCTGATTAGCATGCTAGCTTGTCTCCTGGGTAGGGAGGATTGATCCCACTCAGTAACCTGATTAACATTCTAGCTGGTCTCCTGGGAGGGAGGCAGTAGGTTAATGTTTTACCTTTTCCTGTTCAGTACCACACTTAGCTCCCATCTGGCTAGTGGCATCTAACTGGCTAGCCACCCTTTGTAGGACATCTCTGGTGTCATTTATGAACCTCTACTGGTTAATTAATTCAACAACAACAACTGGTTAATTAATTCAGTCTACATTTTTTTTAGACCATCAGAAATGTATACTCTCAAGCCCTGCAGCTATCCAATTCTTAGCTTTAAAGCTCATTAGGAACTCCTATAGGGACTCCAACAGAGTTTGTATAACTATATGGATGAAGAGATCAGGGAGAGCTCTCTGGGCTTGAGATTCTAGACCAACACGCACATCCCAGTCCAATCGGACGGCAGCAAATCTCAGACATTCCCTTTTCCACAATACTCTGAGGGCCAAATAGGCTCACCAGTGACATTTTGGACATGGGTGCAAGTTGTCATTTCTCCAATGGGCACTGTGAACCCTGCTCCCTGCCTTGAAAGACAAGAAGAGTGGTTCACCATCCCTGTGGACTACAAACTAATTGTCTTTGACAAGCCCTTACAAGTTTCATTTCCCCAAGTGTCCTTGTCTTAGTACAGAGCCAACATGCAATACATGCCCGAATCCCAACCAAGGGAAAAGGAAATACCTGTGCCTATGGTTTATCAGCTGTGCAAACATGGCAATCACTTTCATTGAGAACCTGTACTGAATGAATATTTAACCCATTCTACCCATGTGTTCACATGTCTATATCTTGTTTCTATGGCAAATCTAAGGTCTTTTACCTCAATTACTTCTATTCTTTCAGGGTCCTTTTCAGCCCACAGGGCCCTATCCAGAGATGTGGACACCCATTCCATAGACCCAGATTACTACTCTTGGCTCCCTATCACTGACAGTGGAGACATTAATGAAGATAATTCTAATTTGAGGATTTGAGAGCATGATGCCATGGTTACATGTATTAGCAACCTGACCAGCATGTTGTAGGCAAAAGCTCTTTGCACCTCCCCTATGGTAATGATACATTTTAGCCAAACCCACCTCATCTGGCAGAGGTATGGCAAGGAAGCCTCTCAGACTCTTTTCAGAGTCACTTTGAGAGGTTCCCTGGGCGAGGGACATGATTCCCACTGGTTTCCATTGAGGAGAGTCCCTGTTCACGTGTTCCTTTACTTGAGTATAGTGAGTCCCCCACTTCTCCGTGGTCTGGACAGCCATCTCATTGGTTAACTGCACCTGGTAAGGGTCCTCCCAGTCCAGTTGGAGTCTGTCCTTTTTACAGGTCTTGATCAGCACCAATTCTCCCCGTCAGAAGTGATGAACAGTGAATTTGAAGGGAGGGGTTTAGACCAAGAATCCTTTTAACCTGAGGGTTGGCAAAACAGAAAGGGCCAGCACATAGTTTCTCAGGCATTGATTTCTAGTTTGCATGGTAGGTAGGTCTATGATCCTTCCCAGGTAGGGGATCCTCTTTATGGTGTCATGGTGTCCCTTTGATAGTGAATGCCATTCGACCCTTTGGCTTCAAAACTTCTGAGAGGAATACTGGCTTAGTGGGCATGGGGGTAAGAGTGTTATATATATATATATTGATATATATCCTACAAATATATGAGTTTTAAAGAGGTAAACACAGTGAGGAAACCAGACAGCTGTTGTTGAATGGAGGGGATATCAATCATTGAGATGAAACAAAGTATATGATTTGTAGAATGTAAAACTGATAATCTTGTCTGTAAACCTTCACTCAATTCACAATATATATATTTTTTAAAGAAACACAAGGCACAGGGAAAAATGGGATAAGTGATGTTACTTTGAAGGGAATGAAGTCATTGAGATAAAGTGTATGATTTGATGAATGCAAAACTATGATCTGCTCTGTAAACCTACACTCAATTCACAATAAAATGTTTTTTTAAAAATTAAGAAAAGGTTTTATTGATAAAAGAAACACAGGACAGCAAGGTTGGTTTGAGCAGCAAGATGTCCATTCAAACCAACTAGCTGCTCCTCGGAAATCCTATCAAGGGTCTCTATGAGTTGGAACTGACTTGATGACACTAACAACAGCAATAAATGATGGTTACCAGGGGTAGGAGAAAAAAAAAAATTCTGAGAGAATTAACATGAAGCTATTCAGGGATAACACATTCTCACAACGGTATTTACACACTAAAAGAAACATTACTGGGTCTATCATCTTTATGCATGAATACAGTACTACACTTAAAAGCTTCTCAAACAGAAATGTCAATTAAACGTACTTTAACATTATAACCTTGTCAGATGAACTGGGACTCTATCAATACTCATGGCTACAGCACAATAACCTTCTCTTTCTCTTAACAAGACAAAATGCATACATACAGAGTGGCCCAAATTTTAACAAAAAGTGTTCTCAATTCAGAAACAGTATTGGTACACCAAATATCTTTTAAAGCAGTATTATGTTCTCAGAAGATCTGAAACAGTAACACAAATAAAAAAGAAAGAAAGAAAACACACACAAATACAGTCGTGAGCAATGTACAATTAAAAAAATTACTATCACACCAGCCAAGCACCATTTAAAATGGATTAATTTATACCATTTTATTGCAGATAAAAATATCAAAGATATTAAAACAGATCAAAATTAACTTCAGTGCCCACCTCAGATTTGAGTTTCACCTTGAATGTGCACACTCAGAATTTAGCATTGTAATTTCAAACTGTCTATATCTACATTTACCTTTTTTTGTTTTCTTTGCTCTTCAACACTTTAAAAAGGTCTTGTGCCACAGATTTGCCTGATGCAATATGTCATTTGATTTCTTTGTTGTTGTTTTTATGTTTACCTGTGCTTTATTTATTTTTTATATTGTTTCATTGCTGGGTCCCGAGTCCCCAGCTGCTCCATCTTTCCATGTCATCATCTCTGCCTCCATCTCGGTGATCGCTGCTTCTCTGGGTAGGGTCCTGCTCTCCGCTCTTCTCCCTTCATGATTCCAGGGACCTCTGCTCCTAGCCTGCAAAGTTAATCACTCCCCTCCTTGCCACAAAATGTCTACTTTTACATTTATAACCTTCACAGTCAGTCCTGGTAACAATTATTCACCCTTGTATCACAAGAGACGTATCCGCATTTCCTCTCATCAGCCCAGCCTAGACAGATTGGATACTACTCAGTGGAGATTCTACCTTCCTCAACGCCCTCTGGATCTAGGTTACTTCTTGAAAGCTTATAAGCTAGTCACTTCTTGCCTTAGTAGCCCTCCCCCCAGCCACCATTTTGGATACTATCTACATTTATCTTAAGAATTATATTTGAAAAATACTGTATCTCCCCCCAAAACATCACTAGGCCCTTTGTTACTGGCTGCAGGTCCCCTCCACCTCTTCTATGGGGATAGGGTATTGTTTTCTGTGGACCATACCCCCTGAATTTTTTGGGTTTTGTTTTTAGGGGGCTAGAGTTTAGTTTCACCCACAAGCGTGGAATTTCCAGCCCTTACTCGTTGCCTTTTTAATACAATGCTCACGGGTCGATCTTTTCTTCCTCCTTATCAGTCAGAAGTCTCATATTTACCTTCATCTGCCCCTCATCCTCTCTAATCCTAGCCCCAATTTTACAATTAGTTCCCGTCCCCCAAAATTCAAAAGCTGATCTCAAGTTTTATGAGAGTAATCACCTTTTCTTCCTTTTTTATCTCTGGACATTCTCTTTTGAAATCGACTGTCTTCCCACACTTATAACATCCACTGGTGGCCTTGGGGACCTGGTCTAATCCTCTCCTCCCTTTCCTCTGAGGAGACCTAGCACTGTAATCACTGTCTCACTTCCCTTGAAAAGGGGGGTCTTGTTCTAGCCTCTAATAACTATTTTATTCACAGTAGACACCATGATTCTGGTTTTCTGCTTTTGCTCCTCTTCCTCTCTACAGAAACTTTCTGAGCTTCTCTGAACAATGGGTTTGTTATTCCAGTGCACTCCCTGCTATTAACCAGACTACAGCCTGATTCCCTGGGCACTCAACGCCCCTATTTCCTGGAAGTTTCTCATTCATTCCGACTTTTGTTTATCTTTTTCTGGGTTCAGGACTGTTCCCCCAAGCCCTCAGCATTCTCCCCAAAGGCCTATCAGGAGTAATGTCTATGGGGGTCTTTCCTTTCCTACTCCCTTCTTTCTTAGGCCTAGAATTCGATTCCCCACTTTCTATTGGTCTTGTGTCTGAGATACCCCATATACCCAGCCCCCTGTCCTGGAGATTTCTCATACACAGCCCTGAGACTTCACTTTGTCCATCAACAACTGGATTGAGACTCAGCACTTGCTTCACATCCAAGATGTATCTCAGTCACAATGTGACCCCTGAAAATGCTTGACCACCAAGGTGAAACTTACAGTCCAATATTCCTGCCCTGGCCCGTGCACAGATTGCCTGGTCACCACAATGATCTGTTCTCAGTCCTTCACGTCTCTCTCACTAGTTCTGATCATCTTTCAACAGTCTCAGGTCTTTTTCTGGTTCTCACTGGCAGGGATCACCCTTGGGGAGCAGGCCGCCTAAACCAAGGCGGGACATGGCTTCTTTTCCACCAGGGCTTTCTACAAGCAGGCAGAAACCCCGGCCAGGGACCCAAATCTGTGAGAAACGTTGTTGATACTGACAAACGCTCAAGAAATCCAATCTGTATTCATTTTAGTGAGAGTCAGGTTTTCTTTATTCAATTTTGCAAAATTGGGTACAAACCCAGTAGACACAGGCAGACATACTGCATGGCTGGCCCGCAAACAGTTTTATTCCCCTGTCTCGAAAAAGGCCCTCTCCAGTTCCCCTGTTTGCAATGGCACATCAAAGTGCGGTTCTTGAGGTCCTCACCCAGACAAGGGGGAGTGGGGGGACGAAGCAACCCATTGCCTTTGTGTCCAGACTGTTAGATCCTGTCTCAAGAGGATGTGTCCAGGTACTAGCTCCTACTGCCCTGCTCATGGCGGAGAGTCGAAAGCTGACTTTCATGGGCAATACTACTAAAAAAAGGTGGCCTTGATTTGACCACTGAGATTTGCTTAAACTCTGCTAGCTTTCTATGGAAAGGAGAAGAAAATCCAGGGATACTTGAGCACAGCCGCCTAGACATTATAGAATACTAAACTAAGATCAGACAAAACCTAAGAGATATTCCTCTGCATGAAGGAGACAGACTGTAGGTGGATCCTCCCAAGTACCTGAAGGAAATAGGCATAATGGTTATGGGGTAAATAGATGGGGTAAATCAGTCCCTCTGTGAGAAGGGGAGAGTATCTCATAATTCATCAGCACGAACCTGTGAACTCTATCTCGATCGAGCCCTAAAGCTTCTCATGAGATGAGAAGGAACCGTCTACAAGAACTCAAAGTACATTTGGGGGTTGTACATAATTTTGGAGGAAAATTTTGGAGGGAAGGAGGGACTATGAACAGCAAAGGAAAAGAATTAATTCATGGAGATCTGGTTAGGCAAGTCCTAGACAGCCTCCGACTCTCCCTGGAAATAGCAGGAGTTCATGTAAATTGTCACAAGCAGGGAAGTAATATGGAGACCATTGGTAACTGGCTGGCAGATGAAGCGGCCAAGCAGGCCTCTTTGGAAGAGGAGACCCGACTCCTCTGTCTAATACTCCATGTTCTGGGAGTGACAACCTAAGAAGAGTTCATTAAAACTGGGGCCATCAGACTGAGGATGGGTGGTGAGTCTTCCCAGATGGGAGGGAAATGATAAGCCAACCTATGATGAGAGAATTATTGTCCATACTGTATAAAAGGAGTCATTGGGGTCTGCAGGCTATGTGTGATGCTGCGTGAAGAACCTACGGGTGTGTTGGTATCTACACTATCGCCAAGCAGATATGTGGGGGCTGCATAATCTGCCAGAAAATTAATAGGAAGGTGCTCAGGAGATACCCCGCAGCAGGAAGGCCTTCAGGAGACACCCCATGGGAGGAAGGCCTTCAGGAGACACCCCGCGGGAGGAAGGCCTTCAGGAGACACCCCGCGGGAGGAAGGCCTTCAGGATTGAGGCCGTTTCAGAGTGTTCAGGTAGATTCCATGGAGTTTCCCAGAGTAGGAAGCCTAAAATATCTGCTGATAACAGTGAACCATCTTTCTGGCTGGGCTGAGACCTTCCCTTCAGCCTCGGCTACCACTGGCAATGTTATCAAAATTATCCTAGAGCAGATTCTACCCAGGTTTAGTCTAGCAGAGAATATTGACTCAGACAATGGGAGAGACTTCACTTCCCAAGTGTTGAAGGGAGTAATGGAAAGCTTAGATATCAACTGAACTCATTATACTCCCTGGCACCTTTCCTCCTCAGAAAAAGCAGAATAAAATGTATCAGACTCTTAAACAGCACATTACAAAATTAGTCTTAGAAACTAAATTGCCATGGACTAAGGAGCTCTGGTAGTGTATTGGTTACAAATCGGGCTGCAAGCCTTAAGGTCAGCAGTTCGAAACTACCAGCTGTTCCGTGGGAGAAAGATGAGGTTTTCTGCTCCCGTAAAGATTTACAGCCTCGGAAACCCTATGCAGGGTCCCTGTGAGTCGGAACTGACTCCAGGCACATAACAACAACAACAAGTGCCTCCCAATATCCCTCCTCAGAATCAGGGTGGCCCCAAGGGAGGGATCTAGGGTTATTCCCTTATGAACTATTGTATGGGCTCTTCCCTACCTGGGAAGGACCACAGACCTACCCACCACGGAAACTAAAGATCAATTCCTAAGGAATTGTGTGCTGGCCTAAGCCCCCCACCTCGAATTCACCTTTCATCACTTCCTTCTCTCCTACATTCACTGCTTCCTCAGCTTGAAACACCTACTGCCGGAAGTGAGTTCATAGGTAGCCTGCCCTTGTGCCTCACCCTGGTGTGTGGTCTTCCTGCTGCCACACGGTTTGGTATATCTGACCCCACTAGTATCCTGGCTCCAGAAATGGACACAGGACACCAGTCTGGGCAACCGGTCCATCCCATTACTGACCAGAGGGACCCTCAGAGAACTTCCAGAGTCAACAGGACTCTCCCCCTGTGCAGGGGATGTGGTCCCTGAAGACAAGTGGGCAGATGAGTTACAGTCCAGCATCCAGAAGATCTAGGGGAAAAGAATGGAGGTGAGGGTCCTGGGGTCCAGAGTCACATCACAAGTGAGCTCACTGACAAGCAGGCCCAGCCTGGGGAGAGCCTTGCAGATTTGAATTCAATTAGGGAGAAATCCACCCAACAATGAACAGCTCCAAGATAGGAAACTGAACATTCAAAAGCACAATGGACACAGTGATTGTTTCCTTATTCAGCTGGAAAACAATGCTGACATCTTACTCAGCAGCAGCCTTGGCTGTCTAGGCGAGTGATTATCACGGGAATCAAAATGCCTACAAGGAACATAATTCAGATGCAAACCTGATTTGGGGAAACAAAGCCCACCTAGCCCTCCTCAATTTAGGGAGACAAAGATGAAGAAAGACTACAGGGCTTTGAGGATGTAGGTTGTGGAGGCAACTAGATTCCTCCACTACTTGACTCCAAGGTAGTTTTACACACTGATCTTCAGATGCAAAGGTCGAGAAGTAAGTGGTTTCAATCAATAAGTCTTCAGAGAATGACTAGGAGGAAATTAGCACCGGTTGGACAGAAGAGACGGGTTGCTGTTGAGGCTACCCAAACCCTTTGGATCTTTCGTTTAATTGAGGCATGACGTCTATCTAGTGACGTGCACACATCTTAGATGTTTGGTTCTGTAAGCTTTCCCTTCACATCCCAGAGATGAAGATGCACAACATCCTAGTACCCCAGAAGGCTATGTTGGCCTCTCCCAGCCCCCAGGAGTCTTCACTAGCCTCACTTCTATCATGAGAAGGGTTTTCCCCCTGGGTTGTTGTTTTTTTCCCTTCATGTCAGAACAATCACACAGTAGGTAGCTTTTTGTTCAGACGTCTGTCTTTGTTCAGCATTGTGAAATTCTTTCATGTTGTGAGGATCACTTATTTGTTTTGTTTTCTTTGTGGTACAAGGGGACTTCAAAAAGTTCATGGAAAAATTCCATTATCTTTTCATTCCATTTTTTCCACAAACTTTTTGAAGCCTCCTTATAATGAGATCCTTTTGTAGATTTTAGGACTCCTAGTGTATATGGACTCCTAGTGTGGCGCTGTAGGATCAGCACAGGGCTGCAACCACCAGGTCAGCAGTTCAAGCCCACCAGCCGTTCCTCGGAAACCCTCTACAGGGTCGTTATAAGTCAGAACCACACTTAACAATAACAACATGGCAGACTTTTAATATGATTGCTTGTTTCCCTGTACTAGAATGTGAGCTCCAGGAAGGGAGGAATTTTTGTCTATTTTGTTCAAGTATATTCCCATTGCTTGTCTTGTTGTTAAATGTCATTGAGTCGGTTCTGACTCATAGCGAACCTGTATAGGGTTTCCAATGAGTGGCTGATTGGTTTGAACTTTGAACCTTGTGGTAGTCCAGTACTTATCCTATAGCACCACACCAGGAATCCCCATTGCTTGTAGGTATTTAATATATAATGAATAAAATTTCTAAATGATGCATGTAATTTTTAATATGTATGTATACATACAGTAAGCGCTGGACTGTGAACCACAAGGTCCATGGTTCAAGCTGTCAACCACTCCATGGAAGAAAGATGAGGCTTTCTACTTCCGTGAAGATTCAAAGCCTCGGAAACCAGATATAGGATTGCTATGAGTCAGAAATGACTCAACTTGTTAATTGCCTTAGAGTGGGTTTTGACTTGTAGCAATCCTGTTTAGGGTTTCCAAAGAGTAGCTGGTGGATTTGAACTGCTGACCTTATAGTTCACAGTCCAGTGCTGATCCTACAGTGCCACACCAGGAGTCCATATACACACATACATATATATATATAAAGTTCAGGTGTAGCACTGTGGGTTAATGCGTTGGACTGCAGTATTGGTTTGAACCACAAGGTCAGTGGTTGAAGCTCACCAGTACTCCTAGGAAACCCTATACAGGGTCACTATGAGTCGGAACCAACTAGATGGCACTTAACAACAACATATATACTGGCAAGTGGATTTTCTCCCTTCTAATTTTCATCAACACAAATTCATGCATCCCACAATCCCATAAATATGATGAGCATCTCCTCCAAGCCAGGCCCTGACACCTGTACCATCTCAGGTTTATGTACCCATTCTGGGGAGGCCTGAGTGTTAGAAAGACTGCTGTCTCCCCTGTGGGTCTTTGAAGCCAGCTCCTATTACAGTAGACTGAGACCTACATTCCAAGTAACCCACCAGAAAGACTACAGTGAAAAAGACTGACAATACCAAGTGTTGGTGAGGATGTGGCGCGACTGGAATTCTACACTATTGAGGGTACCACTTCTGCTTGGAGTGGACGCTGAGGCAGCAGCAAGTTCCCATCCATCTGTGTGAGGGTACATAGGGCTGCTCTCTCCACCGATGACTTACTTTTCTTAACCATTAATGTCATCAATCACCACCCACCTGTCTGTTTATTTATTGTGAAGACTTACATGTTGCTGTGATGCTGAAAACGATGACACCTGTTTTCAAATGCCATCAGGGCCACCCATGGTGAGTTGGTGTCAGCAGAGCTTCTAGACTAAGACACACTAGAAAGGCCTAATGACCTTCTTTCAAAAAATGAGCCAACGAAGCTCGTCTGCATTACATGAAAACAGTTTTCAACTGGCTTACGCTGGACCCTTTATCTGAATAACATGATGTTTATTGAAGTAAAGAGCCATCAAGGGCAATGTAGGACCAGGCAGTGCTTTGTGTTTATTATACATAAGGTCATCATAAGTGGGAGTCAACAGAGGGTTCGCTAAAGCCAAATATACATATATTCAGATCCCAATAAAGAGAGTCCCAGTATTTGGGAACATTCATGCCTTTTTTGGTGTGCATTTTTCTTAATTGGCTTGTTTTCTGAAAACATGATTTCAACACTCTTTCCCTTAATACATACATATTTTTTACCCAGTTGGGTAAAAAAAAAAAATGCATATAACAGGCTATATTATATATACAAGCTGTTCCAGCGTCTATTCCAACAAGTGGTGAGTCCGTGTGTCAGAGTCGAACTATGCTCCAATGGTTGATTTTCTGGATATCTCTGAGTGGATCCAAGTCACCAAACTTTTGGGTTGAGTTAACAGTTTGCACCACCCAGGGGCTCCAGTGGAGTGTATTGTTGTTAGGTGCCCCTTGAGTTGTGTCTGACTCTGCAACCCCATGCACATTAGAATGAAACACTGCCAAGTCCTGTGCCATCCCCATGTTCTTGTGTTTGAGCCCACTGATGCAGTCACTATGTCATTCCACCTCATTGGGGGTCTTCCTCTTTTTCACTGACCTCTACCTTACCAAGCATGATGTCCTTTTCCAGGGACTGGGCCTTCCTGATAACATGTCCAAAGTACGTAAGACGAAGTCTTCCCATCTTCACTTCTGAGGAGAATTCTGGCTGTACTTCTTCTAAGACAGATTGGTTTGTTCTTCTGGCAGTCCACGGTCCTTTCAACATTCTTCACTAACACCATAATTCAAATGTATTAATTATTCTCTGGTCTTCCTTATTAATCGTCCAGCTTTCACGTGCATATGAGGCAATTGAAAAGACCATGGCTTGGGTCAAGTGCACTTAATCCTTAAAGTGACATCTTTGCTCTTGAACACTTTAAAGAGGACTTCTGCAGGAAACTTGCCCAATGCAATACATCATTTGATTTCTTGACTACTGCTTCAATTAATATTGATTGTGGATCGATCATTTCTCCATTTATCATGATGTTGTCTATTGGTCCAGTTGTGAGGATTTTTGTTTTCTTTACATTGAGTTGTAATCCATACTGAAGGCTGTAGTCTTTGATCTTCATCAGCAAGTGCTTCAAGTCCTCCTCACTTTCAGTAAGCAAGTTTGCATCATGTGCATATCACAGGCTGTTGATGAGCCTTCCTCTCATCCTGATGCTGAATTCTTCTTCATATAAACCAGTTTCTCAGATTATTTGTTCAGCATACAGACTGAATAAGTATGGCAGAAGAATCTACCCATGATGCATACCTTTCCTGATTTTAAACTGTGAGAAATGTTGTCCATACTGACAAACACTCAAGTAATCCAATCTGTATTCATTTTAGTGAGAGAGAGGTTTTCTTTATTTGATTTTGCAAAATTGGGCATCCAACCCAGTAGACACGGGCAGACGTGCCACATGGCTGACCCACAAAGTTTTATACCCCTGTCTTAAAAAAGCCCCTCCTCCAGTTCCAGTTCCCCACGTACAATTCTTCCCATTTTCCCTCTCCCCCAGAGAAACCAAAATGGCTTGCCCATGGTCTTAATGACTATATTCTTATTTAAAGTTCCAAGTCCTAGAACAGATTTCTTTCCTCCCTTCCCCCAACTCATCCTGCTTACATACCCCTGGGTGTGAATCAGCAATCTATGTCAGGCTGGTCTAGTAATCTCATGAGCCCTTTATAGTCCTTAAGGTGGATATCTTGAGAATTTCTCACAAAACCATCCAGTATCCCCTTGTTCTATGCAAATGACTGTCTCTTAGTCTATGTACAGGTTCCTAATGAGCACAATGAAGTGTTCTGAAATATATTAAAGGTAATAAATTCGATGGAGAATAACAAAGCAAGAAAAGGGATGATGAGGACAGAGTGGCTACAATTTCAGATGGGGTGGCCACAAACAGTGGATTTTAATCAGGACCTAAAGGAGATGTCTTTTTGTGGCGCTGTGGGTTAATGCACCAGACTGCAAAGCCATTTGAACTGCAAGGTCGGTGGTTCAAACTCACCAGCTGCTCCTTGGAAACTCTATACAGGGTCGCTATGGGTCGGAATCGACTCGACGGTACTTAACAACAACAACAACAACAAAGGAGATGAGGCAGAAAGCTATGCAGATGTTTGGGGAATAACAAGTGTCAGTACCCTGGGGTGCGGCTGTTCCTGGCATGGCATGGAGTATGGAGGTCAGTGTGGCTGGAGCAGAGTGATGATGGGGGCAGGGGGTGGGATACAGGACAGATCGGCAGTAGTGGGTATGGAAAACTCATTTGAGGAAACCGCTGCAAAGAAGAGAAATGGGACATTTCGTGAGGGAAGTGAGGCTGAAAAGAGCTGAATTTTGTTTTGTTTTTTATACAACTTTCTTGAGATATAAATCCTATATCACTAGGAGCTGAAGTCAGAACTGTAAAGGGCACTGTTAGGATGTTGGTTTTCCTTGAAGGGCTTTCAGCAAAGAGCGGCATGACTGACTCACCTGTTAACAAGGTCATCCGCTGCTGTGATAAGGCTGCAAAAAGAGGGTGAGACAGCTGGGAAGTCACTGAGATGGCTACTGCAGTATTTGAGATAAGAAGTAAGGATGACTTGGAGTTGAGGTGGTGAGGAGATGAAATTATGGTTATAGCTGAAGGTAGAACCATCAGAACTTGTAAATGGATTGGTTATAGGGCATTAAGAGAAAGAAATCAATGAAATCAATTGGATATCAGGAGGGACCAGTTACTGGAGATGGATATCATGTTTGGTGAAACGGAGGGCCGGAGAAAAAGAGGAAGACCTGGCAAGATGGATGGGCTCAGGCCTAGCAATGATTGTGAGGTTGACCCAGGTCTGGGCAGTTGTTTCGTTCTGTTGTGCATAGGGTCACTATGAGTCGGTACTGACTCAATGGTACCTAACAACATGATAGGTAACTCTATGTTTAACATTTTGAGAAACTGACAAATGGTTTTCCAAAGTGACTGTACCAGGTTATATTCCCACCAGCAATGTATGGGGTATCCATTTCTCCCCATCCTCATCAATACTTGTCTTTTTTTTCAGCACTCTAAGAGTCCTGGTGTGGCACTGCAAGATATTGTGCTGGACTGTAAAGTCAGTTTGAGCCACAGGGTTGGCGGTTCAAACCCACAAGCTGCTCCTTGGAAAACCTGAGTTGGAATTGATTTATTGGCACTTACCAGCAACAGTGGGAATTGTTACAGCAGTTTTAGATTCATGGTCGAAGAAACTGAGGCCACTCAGACAGGTGAAGCAGAGTTTCCGATTTTATTAAGCCAGCTGACTCAGAGGAGCTAATTTCTCCAGATTCTTAGCCCCAAATGGAGGGCAACACTGGCCTATATGGGGTCAGAGTCAGGGAGGGGCCAGGCTGCATACCTGTTTGAGGGCAGGGGGAAAACCAGGAAGATTGGTCCCATACAGTAACCTGATTAGCATTTTAGCTTGCCTCCTGGGCAGAGAGGGCAGTGAATGATTTTTACCTTTTCCTGTTCATTACCCCCTTTGATGCCCTTTGGGACCTTTTCCCTAGGGGCATCATCTATGTAAGGAATGGTATTTTGGAATTGATTTGGATTGTTTGTACCCCTTTCGATTGACTCATTTTAATGGCAGTTTCCATGGCCCTGATTGCTAGTGGAAGGATGTATGGACTGATTAAGTAAATTCCAAATAAAACAGAACCCCACCCATGAGGGTCTTGAATCTTGTAAAGGTGAAGAACTACCCTCCCCATAAATTCTGTGGGTTCCAACCACTCCAGGTTTGCACAGGGACCTGGACAACTTTCTGCATTTTCACAAGGTCTTCTACTGCCAGATCTGGTCGTCTACTTGTATGCAGCCCTGGTGTGGCGCTGTGGGTTAATGCACCAGACTGCAAAGCCGTTTGAACTGCAAGGTCGGCGGTTCAAGCTCAGCAGCTGCTTCTTGGAAACCCTATACAGGGTCTCTATGAGTTGGAATTGACTCAACGGCACTTAACAACTACAACACTTGTATGCAGCAGTTAGCAAAATTAACAAAAATTAAATATCCCTCCTCCCTCCGCAGCCAATAAGTAGTTCAGGGCTAATCTATTTTGATAGATGGCATTTAGTATCTGGGTCTGTTGATGCGTAAGTAGGGTTAGGACCACCTCAGTTCCATTGGTTATAGATTCAATTACCTGGGGGGGGGAGGGGGCTCTCTTTTATAGCAACTATAAGGAACTCTGGTAGCGTAGTGGTTATGAATCGGGCTGCGAGCCGCAAGGTCAGCAGTTCGAAACTACCAGCGGTTCCATGGGAGAAAGATGAGGCGGTCTGCTCCCGTAAAGATTTACAGCCTTGGAAACCCTGTGTAGGGTCACTATGAGTCGGAACCGACATAACAACAACATATAACAACACATAACAACAACAACAACGTAGAAGAGTAGCGTGGTTACTGTTTACCCACCTTGGTGGTGTAGGTGTATAGATTACACAGATTTCTCCCTTTCTCACACTCCAAAGTCGAATTAAAATGAGTCCTATGGCGGACATCCTCATGCTTCAGCCTCGTGTAGATCAGCCAGCTCCCGGTTTGTGGCTGAAGCAGGGTGTGTTATACGGTGTTACCTTCTAAGGGTTGGTAGGGTTCACTTCAGCTTCTCACGGGGACAAGGCTTTGTTCAGTCTGCTGTGGTGAATCCAGGTGGGGACTCCTTCTACCTTGGCTGCTGGGCTTGGGATAGTTTCTTGTACTAGCCCTCAGTAATCTTTGCAGATGTTTCTGGATGCCTTCCTGAAAGGAAAAACAAATCAGATACATTTATTACACTCTGAGCTAAATAGGCCTAAATGTTTTTCATCCTGTTGAAAGGAAAATGTCTTATGAGTCCCATTGTGTCCAAGTTGAGTCCGGCTAACTTGACTGCTGACAGGGTGGCTACAAGGACTTCCCAGGGTCCAGTCCACTTTTTTCTCTAACTGGTTTACAGGTCTGTTTCTCCATGCTCTGAGCAGAATATGATTTCCACGTTGGAAGGGATCAGGTTACCTGTAGGGAAGGAAGCAGATCTGGGAAGAGCAATTTTACAAACAATAGAAAGTATGTGGTGGAGATCTTGTGCATACCACTGCACCCTTAAACCTTGGCTGAGGTCAGGTAGAGGGTTGAGGGAAGCTGCCTGGGAAGGTTTACTGTATACAACTTTATTGTTGTTGTTGTTATGTGCCGTGGAGTCGGTTGCGACTCATAGCGACTCTGTACAGGGTTTCCGAGGCTGTGAATCTTTACGGGAGTAGAAAGCCTCATCTTTCGCCTGCGGAACAGCTGGTAGTTTCAAATTGCTGACCTTGCGGTTCGCAGCCCGATTCGTAACCACTACGCTACCAGAGCTCCTTTGTATACAACTTTATAAGGGCTCAATTTAAGCCCACTTCTGGGGGCTACCTGAATTCCCGGCAATACCTGGTCCCAATGTACATAAATTTCCTGACACTTTTGTCATTTGTCTCTTTAGTGTATGGTTCATGTTCTCCAACCTCCACATTGAATGAAATCTCCATTTCATCTGTAGGTGTTTGCTGCTCCGTTGTCACTTTGGACACTCTGGAAGTCCAAACTTGGAGGTAATCTCCTTCAAGAGGATTTTCACTATTTCTGAAATTCTCTGGTAGGGGAAAACATCTACCTAACCAGAAAAGGTGTCTATAAAAACAAAACCAGCAAATATTTATTTCCCCAGCTTGGGGCATCTGCAGGAAATCAACCTGTTAATTTCCAGGGGGTTGTTGACCTTGATATTAGTGCAGGCCAGCCTGTCTTGGGACTGTTCTTGAGGCAGGTAACAGTCAGTACTAACCTCCTGAATGAATTTTTTGAAAATTTCTTGTTCTAGTGCCAGGCCTAATGAACCAACTTAGGGCCTCTTTCCTGTAATGGGTCATCTCATGGACTCATTTAAGAAGAGCAGGGGCTAGTTTTCACAGGACCAGAACCATTCTATTAAAAAGCCATTTACCTTTTAACTTCTCAGAACTGGAACAAATCCATTCATTTACTTTTCATTCTTTAACCCCTTCCTCCAACCTTCTGCCTCAGTTCTACTACTAAAGTCCTCTGGGTATACATTCAGTTTTTCTTGCCAACATTCCCAATGCCCTCATCAGTGCAATCAGTTCAGCTTTTTTTTTTTTGAGCTGAGATCCCCAGCAGGAGGGCTATTGCCTCTACCCAGTCTTGTAAGATTACTGTTACACACTGTGCTATCCAAATCCCTTTTTCCATGTAACTACTTCTGTTCACAAACAACGTCTAGTCCACCAGATACAGTTAAACAGGTCAGGTTGGCTGGAGAATACTTGGTCAATGATTTCTATACAATCACGGTTCAGCCCTCCAGTTGGCCACATCAGGAGAGGAAGGCAGGTTTAGTTGCCCCCATAATTCACAGGGTAATATTCAGATTGTCCAGTAAAATAACCCCGTATTGCCTATCTGTCCTGTTGTGAGCCATAGGCTTCTCTTCTTTAGCAGCAAGGAGACGGCTTGATGGGGACGGGGATGAGCTGGCCAGAGTAAATTTCTCGGCCTCTTTTCTGAGAGGATATTGGTTTCTGTGGGATGGTCAGTTTCCAGGCTTCAATCAGACCTCAGTGGAGGATGCTTGTTGGTTCTCCCGGGAGTTCCACTAATCCACACAAGGAGTTTACCTGATTGTCAGCCTCCTCAGGCCAATGTGACTGGTTTCCTGAGTTTGAATTAGTATTTGCCAGGCATGTTCACGAAGGACCTCCATCTGCAGACTTTTGGTTTCAGAAAGCTGTTTGAACATGCAACTCTGGAAGCAGGTCCTGGCCCAGTAAGGGAACCAGTCAGTCATTTTCTCTTCCCCAGTGAAGCAGTCCAGGGGTTTCAGGAAGAACTGGTCCTCAGGCTTCCCAGAGACCCCAGTCACCATCACTGTCCGCATTATTATTTTCAGTGAGGTCCCGCTGATGGGGGCAATAGGGGTGGCAGAGGTTGATGCCAAATCACGCTGGGCCCCTTACCCCCTGACAACGTTAGTCTGCTTTCTGCAGACAATAAAACTTGTTCAACCATCTGTTGAGTTTGAGGGCTTTTTTTCACCAGATCCTCCCCTGAGATTTGGACATTTATTTTTTCAGTGTCCAGGTTTTTGCATAAGCACATTGGTCCTTGCTTAAGGCCCTCATTCCTTTCTGGAGTCCTCCCTGGGGTCCCACAGGCTTACCTCTAGTGGTCTTTTAGGAGGACAGTTACGGCCTGAGATTTCTTGTACTCTCAGCTGTTAAATACCTTGAAGGTGATGTCCACCAATTGGGATGGATTCATGCCAATTGCCCTGTCAAATTTCTGCCATTTCTTTCTAAAATCCTGGGTGTTCTGGGAGATAAAAATCATGTTAACCATTTGGATATTTGCTGAGTTCTCAGGATCAAGGTCTGTGTACTTACAGTAAGCCTGGTAGATTCATTTAAAGAGTTCAGAGGGGTCCTCAGTTGAACTGCCTGTACCATGTTCTCGAGTTTCTTTTTCAGATCTCTGAGAATGTACCCTTTATGGTGCTCCATTGTAGTGTAGTGGTTACGAATCGGCCTGTGAACCGCAAGGTCAGCATTTCGAAACTACCAGCTGTTCGAAACTACCACGGAAGAAAGATGAGGCCCTCCACTCCCGCAAAGATTAGCAGCCTCAGAAACCCTGCACAGACTCGCTATGAGTTGGAACCGACTCCACAGCACATAACCATCACCACCACCAGTCGTGGCAGGCCCATTGAGATTTTAATTTGTGTCAGCTAGAGGAATTGCCTTGACTGAAGACAAGGGTCCTGGTCAGGTTGTTTTGTTTTGTTTTTTGATACATGCTGCTTCGTCCCATGCCTTATCTCAGACCAGCCTTTTTCATCCCTGGTCAGGAGCATTGTTAACAGAGCCTGAATATCTGCCCAATTAGGATTATGGGTAGCAAAAATAGTGGCTATTAAATTTGTTATTTTGCTTAGGTCATCCTAGTGTGGCACTGTGAGTCAATGCGCTGGACCATCAAATCTGTCTGAACCACAAGATCAGTGGTTCAAGTCCACCAGCTGCTTCTCAGAAAACTTACACAGGGTCACCATGAGTCAGAACCGACCCGGCAACACTGAACAGCAACATCTCAATAAGAAGGATTAGAATTTTTCCTATTTAACAAGTCCAAGAGAGAGAAAGAAGTATGTGCCCAGGAATATCCTGCGGCTTGCCCTTCCGTATTTAATTCTGTGGGCATCTGCAGAGGGGGGATTGCCTTGCCTCTGTTCCAAGTAGCCCTCTACCAAAATGGGTCCTGCCTAGGAGAGTATGGTAGAGAGAAATCACTTCCAAACTGCTTTCCGCAGCGGCTGAATATGGCCGAGCAGGTTCACTAGGTCAAGTTATCATTTTCTCTAATGGCAGCTGCTGGTGTACCAAGAGTTGTAAAAAGACAAGGTTACAATCAAAAGCTATATTTCACAGAAAAAGTAACCATTCATATCTCTTTGTATATTCACTGACAGGCCTGCTTATAACTGTTTTTACCTAATATTCATCTGTATCCATTTTCCTCTGCCTGGCTTTCATATTAGTGGTATAAGTGCCTTATAGTACATATACACGATATAACTTACATATTCTTGGAATTCCAGGTTGTTTTCAGTTTCTTAAAAAACATAATACAGGACAAAAACATAGTAATTTTACAAATAAATAGACAATCTGACACAGTGGTTTAACAATTCAAGCTGTAAGGTGGTATAATAATTGAAGGATCCATTTAAAGGTTATTTTCCCCATCATCTAGATTGTACATTGATCAAGCTGTATTACAGTAAAACACCATTTCCTTTGATGTCATAGGAGGGCACCCATATAGAAATCAGTCAGAATTACGTTTTACAGCACTTTTCTTTCAGATTGAGGCTTATATTTATTTTAGATACAGAGGTTAACCTTAACAGAAACAGATGGGGTATTTTTAAGAAATTACTCCCTGTCTACCATGCCCTGATGTGTGCACCCAGAATAAAGCAAAAGGGGATCTCAAAGTGAAGGCAGAGGTGAGTGCAGGAGACATAGGGCCGAAGACCCCCAAGAAAAGATTCAACAGGCAGATCCAAACTTTGCTGTTTCTCTCATGAGAATTTTCAAATGTCTCTTAGCTTTGGAGAGTTTTGAACCAGGAGTCCACTCTGTACCAGTAGTGAGGACCGTCTCCTTAAGCCTTATGAGATTCACTACCAGCCCAGTATCAGACACACGCACTTCTGCACACCAGACCCCTACCCCCCGCCCTTTTTTTGATTTGTTAACATGCATTCTAAGACTGTTGACTCACTATGAGAATTCCCCATTTCACTTAAGTATTCCATAGCTGGAGCCATGGAACCACACAGACCGGGCGTGACAAGCCACGCTTCGGTTACATGCACACTTGCATTCAACCAGTCACACAGAGTTTATGGCAGTTCAACCCCCCCTTTTTGGGGAGTCCCTGACTGAGGCCTCTAGGTGAGGCCTTGGAAGGGGATCAGCCTTCCACTTCTGTCCATAGTGACAGGCCTGACTGGGTTTAACCCGTGCCCTGGGGCCATACCTGTTGCAGAAGTCTTGGCTGGTTTCTCTGGTTCTACTTCTCCTTTTGAGTCCGGTTGGGAGAGGTGGATGTGGCAGCTGGCTGCCCCTGCTCAGAGGAGGAAGGACCATCAAATAAATGTAGCGGTGGCATGCTGTCTCATCTCATCTGCCGAGGGGAGCTTGCCATCAGCCACTCCTCAACTCCAATCCGGTGGCTCAAGGGGCCAGTGGGGTCAATTTCCCAGTCAGGGAACCAAATGTTACAGCAGTTTTAGATTCATGGTCAAAGAAGCTGAGGCCACTTGGAGAGGTGAAGCAGAGTTTCAGATTGTATTAAGCCGGCTGACTCAGAGGAGCTAATTTCTCCAGATTCTGAGCCTCGAATGGAAGGCAACACTGGCCTATATGGGGTCAGGGTCAGGGAGATGTCAGGCTGCATACCTGTTTGAGGGCAGGGGGAAAACCAGGAAGATAGGTCCCATTCAGTAACCTGATTAGCAGTTTAGCGTGCCTCCTGGGCAGAGAGGGCAGTGAATGATTTTTAGCTTTTCCTGTTCAGGAATAACGTGGTATCTCACTGAGGTTTTGATATGAATTTCCCTAATGACTTTCCAGTTTTAGCTCTTACTTTCAGGCTTGTATTCCATTTTGAGTTAATTTTTATGTGAGTCTAACTTCTTTTTTTTACATGTGATTTGGGGAGACCACCCTCTAGAGACCCCACTGCATGACTTTCTGCATCTGGGGCAGAAGGACACAGCTTGTTCTTTCATGTGTTATTGACCATTTATATACAGATATATTCTATTCTGTATATAATATCTATTCATATCTTGTTACTTTTATATTGGTTTATTTGTTTTTATACCTTTGAGTTAGAAGAGTTCTTTAGATAGTCTGGTATATTTTGAAGCACAAAATTTTTACTTTTAGTAAAGTCACATTTATCTTTTGTTTTCTTTTTTGCTTATGCTTTTAATGTCTTTAGCTAAGAAACCATTGCCCAGTCCAAGATCACAAAGATTTTCTCCTATGTTTTCTTCTAAGAGTTTTATAGTTTTAGCTCTTACTTTCAGGCCTACAGTCCATTTTGAGTTAATTTTTATGCCAGTCTTGTTTCATGGCTCCCCGTACCTAAGGCAGCAGGACAAGGCTTGTTCTTAGCAGTTGCAGCAAACAACCTGGTCCCTGGAGGTCTTCAGGTTCATGGAGGTCTTCACCCAAACTCCTTCTTTGACATCTCAAGACAGGAAAGGAAATGCCCCTGCCCTCCAGTTGGGCTGGATTGGATTAGGGATGTTAGCAGTGACCCTCAACACTCCCAAATGTCTACACAACCTGCTCTCAGTGCCTAACAAGGACCTCAAAGAAGCCCAGATGCTTTTAAGAGCAGCGCCGGGACAGAGAGGTTCCTGACCTTCGCAAGGGTGTGTCTGTATCATTGGCAACCTGACTGGACGCAAAAAGAGAAATCTTTCATTTTTATACTTTGTGTTGTGTACCTTTTAGAGTTGTGATGCTCAACACAGTCGCTGCCAACCACATGTGGCTGCTCCAAAATGAGATGTGCTGTAAGTATAAAATATACCCCGGGATTCAAAGACTTAATGTGAAAACCAAAAGTAAAATGTCTTAATGATTTTGATATTGATTACATGTTGAAATGATAATATTTCAGATCTATTGGGATAAATAAGGTACATTATTAAACCAATCTCACCTGTTTCTTTGTACCTTTTTTAAATGTTGTTGTTGTTGTTGTTAGGTGCCATCGAGTCGGTGCTGACTCATAGTGACCTTATGCACAGCAGAACGAAACACTGCCAATCATGGGCCAACCTCACTATTGTTGCCACGTTTGAGCCCATTGATGCTGCCAGTTGGCCAATCCATCTTGCTGGGGGTCTTTCTCTTTTTCTCTGTGCTATTAGAAAATTTTAAATTACTTAAGTGGCTCTTATTTGTGGCTGTGTGGTATTTTATCAGTTGGGTAATACTGATGGAGAGAAAAACCTACAATCCCACAGTTCCCCCTCCCTGCTGCCCCAGTCGGTGGGTACATACATCAGCTAGTGCTCTTACAGGGCACATGACCCACGCATCTGGGGTTGTGTGTTAGAACTTGACATTTCAGTGAGGTCACACTTCTGAGAGGTCAGGGACCAGAGTAGACCCACAAGGATACTTACTGGCTCATCAAGCTAGCCTTGACTCTTCCCTACAAGGCGGCTCCTAGAATTGTAAACCATGGCGAACCAATGCCAACCCACTGCCATCAGGTTGGTTCTGATCCGAAGTAACTCTATGGGATAGAATAGAATTGCCCCATTGGTTTTCCAAGACTGTAACTTTCTGTGGAAGAGATTGGTGGGTTCAAATTGTCAACCTTTAGCTTAGCAGCCCAGACTTTGCCACCAGAATGTTTGAACCCGTGGTCAGCTCTCTATACATGGATGTACACTTGTTCCTGTTGTGGCAGATGTTGGATGTGGGGGCCAGAATGGTTTAGGGACATCCGGATAATGCATTTTTTAACTCTAGAATGTCCTCAGGCACAAGAGACTCACAGTTTGAGAGTCCTGTCTGTCAGTTCTGCTTCCTCTGACCTACACACTCATCTGGTTTAAAGAATGGTGAGCTCACCAGCACCTTTTATGATTCTTCATTTTTGTATTTTCCCCAAGCACCTATGTCTTTTCTGTAAGATAGATAATACATGTGAGACAATTTCACTGAATTTCATATATCCATTCTCATTCCCTGTTTATTAAAATTGACTATTAGTATCCTGTTAGATTACCCACATGTATACTTTAACTATTTCCCTGTTGTTCAGCATTTGGCTCGTTTCCTCTTTTTTTCTGCTATTATAAACAACAGTGTTATGACTATCTTAATTTTTTCAAAAGCTCTCCCTGAAGGGGGATTTGTTAACTGGAAATTAGATACAATTTTATGATTCCTGAGCCTTTTTTTTTTTTTTTTCCCCCAAACCACTTTTCCCAAAGAAACAGCATCATTGTGTATGTTCTTCAGTGTTTTCTCCCTCCTTGGCAGATCGTTGTTGTTCAGTGCCATCGAGTTGGTTCCAACCCACATCAACCCTGTGCAGGGTGCCCGAGGAGCAGCTGGTGAGCTTGAACCAATGACCTTGCAGTTCAAACGGCTTTGCAGTCTGGCGCATTAACCCACAGCGCCACACCAGGCAGCTTAGGTCTGTCTGATCCTTTGCATTTTCTTTTACCAGTTAATTGATTTATAACAGATATTCCTGGATAGAATACTTGCACATGATTGCTAATGAAAATAAGGAAAGGGAAAGACCTTCTTTCAAAACTCACAAGATTAAAATATGTTGTGGCTTTCATAGCTTCAAAAAGAGAGACCACCCATTTGGCAAGATTTCGAGAAAAGCTGTGCCCCACCACTATACCACCAATGCCCATTTGGCAGGATTTGAGATTAGATGGAAATTTACCTCTTAGCCTGCCATTATTGGAATGCTCCAAGAAGCTACAGTTAATAAAGCCATTTCTCTATTCCAAAAGAACTGAAACCACATGAGACATTTTTCCCTTTCCCCAGTGCAGTTTACATGAATCCTGGCATTCCTTAATAGCTATGTTTTCAGAATTGTTCAAGATTGAGGGGAATTCTGTTTATATGCAAAAACACTATAGGGACTATGACTATTGAAACCTCAGCCCCTTCCTAACAGCTTCCAGTTGGGGGTCACATCCGCAGCGAAAGACCAGAAAGGAGCCTGTGAGTCCGGGAACGTAGCTGGGAGAGGAGGCTGTGCCTGACTTGCCCACTAGATGGCGCCTCTCAATAACTAATGGGGAGACAATGTCTTCCTCCAAACCCTAAATCAGTGTCCTCCTTAAGTCTCCTGGATTATAACACACCCCCAGTTATGTTTACTTCCAAGGCAGACATCTCAAAACACAGAAAAACAAAAAAGTTAATTTTAGCTGAAAATACACCATCTGCCTGTGAAAACTCTCGCTCAGAGTTGTCACGTCAAGACCCAAAGCAGGTTAATAATCAGCCTCAGAGCAGATGGTTTCTTTTTATTATTACTGGGTTCCCCGCAACCAAGGCTTCCTCCTCAGCTGCCTTGTCACCCTGCCTGCAGCCCACTGCTGTTTCCCAGGTGATGTGGGAGGGAGACCATCCAGCTGCAAATCTCACCCCAGCTCCGCCACATGCAGCTGCCTGCAGCAAGCCCTGGGCTCAGGCCTGCGCACCTCCTCGCTTCCTGGTGGGTTTCCACCAAGCAGAAAATGGAAGCCAAGTTGTGGACACTGCCTGGACAGGTGTGCCTTCATGAGGTTACCCAGCCTAATCCCATAGATAACAGGAGGAACAACCAGGCTAGCCGCAAGCCTATCAGCACGAAAAAGCATGTGCAACCTTTAACAAGTAATCAGACATACCAAATCTAGACTCCAGAAGTAACCCATCCAATACGTTTGGTATTATTGTTGGTCAGTACCGTGAAGTCAGTTCCAACTCACAGTAATCCTGAGTAAGATTTACAGAGCTCTGGCAGCGTAGTGCTTACGAATTGGCCTGCTATCCTCAAAGTCAGCAGTTCGAAACTACCAGCTGTTCCACGGGAGAAAGAGGTGGCTTTCTGCTCCCGTAAAGATTTACAGCCTCGGAAACCCTGTACAGGGTAGCTATGAGTCAGAACCGACTCCACGGCACATAACAACATACAACAAATCTTTGTGGGAGCATGAAGCCTCATTCTTTTGCCCTCAGCGCAACTGATGGACCTTGTGGTTCCAAGTTCAGTGTTTATCCTACAGAGCCACCATGCCCCCTGAATCCAGTTAGGTGCAGTCCAGTGAGTTCTGACTCATAGTGACTCTAGGCACAACAGAACAAAACACTGCCCCGACTTGCCCCATCCACACCAGTGTTAAGTTCGAGCCCATTGCTGCTGTCATTGTGGTAATCCATCTCCTTGGGGGTCTTCATCTTTTGAATGACTCTCCCACCTTACCAAGCATGATGTTCTTCTGCAGAGACTAGACTATAATTCTGTTTGCTGGTGAGGATGCAGTGAGATGCGCAGGCCCAAATTCTGTTTACGTGGAAGAGTAAATTAATAATACTGCCTCTCAAGAAAATATTTTGACCAAATATAACAACAGCCTTAAAATGTTGTATACTTTTTTCCCCATTTTTTTTTTAAATTGTGGTAAGAATCCACATAACAAACATTTGCCTCTTCAATAATTTTTACATGTATAATTCAGTGTGTTGCATATTATTTTTGATCCAACAATTTCATTTTGAAGAACCTCTCCTAAGGACATACTCTAAACTATGAATAGGGTACGGACAAAGAGATGGTCACTTTAGCATTATAATAGTGGTGGTGGTAGTGATGTGCCTTAGAGTGGGTCCCAACTTACAGTAACCCTGTATAGGGTTTCTGAGGCTGTAAATGTTTACAAGCAGAAAGCCTCATCTTTCTCCTGCAGAGCACTGGTGGATTCAAACTGCTGACCTTGTGGTTAGAAGTTCAACGGGCAATTCACTATAGCACCACAGCTCTATTATAAAAGTGTTGTTGTTAAGTGCTGTAGAGCAGGTTCCGACTCATAGTGACCCTGTACAGGGCTCCCTGGTGAATTTGAACCGCTGACCTTAAAATTCAAACCGACATTGCAGTTCAGTGCATTATCCCACAGAGCCACACCAGGATCGATCATAAAAGCAGAAAAACAACATGAGGACTATGGTTAAGTACAAGGGATTAAAATGTAATCATTACAAATGCTTACAAAGGAATTTGGAGTCCTGGTGTGGCAATATAGGATAAGCACTGGGCTGCTAACCGGAAGGTCGATGGTTCAAACCCACCAGCCACTCCTCAGAAACCCTATACAGTTTCGCTGTTAGTCGGAACCAACTTGACAGCACTTAACAACAACAAAGGAATTTAAATTCCATAAAAATCTGGAAATGTTTGCAGCCTTAACAGTGGTTATCTGAATGGTGGAATTTGTAGTGGACTTTTCCAAGTTTTCAGGAATACAGATTGTAAATACAATGGCAGTAACCCATTTTCATAACTTATTCAAAATTTCCCAGTGAAAAACGCACCTTCAAGTAGAGGGATTGGGTCAGGGGCCAGCACTGGAGACCGACTTCCTTTTCAGTTTGTACCCTCTGATACCTCCAAAGTTTTGTACCAGACAGATATTACCTTGTCAAAAATCAATAAATGAAGATGTGAAAAAGATAGAAACGCATGCACAGCAAAGCCACAGGAACTGACAGGAGGGGCCAGGGACAATGGATTAGAGGAACGTTCTCTAAGCTCCTAGAAGAGATGGGACTCTGGTCTGGGCTGCCCTGTATGGTCCAAAGGCACACGTCCCCTGGTGACCCAGTTAGTAGAGGGTGTCCAGTTGGTAAAGGTGAACCACCTCTTCCTGGGGCGTTTCCTAGGGAAAGGCAGGCAGGCTTCAGTGACAAACGCCAAGGACTAGGCCCACCTGTGTCCCTAGGCCTGGTCCAGAGTGGGACTCAGTACAGGAGTAATACATAGAACCCAACAGGAGGGCCTAATTGTCTAAGCAAAGGGAGCTCGACTACAATCTGGGTTTTCCTGCAAAGAGTTCTAAGTAATTCTAGAATTTGGCACATTCCTCAAAATGGAAAGAATATGTGAAATGCTGAATTCTACATCTTTATTGTTTCATTTTCATGCTAGTCATATATATGAATTTTTAACTTTCCACTAAAAACAGAGCTATTTTCAGCCCAGACTGTAAAGCCGTTTGAACTGCCAGGTCGGTGGTTCAAGCTCCCTAGCTGTTCCTCGGAAACCCTATACAGGGTCACTATGGGTCAGAATTGACTCGCCGGCACTCAACAACAAGAAGCTGGTGTGGCACGCACCGTGGGATAAGTACTGGACAGTTCAAACCCACCAGCTGCTCCTCAGAAGAAGTGGCTTTCTGCTCCTGTAAATCTTTACAGCCTCAGAAACCCTGTACAGGGAGGGGCACTGTAAGTCACAGTCAACTCAGTGCAGGAACATTCTACAAGGTGGAAGCAGGGGCAGCAGGGGAGAGAAAAGAGGCAGGCCTTGATTAGATCTAGCTTCTCAGACTGTTGTATGTCATCACTGATTCAGTATCAATTCATAGCAACTTTGTATAGGGTTTCCAAAGAGTGGCTGGTGGGTTTGAACCATCGACCTGGCGGTAGCACTCCAATGCTTATCCTACTCCTCCTGATATGCACTCCAGGATTCCTATTGTTGTTAAGTGCTGTAGAGTCAGTTCTGACTCTACATAGGATTTCCCAAGGCGACTGGTGGGTTTGGATCACCAGGGTTGTTGTTGTTAAGTGCTGGCAAGTCGATTCTGACCCATAGCGATCCTGTATAGGGTTTCTGAAACCTCCGACTTTGCAGTTCAAACAGCTTTGCAGTTTGGCGCATTAACCCACAGAGCCCCACCTGGACTCTACTTCACTAGGGTTTGTTGTGATGTGCAGTGGGGTCGGTTCCGACTCTTAGGGACCCTGCATAGGGTTTCCAAGGCTGTAAATCTTTATGGGAGCAGAAAGCCTCATCTTTCTCTGGCGGAACAGCTGGTAGTTTTGAACTGCTGACCGTAAGATCAGCAGCCCGATTCGTAATGACAGGCTTATTTGGAAGAAGAGCAGAAATGGCCACTTCAGGAAATGCCCCCATCCCTCACAATCCACCCTAAGGCTGCACACAAATAATCCGAGTGGCCTCATTACCCCCAGGAGATATGGCACTGATGTGTGGTTAGCCAGGCCAGCTGAGGGCAGTTTCTCTGAAATAAAGGCTCAATCCTGCCAATCTGTCAGCATTTCCTTCCTTAATCACCTTGGGTTCTAAAGTGCCCTGAAGTTTCCTTTACACAAGAGGACTCCCTTCTAAGCTGGTCATTAGCAGAGATCCTCCCTTCCTCCCCTTAGGGAAGAAGTCATTGGGGAGAGCCTTAGCTGCTCCCGAGTTCCGAGTTCCGGATGGAGACCTGCAGGACGCTCTGTGGTGGCTCTGCAGCTGCCGGAAGTGGGTCAGTGCTGGCACGGCAGGTCTCAGACACTGGGTCCGAGGGACCATTCATTCATTGAATTTGTTAAAACCACCTTCTTTTGTTGCGTGGAAAAGACTTACGAATGTTATTGACTGTTACTGATGCCGTTACAGAAAACATCTCGGGAAAAAAACGTTCAGGGAAGGAAAAGCAACCTGATAACACATGTGCTGAGGACAGCTCTGCGCGCAGAGCAAATCGAGAGACTTTAAGATTAGACATTTTAGACTTCTGAAAGACTGAATGTATTTAATGTAAAAGGCATAATTCAAGAAACAGCAGGACTTAGATGGGGAGGGAGGGCCCAGGTGTGCAGCCGGAGGGCTCTGGGTCCTCGTGACTTCCTATATCAGGTCCCCCACCCCCTCCAACAACCGAGGCAGCTCAGAAGTCATTGGTAGGGAGAACTCAGGTTAGCATGATTTCAGTGTGGGCTGCCCCTGGTCCTGTGATCCTGGGTCCAAGGGGGGAGCGAGTCCTGCAACAGGGGCTTGGGACAAGTGTCATCTTTGCAAGGGGAGAAGGCCCCCAGAGGGCGGCTCAGAAGGTTGGCTCCTCTTTAAAGTGAATTCCAAAAGCTGCCAGCTGCTGCTGCTCACCAGCTCCGTAATCACAGTACTCCCAGGAATCTGGATCCAGAGACCACTAAACACAGCTTCTTCAGCGTCATTTCCGGAACGCTAGCCACGTCGTCAGAAATATCACCTCCAGTTGAAGGGATAACGCTGAGGCTGTGTAGCTTTCTTAGGGGGATCTGCACAGCTCCTCCTAACCCTCCAGTCTCTTCCTACAGCACACTAGTTACCGGAATCATCTGGGAGAACCCCCCTCTCCTGGGAGGAGTGGCCTAGTCGCCATACTGAATCTCGGCTCGCAGCTCCGTGGTGATGTAGTTCACCACCAATGCCAGCAGCTGCTGGTGCAGGGCCTCGCTGCCCATGACTAGAGCGGTCAGCTGCACAATGTCCGTCCAATCCAGGTGACCAACAATGGCAGTGGCTTTCCTGAAGAGCTTCTGCTTCTCAGCAGCGGGCAGCTCCATTAGGATCTGAGGAACTGGCTTAAACTGTCCACTTGTCATCCAGGCACCTAAGAGGCCACCGAGAGCACCCCCTAGGAAGCAAACAAGGGTTTGGTTAGTTGGGCCTCATTCACAGATGAGTACACAGAGCAGCAGGGCCAGTGGGTGCATTTGAGAGGGGGTCAGAATGGGCTTGGTGTCATAGCTGCGCTCCAGGCAGGATGAAGGGTGCAGGTTTATGGGGGTCACTGTCCACTCGGTTCAGTTCTCTGACACTCGAACACACCCTTCCTTAAGCTCGAGCTACAGACATAAAGTGTGCTAGCTAAAATCCTCCTCCAGGGCTCTCACATTCTCCCCCCAAACGATCTCTTCATCACAAGGAAGATGACAGAGAGACAAATACACCCTAGAGGTCCAGGTCAGGACAGGCTGACTCCTCTGCACTGGGTGGTCAGTTTGCCCCTGTCCCTGGACTACGGAAATTTCCCGAGCACACACCCAGATTAAGGTAAGGAGAGTCTTTTGCCTTGAAGGAGACTCCGAGGTGCAGTGGGTTAAGCAATGAAACACTGCGAATTACAAGGTTGGAGGTTCGAACCCCCCAGTCTCTCAGCAGGAGAAAGATGAGACAGTCTGCTTCTGCAAAGATTACAGTCCTGGGAACGCCATGAAGTACATCTACTCGGTCCTACAGGATTGCTAGGGGGCAGAACTGACTCCACAGTAGCGCATCGGTTTTTGTGGTTTTTATCTCTTAAAGCAATTTGCAACCTCTCCAAATTGGTATGAAAATTAATATGACATTTAATTCATTCACCTCTTTCTCTTTTTGCTACTCACAAAAGGGTCCAGACATGATTTTGTTGTTTAATTAGACTGCTGAAGCTCCAAACCTAGGAATATTTACTGACGAAAGTCAAAGAGCACAGCCTTCGGTATGGGCTGCACCTCAATGGAAGGAAAACAAAAATCCTCACCACTGGACCAATGAATAGCATCATGACAAATGGAGGAAAAACTGAAGTTGTCAAAGACTTCACTTATCTTGGGTCCACTATCAACGCTCATGGAAGCAGCAGTCAAGAAATCACACAACATATTGCATTAGGCAAATCTGCTGCACAAGACCTCTTTTAAAGTGTGGGAGAGCAAAGATACCAGTTTGAGAACCAGGGTGTGCCTGACCCAAGTCATAATATTTACACTAATTTCATATGCATGTGAAGGACAATGAATAAGGAAGACTGTAGAATGAATTCATTTGAATCATGGTGTTGGAGAAAAATATTAAAAGTACCATGGACTGCCAGAAGAATAAATCTGTGTTGAGAAAAGTACAGCTAGAATGTTCCTTAGAGGCCAGAAGGGTGAGATTTCATCTCTCATACTTCAGACAGGAGGGAGCGGAAAGCCTCATCTTTCTCCCGTGGAGCAGCTGGTGGGCTCGAACTACTGACCTTGTAGATTGCAGTCCAGTGCTTACCCTACCTTACATAGTGTTTCAGAGACTGTAAGCCTTTAGGAGCAGACAGTGCCATCTTTCTTCCACTGAGTGCCTGGTGAGTTTGAACCTCCAACCTTGAGCCCTGAGGTTAGCAGCTCAATGCCGAACCCACAGTGCCACCAGTGTTAACACTGGGGGAACTGAGACTGGGTGCTCTGTAAATTCTTTCTAATAGTATTTCCTCCTCACTCACCCTTCACCGCAAAAATGAAAAACACAGCCCGGGCCAAAGAGAAGCCATGTGCAGGCTGGACTCTGGAAGTCTCCCTGGGAGGCAGAGCCTGGCACCTGGACAGGGCTCAGCAACCCTCCAGCAGAAAGGCATTGTCTAGGGAGGGGACCCCAGCTCCTGTACAGGTGGCACTGAACTCTTGCCCATGAAACCAGTGAAATGCTTAGAGCCAACAAGAGATGCAGTCATGAACACTAAACCTTTATGAGAACATCAGTATTTGATTTAGAGTAGCACTTAATGCGAAAAGTCTCCAGGAATATCGACCCAAGAACCAGCTCCTTGGAGAAGAGAACATTCCTTTGTTTCTCCAACCAGTGACCGGGGACTAGAAGTGGCCAATCCCCTGGGTTCCGTTTGCAGACATCCTGCTCGCTACAGCTTTTACTCACTCTGAATAAAATATGTGCTCCCGAAATGGCATCTGGGCACAGTCATCTGATAAAATTATCCCAGTCAGCGCTCCCTGGAGCACAGTTGGCGGGGGTGGGGACAAAGTGCAAAATGTCACTGAGGAAGCAATGACTACTTCCTGGAGGGCAGGGCACTAAAGTCAGGACTTACTAACCCACGGAAGGGAAAGAAGGCAAGCTGGGGCCCAGCTACATGCTGATTTCTCTCCCTGGAGTGGACTGAGCTTAGAGGATTGTCCGTGAATGGATAGGGAAGAACACGCTGGCAGCCTCAGAGACAGAAGAAAATGTTCTCTTCTAGTCACATGAGGATTACTGGCCAGAGAGCAAGGACTTCTACCAGGCAGTGAGCTCCCGAGGCACTTGGATCACAGGCTACCTGGCACACAGCAGGTCATGCCAGTAGTGAGCACCAAGCCATGATGAGAGTACCTGGGATGGTGAACTGCAGGGCCCGAACAAGACCACCCCAAGGGAGGTCATATTTGCTCCCACCCAAGTCTGCATGACGGTTCAGCCAGCGTTCATCTCAGACTCCATCCCAGCCCATGGCTGGGGTCCAGACCCCGGCCAAGACCCATTTCCCAATTCAGGGCCACAGGCGCTCTTCATGCTCCAGAGCTAAAGGAAGTTACTTAATCCTAGCCCCAAGGAACGATGCCTTTCTGAGAATTGAGCTACAATACACCACCCTTTGGAAAATCAGCCCAAACAGCTTTATTCACTGCCAGAAACTGGCTTCCAAGTAGAAGCAGGCAGTGAAACAAAGGGTCAAGGAGTGAAAGGCAGTTCTCCTGTGGGTCAGAGGGTTTTTTACTCTGAACTTCTTGCTTTCAGAATGGCTACATGCTCTCTGGAGAAGCTGGTTTACGTACAGTGGCCACACAGCATAGTAAGGGCTCAGCAAATCCCAGCTTCCTCTCTAGTTCCCTTTGAAAGTGACATGGTAATGAATGATGCTGGGGGAGAAGGAGGTATTCAGGGAGCCCATGACACCCTGAGATCTTCCAAGTCTAGGAGACATCCCCAGAGGAAGGCAGGGCCAGCCGGCCAGAGAATCTCATGTTGGGAGTCCAGCAGTAGGGGAAAAGTATCCCGTTTTCAACAGCATCCAGCACTTGTGAGGCATCCACACAGGAACCTGTGTTCCCCACAGGATAGATTCCAGACACAAAGATTATGCCAGAGGCAGCCTTCACTGGGCAGGGCACCACCTTCACAAGGCCCTTCCTCCTCTCAATGGTTCCAAAAGTCTCTTTACAACACTCAGGAGAATGGCTGTCCCTGTAAGGCACTTACTTACCAACCGCTAGTCCCGGTGGGCCGCCAACCAAACCACCAACGAAAGCTACGGCCCCCGTGACCAGGGCGCCCTTCCCGGAGTGCTTGAAGGCCGCCTTCATCTTCTTCCCCTCAGAGACAGAACAAAGAAGTCCCATGATGTCTTCCACCATGACAGGCATCTTGGCCAGCCTCAAAGGAAGAAGTAAGGGAGAGTTTTAGTGACTCGCTGAGATTTCAGCCAAACCTGACCCATCCTAGAGTTGTAGGGTGGGGTCCCCACTTCCTGTAGAGAACAGAAGCCCCACCAAGGGACTTCTGTGCAGACTTCTCTGTCACAGAAAGAACAGCATACATTTAGTTAAAAAGCGGATGGAAGCAGTAGCACAATTAAAGGTCTCCTTTGCACTTTGGTTGGGAGTCCTATGACTAGATTAAGGAGCAGCCAGGCCACATGTCCACGTTTCATCACTACGGAGGCAAGTCTAACCTCTCCTTGCATCAGCAGCCTGTCAGCTAGCTAGACAATCCCAGACACACAGGCCAGGCAGAATCCAAAAAGTCCCAGGCCTCGTGTCCATTTCTGTGTGAGGAGCCATGTGAGCTCACACCAAGCCAAGGAAGATGAAAGGCTAGACTCTAAGAGCCACTGTGTGAGTCTAAACAGAGAGCTGGACTGGACTCGTCCCCTGGAAGATGCTTACTTCAGACATATCATCCGGAAAGACCAATTGCTGCAAAAGTGAAGAACTAGTGAAGGTGAGATGGGCTGACAAGGTGACCAAACAGCAGTGATCAAGGCTGGGGTCTCGTGAGGACAGTTTGGGATCCTGCCATGCTGACAAGGGAATGGGAGGCAGAGGCAAGGGCAGGACCTGCCTCGTTAGGGGTCTGGGTGGGGATGGAGAGCCCAGCACTGACAAGCCACCTGCAAGGCAATAAAGAATTTCCGTGGGCCCATGGGACTCTTCCTTTCTCCACTCCTTCCCTTGTCATTCAAAATGGAAACATTCCCATAATTCATAGAGGGATTTGACTGAGGAAGTTTGGGGAAGTCCCTGTTGTCAATATCTTTTGACCCAAGGATAATTCCGGACCAGAAGTCTCTAGTGCAAAACTGTCCTCTCAGTCCTGGGAGAAATGTGAGTCCTTAGCACAAGTTCTTAGAACTTGTTGTCGGAACTTGTCCGTAATCCCTGGAAAGATAACATGTTTCCTGTGTTGCAGCCCCTCTGAACTGTCCTTTTGATAGTGACTCTCCCCAAATCCAACACTCACAGGAAACACTGTTAAGTGTAGATTCTGAGGCAGCTGGTAAGGGGAACAGCTGAGGCTCTGTACTGCCAGCAGGTTCCCAGCTGCTCATCGGATCTCATTTCTGGCAGTAAAGCCCTCAGCTTCTAGCCCAGGAAGTCTGATGTCTGTTACTGGATTCTCAGGTTCAGTGCTGCAAACAGGAGCCGCCAGATGTGTGCTTGATCAAGTGAGGTGTGAGAGGTGGTAGAAAGGAAGGCCTTGCAGAGTGGCCCAAGGGATTGGAGGAGAACTCAGGCCTACCTGTTGTGGGCAGGACCAGTCACATCTTCTCCTGGCCCTGCCCGAGTCCTATCAGTAGCAACTGATTCCCAAGACACAGAATATAGAAGAAAATCAACCTCTGCCTCCTCTTCCTCCCGGGAGGAGACCCCCACCCATCCTCCCACACAAACAGACATGGCAATAAAATAACACTATAACTGAGCATGGCGGCACCACACAATAATCACAAGGTCCGCGGTTCCAGCCCGCCAACCGCTCCATAGGAGAAAGATGAGGCTTTCTGCTCTGCAAAGATTTTAAAAGCTTTGGAAACCGTATACAGGGTCATATGAGTCAGAACCGACTTGATGGCACTTAACAACAAGAAGAAAAGAAAGTATGGTGGCTCCCAGAGATAAGCACTTGACTGTAAAATACAAGGTCACCGGTTCCAGTCCTCAAATACCCTATACAGAGTCACTATGAGTTGGAACTGACTCGATGGCCACAATAATAACAGGAAAGGAGTCCTGGTGTACCGCTATAGGATAATATTGGACTGCTGACCACAGAAGGCCAGTGGTTCAAACCTACCAGCCGCTTCTTGAAAACCTATACAGGGTCGCTATGAGTCAGGACCGACTCTACAGCATATAATATCAACAACAAATAACAGGAAAGGACTGGATGTGGCAGAAACTAGTCAATACCAAATCATGGCGACCTCCTGTGTTTCAGAGTAGAACTGCACTCCACAGGGTTTTCAGTGATAGGTCTACCTGAGGCTCCTCTGAGTGGATTTGAACCGCTAACCTTTCAGTTAGCAACCTAGTGTTTAACCTTCATGCTACCAAGGGACATCATGAGCACAGCGGACAAGAAGGCATAATTTAATTTACCCAGCACTTGTGATCCTGAAAAGCTGGGCAAACAAACAAAACTAGTTTCTTTTTCAATACAGATTAAGATAACCCTTCAAAAGGTACAACCCTTCAAAAGGCTAAAAACTTACTTTAAAATATAGACTCCCCATCTAGTTTAGTTCTGGAGTTTACACCCAGCTTTTCATCTGTCAATTAAAAAAGGAGATGCACTATACCTATGGAGCAGCAACTCAAAAGAAGGAACAAATCCTTACAGCAAGAAACATTCCCATCCCCTCCACACACAGAGTGGATGGAGA
>NW_006408622.1:2476307-2480240 GCF_000296735.1 Chrysochloris asiatica
AGAATGAATGTAAAACTAAAGTTCTCTCATGTAAACTATCATATAATTCACAATAAAACATTTAAAAAAAAAAAAAGGAGGTGCAGCCCAGGTCTCAGGAAGCCCCACTGGAACCATGAGGACCCTCTCGTTCCCAAGGGCATGAAAGCCACATCACTGGCCCCTGCCACTGTATGTGTGCGGGGAGCTTCCACACCAGAGTGCTCTGTCCCTCCTAAAACAGGGTTTCCGCAGAAAAATGGATCTGCACTCTCAAAAGAGTTTCTACACAGCAAGAAAAGGCATGAAAAAGAGGAGTCGATTCGGACTCCTGTATAGGGTTTCCATAGCAACCCTGTATAGGGTTTCCAAGGAGCGGCTGGTGAGCTTGAACCACTGACCTTGCAGTTCAAACGACTTTGCAGTCTGACGCATTAGCCCACAGTGCCACACCAGGACTCGATATATATATATACACTTTACCCTCTACTGTCTATTAAAAAAAAACCCAGTTTCCAACCTGCTCTGAAATGACATTAAGTCCAAACCCACAGGGGCTAATGAGGAGGCCTCCTGCAAATGCTACCCTACTCTCTCCATCAGAGAAGTGACAGGTACAAGCCTAGGGGGCTAGAGGGTCAGCAGGTGTCACTATGTGGGGGAGGGCAGGGAGACGAAAAGGCGCAGCTCCAGCTGGATTTCAATAGTTCCACACCTCTCTCAAGAAGAGTTTGTAGGCCAGTCTCCTAAGGCAGCTATGGCTAAAAAGCTCAGGTTCCGGGAATCTTCCAGTATGGCCCCAGGAAGAGTAAAACCACTGCCGTTTCTTCACCCACCCCAAGGATGCCCTTGAGGCCGACCCCAAAGGGGTGGGCGTGACCTCCAGGTGTCCCACATATGGACAGAATCACATCTGCCCACAAAACTGGTTCTATCACAGAAAGTCCATCTGCCAGCCAGAGAAGGTAAATGCCAGCTAGAAGGGCTACTTTCTTACAAGCACCCAGGCTGGCCTGCAATTACAGCAGGTTCAGGGGACAAGTAAGAGAAATCCAGCCCGGATGTAAGACCTGGGGAACAAGCAGGCTTCAGAGCGAGCACAGAGCTTCAGGCAACCTGTTATTTTAAAACACTGAAAAAGTGCACCGTCTTGAGTTAGAAGTGAATCCTGGTCGTTGCAGGGGTTAATCAAAATGTCCGCGGTTCAAAGCGGATGTAGGGAGAAAGATTCGACCTTCAGCTTCTGTATGGACTCTGACCATAGACTCTTACTGGGTCGCTCTGAGTCAGAATAAACTCACCAGTCGGTCGTGAGCGCTCAGTTTTGTAAAACTTGTTTTCTCACCTTTCTAGTCCACCCCTCCACACCACCCCGCAGCCAGACTCCCCTAGCTTCCTTTCCCACTCTTATGCAAAGATCACTGGTGGATCCCACCAGAAAACATTATTGGATTGACCCATAGATTTATTTCTTCATCTAATAAATTAGATGCATGTGTTTAAAAGCAGGTTTTCATTCTCAGCTCTTCTGGGGCCGGCTCTGGTGGTACGAGGGTTTACGCACTGGGCTGCTACCCTCAAGGTCAGCAGTTTTAATTCACCAACAGCTCCGCGGGAGAAAGATAATGCTTTCTGCTCCGGTAAAGACTGCTGTTAAGTGCCATGGAATCGGTTCTGACCCATAGCGACCCTATATAAGGTTTCTGAGGAGCGGCTGGTGAGCTTGAACTGCTGACCTTGCAGTACACACCAACTTTGCAGTCTAGCGCATGAACCCACAGCGCCACGCCAGGACTCCCTTGGAGCCCTACACAGGGTCGCTATGAGTCGGAACACACAACCAACCAACTATTCCAGATCTGCTGCTTCCTTCCTGTGTGGCTGTAGTTTCTCCGTGCCTCGATTTCTTCGTGCAGAAAACAAATACACTAACGGGTCCACCACCCAGAACGTGACGGTCAGGCCACTAAGGAGGGGGTCCCAAGTCGCCCGGGCCCCAGCATCCCTTCTCTTGCGGGGGCGGGGCGCGCCGCGCGCCTCTTAAGTCAAAGGTCGGCTCCGCACCTGCGCCCCCAGAGCCCCAGGGACGCAGCCCCGAGACAGCACGCCCGCCCCGGCCGGCCACCCTCTCCGCCCCACCTGGCCGCCTACCTCGGCCTGCGCGGCTCAGGCTCGGGCCCGGGCTCTGGATCGTGACCGTGATCGGGCTCTGGATCCGGTTGCCCAGGCCGCGGTGCGTGAGGTCCAGAGCGCGCAGGCCCCGCCTTCCCGCCTTCCGGCGCGGGTGCCTTCCGGGTCGGGTCCCGAAGCTCCTGCTCACTTAGCCAGGCCCAACCTGGCTAGAGGAGCCCGCGGGGTGCTCCCTGGAGCTCCCCACCTCCCGGCAGGCCCCGCCCACCGAAATTGTTGCCTTGTACTGGGAGACCCAGCAGGGTGTGGCGTGTGGAGTTACGCTCCGAGCACCGCAAGGCCCGAACTGAGTCATCTCCATCTTTTGCCTTTTCTCCCACCACACAGATTTTATATAAGGGTTTCTTTGGACCCTCTTCAAGGCTGGAGAGCCTCTCCCTTTGACCTTCACTCAGGACCTGCGACCTTCAGGCCCAGGAATGCCCACCTCACCTCCAGCAGGGTACTGAGAAAGCACAGACGTCTTTGAAAGTCCAAGTTGCGAAGTTACTGCTTGTTGCAAGTAAACAAAGTCAAACCCACTGCCGTTCCATCCCCTAGAGACCCTGTATAGGGTTTCTGAGAGTGTAACTCTTTACAGGAGCAGACAGCCAAATGTGGCTGGTGATTTTGAACCACTGGGCCACCAGGGCATAGGTCAGACTCAAACATCAGCTGGCGCCAGTGCCCACCCACTGTTACCACTGTACTCACAGGAATTCTCCCAGACTTTTGGCAAGGAGTCTCAGATTCACGTGAGGTGTCACAGCCAAGACAATAGAAGTAGGAGAGGAAGAGTTTAATAGAAAACAAAAGTACACTCAATGGGCAAGCAAGCCTATCTGAGAAAGTCACTAAGACAGATGTTGGACATGGTTCTGTCTAGGGGTATTTGGTCTTTAAAATGTCCATCTCTGACGTTCTTGTGGCTCATAGGCTTTTCCTCTTTTCTTCTCTCTAATTAGTTACCTTGTTGTTCTTCCTGTGGCTATTGGTGGTCACCGTGGTGTGGGGCTGTGGTGTCTTTGGCTCCTTCCTCACATCCCTGCTCCATCACCAGGTGCCTCAGGATCCCAATCCCATTGCCATCAAGTAGATTCCGAATGATAGCATCCCAGTAAGGCAGCAGACTTACTCCTTAGAGTTTCTAAGACGCTACATCTTTATGGATAACATAAAGTTTGGAAATGAGGAAGGGTCGGTAGTTGGAAAATATGGACTTGGTGATAGAAATGATGCTGGAGATCACAGGATAGAATTTTGCAAGAACAACGACGTATTCATTGCAAATACCCTTTCTTAACAACATAAAAGGTGACAGTGCCCATGGACCTCACCAGTTGGGACACACAGGAATCAAATTGACTATATCCATGGGAAAAGATGGTGGGAATGCTCCATCTCATCAACCAAAACAAGACCAGGGACAGATTAGGGAACAGACCATCAATTGCTCCTATGAAACTTCAGGGTGAAGCAGAAGAAAATTAAAACAAGTCCACCACAGCCAAAATATGGCCTTGAGTATATCCCTCCCGAATTTAGAGACCATCTCAAGGACAGATTTGATGCACTAGACACTAATGACTGAAAACAAAAAGCATACCATATAGGAAGAAAGCAGATCATTTAAAAGCTAGGAAAGAAAAGATCAAAATGGATACTTGCTCTTGAGCATAGAGAAGCTAAAACAAATGGGAAAAAATGAGGTGGTAAAAGAGCTGAACAGAAGATTTCAAAGGGCAGCTCAAGAAGACAAAGTCAAAAATTATAATGAAATGTGCA
>NW_006408622.1:2480833-2489281 GCF_000296735.1 Chrysochloris asiatica
ATTTGTGCCCATTCCAAAGATTGGTGAGCCAACAGAATGTGGAAATCATCCAACAATATCATTAATATCACATGTAAATTAAATTTTGCTGAAGATAATTCACAAATGGTTGCAACCATATCTCTGTACATAGACAGAGAGAACTGCCAGAAATTCAAGCCAGAATTCAGAAGAGGGCATGGAATTAGAGATATCATTGCTGATGTCAGATGGATCATAGCTGAAAGCAGAGAATACCAGAAAGATGTTTACTTGTGCTCTATTGACTATGAAAAGACTTTCAACTGTGTAGATCATGACAAACTATGGATAACATTTCAAAGACTGGGTGTTCCAGAACACTGTGCTCATGAGAAACCCGTACACAGATAAAGAGGCCGTTGTTAAAACTGAATGGTTTAAAATCAGGAGAAATGTAAGCCAGGGTTTTAACATCGCTTTGCCCTATTTATTCAATCTGTATGCTGAGCAAATAACCTGAGAAACTGGGTTAGATGCAGCAGGATTGAAGGCAGACTCATCAGCAGCTGTGTTATACAGATGATACAAACTTGCTTGCTCAGTGAAGATGACTTCAAAAACTTACCAATGAAAATTCAAGACCACAGCCTTCAGTATGGATTTCACCTCAATGTAAGGAAAACAAAAACCTTCACAACTGGACTAATAAATAACATCGTGATAAATGGAGAAAAGATTGAAGTTGTCAAAGACTTCCTTTTGCTTGGATCCACAATCAACACTCCTGGAATCAGCAGTCAAGGGATCAAACAATGTATTGCATTAGGCAGATCTATTTCAAAAGGCCTCTCTTTCAAGTGTTAATGAACAAATATGTCAGTTTGAGGACTAGGATGAAGGTGTGCCTGATCCAAACCAGGGTATTTTCAATCACCTCGTATGCATGTAAATGTTGCACAATGAATAAGGAAGACTATAGTAGAATTGATGTATTTGAGTTATGGTGTTGTAGAAGAATGTTGAAAGTACCATGGACTGCCAGAAGAGCAAACAAATCTATGTTGGAAGATGTACAACAGAACACTCTTCAGAAGCCAGAATGGCGAGACATCATCTCTCATACTTTGTACATGTTATCAGGAGGGACCAGTCCCTGGAGAAGAAATTCATTCTTGGAAAAGTGGAGGGTCAACAAAAAAGAGGAAGATCTGTGCAACAAGATGAATTGATAAACAGTGGCAGCAGCAATAGGTTCGAGCGAGCGTAACCACCATCATGAGGACAGTTCAGGGCCAGGAAGTGTCTCACTGTGTTGGGCACAGGGTTGCTATGAGTCAGAAGTCACTCAACAGTAGACAACAACAACATCTTTATGGGAGCAAGTGGTTTCATCTTTCTCCTGAAAAGTGGCTCGTGGGTTTGAACTGCTGATCTTGCTGTTAGCAACCCAACACTTAACTCATTGTAGCACTAGGGCTCTTTGTCTCAGGGTCACGGGGTTTACAAAGGAGAAACTCTAGCTTTGCTTCTAAAGCTTCATGGGAATGGGGAGGTCTGACTACCAATAGAAAGCTGAGGTTGGAGAGTCCTTCAAAGGGTGCATGGAGCATGGGAGGTAACTGAAAGCAGACGCTAATACTTAGGAAGGGTAAGGTGTTTGAACCCCTACTCCCACCACAGAGACCCAAGGCTGACCGTAAACCCATCACCAATATGAAAGAGGCTCCAGGGGCCTTCACATGGACTGTCCGATTGTTCTAAGTGCAACCTTTCGAAGTCCAGGCATATCTCACTTGATTACATTCCACAGAGACTGCAGTCTTTACAAAGGGAAGGTTTGTGGCAACCCTGCACTGAACAAGTCTGTGGGCACCATTTTCCCAATAGTCTGTGTTCACTCAGCTATCACATATTGGTAATTTTCCAAATATGTCCAAGTTTTTCCATAATGCTGTTACATAGTTAATAGACAACCAAACCACAAACCAAACCAAGTGGAAATTCCTACTCATAGCCACAGGTTTCCAAGACGGCAAATCTTCATGGGAGCAGAAAGTCTTATCTTTCTCTCTTAGAGAGGCTGGTGCGTTTGAAATGCCGACTTTGCGGTTAGCAGTCTAGTGTTTATCGCACAGTGCCCCTTTAGTATGTTGTTGTTAAATGCTTTAGAGTCAGTTCTGACCCATAGTGACCCTACATAGGGCTTCCAAGGAGCGGCTGGTGAGCTTGAACCATCAACCTTGTGGTTCAAACAACTTTGCAGTTCAGCGCATTATCCCACAGCGTCACAATAGTGTAACCATAACTTTTCTAAGCGCTGGGAAACCAAAAATTCCGGCTGGCTCGCTATATTGTGATTTTTGCTTTATCCCGCTGGCCCGCCTGTGATGGCTGTTGTCACCATGTTACAGATGGGAGAGCCAAGCCACCCAAGACCACCCAGTTAGGAAGTGTCAGGTTCCAGACACAAGCCCAGGTCCCCCTGAATCCAAGCCCTTGCTTGTGACCAGCACCCTGCCTTACTTTCATGGCACCCACAAGATAGACCTCTTTAGGACTGCCGAAGTCATTTTGTTCTTTCTCCTTCTCTCCATCTGTTCCCATGGCGAGAAAGGGCTTAAATCATTAACAACAGTTCCCCTGGCTGAAGTGAAACAACTCCTTCAGTTCTGAATAGGAGAGTTTGCTTGAGTTTGGGTGACATTCAAGAGTGACAGCTAACCAAGGCTAAGAATAGCTCAATTTACTCTGTTGTCTCCAGCATTAGACATGAGTGAGATGTTCCCGTTTCTCTGCAGACAGCGCCCTCTGGTGGCACACCAAAGAACTTCCGCCCGTGGACTTCATCCCGGGACAGGTGAAGAGAAAAGTACTGAAAGTGAAAAACTTTAGGAGACGGTTAACTGAAAGAAGTTCACAGAAATCTTCAATCCTCAGCAACTTGAGGCCTTGATTCTGATAGGAATGAAATCATAAACTAGTTGCACATCCTGAAGCCCATAAGTACCACGTTCTTATACTGGCAGCTCCTGCAAAATGAACAAGGTATGTGGTGGGGTCCCCATCCTGGCATGGTTGCTGTATCTTGGTCCAACATGTGGCTTAGAGATCACTTGAACACTTTTGTAATGCGACAGTCTTAAGGTCTGACTTGGCAATCTGTGTTAAGTGATTCAAGTTTTCCTTATCTGGACAATGATAGGTATGACAGTGCTTACCTCGTAGGGTTGTTCTGAAGATTACAAAAGGTAATGCACAGGTATCTAGAATACTCTGCTTTGCATCCTAGGATTCAGTACAACAGTGTACTACAGCTCCAAAGCCCCAAATGTGAGTCACCTGTGCCAAGTTGTGAAATGCTGGTGAGTTGGTTCCTGTATAGAGTTTCTGAGGAGTGGCTAGTGGGTTTGAGCCATCAACCTTGTGGTTTACAGTCTAGTGTTTATCCTATCCTGTGCTCACCAGGACTCACCTGTGCTCAGAGTAGCAGGAAATCCGATTCCACCCCAACCCCCACTAAGCCCTCTCTTCCTGATGGGCCCAGGGTAGTGCCATCTGGAGCCAGAACTCAGACAGACCCCCTCAGACAGATCCCTCTGTTACCCCCACAAACACTACTTCTAGAAGAAAAACATGGCATCAGGATTGCGATATGCAGATGATACAACCTTGCTTGCTGAAAGTGAAGAAGACTTAAAATATTTACTGGTGAAGATCAAAGAGCATAGCCTTCATTATGGATTACATCTCAATGTAAACAAAACAAAAATCCTCACCACTGGACCAAATAAAACATTCTTATCAATGGAGAAAAGATTGAAATTGTCAAGAACTTCATTCTTCTTGGATCAACTATCAACACTCATGGAAGCAGTAGTCAAGAAATCAAATGACATTGCATTGGGTAAATCTACTGCACAAGACCTTTTTGGGGTATTGAAGAGCACAGATGTCAGCTTAAAGACTAAGGTGTGCCTGACCCAAGCCATGGTATTTTCAGTTACCTCACATGCATGCAAAAGCTGGACAGTAAATAAGGAAGACCGTAGAAGAATTGATGCTCTTGAGTTATGGTGTTGGAGAAGAATACTGGAAGTGCCATGGACTGCCAAAAGAACCAGCAGATCTGTGTTGGAAGAAGTGCAGCCGGAGTGCTCCTTGGAGGCCAGGATGGCCAAAATTCGTCTCTCATACTTCAGACATATTGTCAGGAGGGACCAGTCACTGGAGAAGGGTATCATGTTTGTCATCTTTGTCAGAGAAAAAGAGGAATACCCCCAGCAAGATGGATTGGCAAAGTGGCAGCATCAATCGGCTCAAGCATGGCAACAATAGTGAGGTTGGCCCAGGATCGGACAGTGTTTCGTTCTGCTGTGCATAAGGTCGCTATGAGTCGGTACCAACTCAACCTGGCACTTTCAGGGTAAACTCACCCACACTTAAACCCAGGGCTGAACCACCCCATGTGCAGGGCATTCAACCTCTCAAACAAATAAATATGATGTCATTTGGGAAAACAATCTATGGTCAGTGTTCTTTTTTCTTTTAAAGTACCTTTGAGGAGACACTAGAGTGTGTTTAGGGTTTAGGGGCTCCCAGGGATCTAGATCCAGCCTTGAAACCCCACACCCCTCCTCCCAGGATGACTGGGACAGGAGAGATGTCACCCTGGCTAAAGGTCTGTGAGTTCTTAGCCCCAGAGGGATAAGAAGTCTCCTTCAGCACAGGCCCAAGGCTGCTCCCACCCTCCCCCCTTGTTCCGCACACAGCTGGGCATGTACACATTCAAGAATGCCAACTGTGATTATTTCCATCTTTCATGGGCGCTGTATGTGCCGTCCAGGGGCAGCATGATTAAAACAACAGCCTCTGTGCCTTGTGCCGAGAACGTGTGGGCAGGGAGGTTGTCTCTCTACCTGCTATTAATCTCTGAAGAGCTGAACTCAGAAAGGATTGCGCAGGGAACTGGGTGGCTTTGGGGCTGGTAATGATCTTGTCCCAGGCTTCATCACCATTCTTCTAAATAATTAATTCATCTTCTTCCTTGGTGTGTTTACATCCCTCAAATATTTGTAGACGCTTATCATATCCCTTTAGTCATCACTTAGCACAACTCTACATATTTGCTGTGGTGCGGAGTGAGTGTTATCACCACCACCATTTATTATTATTAGTTCCTCCTGGTGTACTCTCTCAGCCTCTCAGCCACCATCAACGCTCTGAGTTTCCTCCAGGTTCCCAGCTCTTCAAGTGCCAAGATTCCCGGGATGGACTATTAGAAGTCAGTACTGGTGACAAGGGAAGGTTTGTGGGCTCCCCAGCCCCCTACTCCTCTGTAATTTTCATCAGTTTCCCTAAAGTCACATCAAACAAATCGACAAGCTAAGTGAAAACAGTGTGCTTACAGGGCAAATGCAACTTCCAGACAAATCCCCCAGCCCTTGCTTCAAACCAGATCTTCAGTTTCCTCAGCTACTTCCAACCAAGCTAAGATCATTGTGAGGACTCAGCCAAGAAGAGTGGAAACATGTTTCTTCATAAAGGACAAACCAGTGGGAGGTGGCAGTCTTAGCGAAGCCTTCAACATTTGATTAGATCTCTACAAAACCTTCCAGGGGTCAGCTGTGCTAAGTTACAAATTCCAAGTTAGAATTTGCAAAATGAACTTGATAGAGCTAAGATTCACCCTCAAATCTGTTTGCTGAAAGAATATACAGAGATGCCCTACTTCAAAAATCTACTATTAGATTTTAGTATTCAAATAAAGTCTGGAACTCTGAGCCAGGTGGCCCTTCAAAACATGTTACAGATTGTCTTGAGGGGAGTTTGGGAAGTTAAGCTGCTAAAAAAAATATATATTTTTTTAACCCACCATGTCTCCTAGTTTAGATCTTGTTGAAGAGTTCTTCTGTCCCCTTAAGACTTATTTTCAGTCTGAGAAGAATGATTTTCAATGGTTCTGTTGAACATGCAAATCTTACGAAAGTATTTCTATAATTATCCTGTTTCAGTTATAATACGGTTCCTGGAACAATAGGAGTTTTATTGTATTACCATATCTGTTATAATAGATGTTTCATTACAGCAAATTATGGTAGAGTCACTATTATGATTCTGAAGTTTTTATTTCAAATTGCTCACAGGATTAAAAAAATTTTTCCCAAGTAGTTTTTACTTTAATTCTGCTTTGGCTGTTTTCGCTTTGTTTTGTTTTGAGGGGGGGTGGGGGGAAGAAGAGACTTCAATCTGGTTGAGATTTTGTTCGCTATATTTTCTTTTGCCTAGTACATGCTGTAGCTAAGAAGTTAGCCCTGTTTTTGTACTGATGCCAGACCATTTAGAGTCAACTTTGTGGGTACACTTCCAGCATGTTATGCCTCTTATATGCTAGCCACATTCTTGATTCCAACGTCCTCCTCCACCTTTATTTTCCTTGTCCTTATTTTTCTAAGTTTCCATCTTTTTGATCTTACTATATTGCCTGCATCTCTGTAAGGCTGGAATAGAAATTAAACAAACAAACCGAACAAGTAACTCCTATAATTTTTATTTGTTTCCATTAGCATATTGTTCACATACTTTATCTAATGTTACCTTGTTGTTGTTGTTAAGTGCCGTTGAGTCGGTTCCAACTCCTAGAGATCCTGTATAGGGTTTCTAAGGAGTAGCTGGTGAGTTTGAACCACTGATCTTGTGGTTCAAACCAACCTTGAGGTCTAGTGCTGTATGTCACAGCACCACACCAGGACTCCTAGATCCTTCTACATGTGACAAGTTGCCTAACTTAATTATTGCTGAAGAAATCCAGTAACCCTTGTATTAAATGAAGCTGATGAACTATATCTTGAGAATAGTATTAACAATGGTGGTGGTGGCATTCCGTGGAATCAGTTCCAACTCATAGTGACCCTGCACAGAGTTTCCAAGGCTGTAAATTTTTATGGGAACAGAAAGCCTCATCTTTCGCCTGCAGAATTGCTGGTAGTTTCAAACTGATCACCGGGAGATTAGCAGCCTAACGTGTAACCACTAAGTTACCAGGAATGTAAGGTCATGTTCTAGTCCGGAGCATAGTCCCAACCCTGAAGATAAGTGGAGAAGAGCGGTTAGGGCTGGAGTTTTTCTTTGTTTATTTATGGACCGTAGGCCCCCCAGCTGGGATCTTGAAGTGTGTCTGCTGACTGCAGAGGCAATGGTCTGAGACAGCTCCTCTGGGGAAGGGTAGGATAGCTCAGTTCTTAGGTATCAGCGTGGTCTAGCTTTTGGCCTAGTTGACCTTTCCACAATGGAAGGATTTGAGGACTATGAGAAATCCTGAAATAGCTATCACAGCAGTCCAGAGCCGGCCTCTGAATTTAGCCACCTTCTCCACAAGTCCTGATCAAACATGTTTGCAGGACTAGAAACTTGGAACTGCTGATGGAGGGTTCTGGGCATTGGGACAGGGTTCATCTGTAGGATCACCACTGAATTGCTAACCTCAAGGTCAATGTTTCAAACCCACTAGCCGCTCGTCGGAAACCCTGTTCAGGGTCACTATGAAGTCAGAACCAACTCAACATCGCTTAACATGGACAACAACCACATCTCATCTTGGTCCCGGGTTTTCAGATGATTTCTTAGGCTTCCCAAGAAACTGAGAGGAAGGGACTGGCCATGGTCATTCTGTTAGAAACAGAATCAGGACGGAAACGGGGCCTCTTAGTCTCCATAAAACTTACTCTTGTAGGAATGAAGGGGATACCATGAAGGGTTTTGTGGGTGGGTGCTGAGTGCTGAAGGGAGAAAACACACACAGTTTGTGAATATGTGTTAAAACGAAAGAGATGAAAGTTTCAGGGACAACTCCAACATGCAAAGCCTTCCCACCGTTTGGAGTTTCCAGAAGAGGAAAACTAGATGCCATCAAATGGACCCCACTAATGTCCAGTCAGTGTTGGTTACTTCCTGGGTAAGTTACCCGTGTGCACCACTCAGGGCACTCTCCAGAAGAGAAGCACCTCAGAATCACGAGGTGTTCTTCAGGCTCAACCACCTTGTTGTGAGGTGTGGGCTCTGAGGTCTCACCATCCATCCTTCCCCCTCTCCTCTTCCCTCCCCCAAACTTTCCATCTGAAGGATCGGTGCCCACCACAGTTGTTCACTGTAAAGTTTCAACTACGCTGGGGGAGCACACTCCTGACCTTAGGCTGGGAACCAATTTCAAAAGGGAACCCACTTTGCACACCTTCCTTTTCACCCCGCTTTGCTGTTATGAAAGGAGAGACCCCATCCAGTTTTTCTTATCCACTACATGACTTGTCTGAAGGATGCTCTGGGCATTTCAGTATTCAGGCCTGAGAAGGCTGAATGGTCTGAGAGGTAAACATGCGCTATCTCTCATAGTTTCTGTGGGTCAGGAATTCAGAAGGCAAGCACCCAGCTGCTAACCAGAAAGGTTGGTGGTTCAAATCCACCAGCCACTCCAGGAGAAAGCTGTGGCTTCTG
>NW_006408622.1:2490912-2533660 GCF_000296735.1 Chrysochloris asiatica
AAATCTTGACCTTAGAAATTTAGGGGAATATTGCATTTCTCTGTGGACATCCAGGGCTCATGTTTGGAATTAAATAAATATGACTAAACAATTTGATGAAAAACAATTTGCTATTAACTGCCAAGTGGCTTCATTTGTTACACTCGGGCCTATAGGGCCTTGAACCTCTGACCAGTCTTACACGGTCCGCAACAGCTTCCATGAACAACTGTCGTCTTTGGCGTGAGATTAGAACTGGATGATGCCAGACCACCATTACTGAGCATCTTGATCAAAGATTCCATAGACAAATCCTGATCAAATGGGACAGGGAATTCAGAAAATAATTTAAACTTCTCATGGAATCCAGATTTTTTAGAGTCATGCATGGCAGCTGCATGTACCCTGAAACTATTACTCAGATACTCTTTAAACCTTAAACCAAAAATACCTCCTGAAATCTTCTTAAAACCAAACAGGTTTATTTAACTAGTAAGAGAAGTTTGCCTTGGGCATTATGCATATGTGAAATCTATCTATAGGGAATGAAATTGACAACAGCAACTGGAAAGATTAGATAGCAGCCTTAGAGGCCAGTTAGGGAATTTATGTTAATGAGGGAGGAACAACTCGGAAGAGGAGGGTGACAATGGTGGTTGGACTGGAAGAATGTAATTGATGTCACTGAAGGATACATTTAGAAATTGTTGAATTGGTGTATTTTCTCCTGTGTATATTCTCAACAACAAAAATAAAACATTTTTCAAAAAATCAAGCAAGCTCTATGGAGTACAGCTCTACTCTGACACACATGGGGTCACCGTCAACCAGGATCGACCGAAGGGAGACAATTGGTCCATACCCTCCTCTGCCCCCTCTTCCGCGTCCTCCTGTGGGGCAGGTCTCAGAGTGAGAGACCCACAGGCCAGCCTCAGGGACCCATTCTACAGCCCAAGGTTGTAGCAGGTGCCAGACCATCAACCCTTTCCCTCCCAGGTGGAGAATGATCATAAGTTTCTTTTCGCGTGCTAGCTCTAAAGGGCCGCCAGTGCTGACCAGCTTTGTTAGCTGAGCCCCGAGGGGGCCGATCCCGCGGCTCCTCGCCCAGGGCCGGCGGCCCTGGAGCCGGCGGGCGGCGGCGCTCTTGCACACCGGCTTTGGGATCAGAGGCCCGCGCTCCAGCCGCGGCCCAGCTCGTGCCAGTGCTTCGGAGAGTGATCTGAGCGAGCCAAGTGATTTCTCTCAATAAGCTCCTCAAAATATCTCCAGAAGCCTCAAAGATTACAGCGTGCACACAATGGGAGGAAAGCGGCTTCCAATAATGCCGCAGACAATGGGGCCGCGGTGGCGGGGGAGCAGGCGAGGGCTCCGGGCCTGGCTCGCGCCGCCCGCGCCCACGTGCGCCGGGTTTGGCAGCGCGCGTTTCTGTATCTTGTCGCTCCACCCCCAAAACAAAGGCTTGGGGCCCCATCTGCACCCGGAGGGCGCTGCACTTGTTCCTCACTGCATGCAAAGTAAGGAAGACAAAGGGCTCAGCCCTGCGGACCAGAGCAGGGGGAAAGCATTAAGCACGAGGTAATAATGTCTGTGGATTTGAAACAAATGGTGAAACGCGCTCGCAAACAATGCTTGTTGATTTCACCGGGCTGCTTTCTGCTAAATTTCATCAAGTAATTTGCATGCTATTTCAATAAAATAAATGAATTATGGCCGAGATTTTGTTTTATTTACATAAAATAAAGTCTTCCCTTCCTTTCTTATTGAGATCATTTGGTCCCTAGCAGGAGATACAGAGCGCACAGGGAGGTTCTCCTCGCTGCCAGATCCCAGCTTCCTTTCTGCTGAGCCGGATAGCCAAGTCCCGGGAAACCCCCGTAGGTTTTGGCTGTCCTGCTTGGCTGTGAGAATTAACTAGAACTTCAAGTCTCTCCATTTCGTATGCCTACATCTTTTGCAACTCCAGAATGTCCACGTAGGAAAACTGGGTGGCAACAATGTAACTGGAACAGGCAGAGGATAAAGGGGAGGCTCTTTATGTTGATATTTGCAAAGCAAGCCCACTGTTTACTTAGATTTTATGTTACAACTTTTTTAAAAAGGCAGTATTTTGTACAATCCTCTGTCACACTTTATGTAAAACTGAGAAAATACCATAGTTGATAGCAGGGAGCAGCTTCGACATCACTACATTTGGTATTTATTGTTGCATAACAAATTGCCCAGAAATTGTGTGGCTTAAAATAATAAATAAACATTTGTTATCCTCTCAGTTATGGGGGGTAAGGAATTTGGGGGTGCTGCAACAGGGCGATTCTATCTTGGGTTCTCTCATGTGTTTGCAGTGGTTTGAGGCTTGATTGGATGTGGAAATCCTTTCCCAAAAACGGTTCATTCAAGGTAGTTGTTGACTACAGGCCTCAGTTCCTTGACACGTGCTCTCTCCATTGGACTACTGGAGTGTTCACATAACTAAGCAGCTAGTTTCCTCCAGGCTAAGTAATCCAAAGAGCTCCGCAGAAGCTACAATGTCTTTATGATGTCACCTGGAAAGTTACCCATAGGTAAACCTCCTATTAGTTACACAGACTAGCGCTTGTCAGTATAATACAGTAGGGGTCCACAGCACAAAAGCATGAATATCAGTAAGCAAAGATCTTTAAGGGACATCTTTTAGGTTGGTTATCAAAAACATGTATCATTCATACTATTTCTAGAGGATTGGGAGGATAATACTATATAATTGAAGTCACCATTTCTTATTTGTCTTTCTCATGAGTGCAACTTAAAGCCACCAGTCACCTTCAATGGTATTCCAAGTCACAGTCAAGTCAACCATGTGTCCAACAAACTCAGGGCCCACTCTGTGGCAGCCCCCTTTCCAGATCTTGACTCTTGGCCCCTCTTGGCTCCCTGATGTTCCAGAAAAGGGAAGACAGAAGTGAACAAATGAAGATGGCAATTAGGGCTGTAAAACAATCAAGGGTGATTGTAGACAGTGCTTGCTGTCAGGTGCAGAGTTCAGGAAGGACACTCACCACGCATGTGTTCATTTGACATACTGGGGTTGCTTGCATGTTGCTGTGAGCCTAAAAGCAATGCCATCAGTATTTCAAATTCCTGCAGGATCACCCATGGTGGACAGGCTTCAGAGGAGCGTCCAGACTAAGAAAGACTTTGCAATGTAGTTCTGAAACTTAGCCAATGTGAGCCACAACATAATATCCGATGTAGTGTCAGACCACCACTCATCTGTAAGTTTGCCCTACTGTGGTGATTTGTGTGTTGCTATGTGATGCTGGAAGCTATGCCACCGATATTATAAACATCGGCAGGATTGCATATGGTGGACAGGTTTTATCAGAGCTTCCCGACTAAGACAGACTAGAAAGAAGGAGAGATGGACCACATGTGAATGGTTAGTCACCTTATTGATAGCAGCAGAACATTGTCAGATATAGTGCGGAGGATGAGCCCCTCAGGCTGGAAGACACTCAAAATACAACTGGGGAAGAGCTGCCTCCTCAAAGTAGAGTTAGCCTTAATGATGTGGATAGAGCAAAGCTTTTCAGGAACTTCATTTATTGATGGGGCATAACTCAAAATGGGAAGAAACAGCTGCAAATAGCCATTAATAACATTAATAATCGGAACATTGAACGTGCAAAGTACAAGTATAGGAAATTTACAAGTCAGCTAAAATGAAGTGGAACACACAAAGATCCATCTCCTAGGTATTAGTGAGCTGAAATGGACTGGTATGAGCCATTGTGCATTAGAAAATCATATGGTTTACTATGCTGGGAATGACAAATCGAAGAGCAATAGCTCACATTCATTGTCAGAAATAGCATTTCAAGATCTGTGTTGAATTACAATGCTGTCTGTGATCGGAGTCTATTCATGGGGTCCTCGTGTGGCACTGTGGAATAAACCAAACTAGACTACAAGGTCAGTTTGAATCACAATGCCAGCAGTACAAACTCACCAACTGCTCCTTGGAAACCCTATACAGGGTTGCTATGAGTTGGAACCCACTCGATGGAACTTAACAACAGCAAGGAAAACCAGTTAATACCACTGTAATTCAAATTTATGCACATGAAATTGAAAACTTCTACCAAATTCTTCAGTCTGAAACTGATCAAACATGCTACTAAGATACATTGATAATTACTGAAAAAAAACTGTAAACAAAGAGGAAGTTGGTAAACAAAGTAAACAAAGGTAGTTGAAAAATATGGTCTTGTTGATAGAAATTATACTGGAGAGCACATGTCACTTTTGCAAGACTGATAACTTATTCATTGCAAATAACTTTTCTAAACATACACAGGAATCAAATTGACTACATCTGTGGGAAAAGATGGTGGGAAAGCTCCATATCATCAGCCAAAACAAGTCTAGGGGCAGATTATGGAACAGACCATCAATTGCTCCTATGCAACTTCAGGCTAAAGCTGAGGAAAATGAAAACACGTCCACAAGAGCCAGAATATGACCTTGAATATATCGCACCTGAATTTAGGGACCATCTCAAGAACAGATCTGATGCATTGGACACTAATGACTGAAAACCGAAAGAGTTGTGGGATGACATCAAGAATATCATACAAGAAGAAAACAAGAGGCCATTAAGAGAACAAGGAAGAAAGAAAAGACCAAAATGGATGTCAGAAGAGACTCTGAAACTTACTCTTGAGCATAGAGAATCGAAAGCAATGGAAAAAAATAAGAACATAAAAGAGCTGAACAGAAAATGTCAAAGGGCAGCTCCAGAAGACAAAGAAGTATTATAATGAAATGTGCAAAGACTTGGAGTTAGAAACCCAAAAGGGAAGAACACAATCAGCATTTCTCAAACAGAAAGAATTGAAGAAAACATTCAGGCCTCAAGTTGCAACATTGAAAGATTCTATGGCCAAAATATCGAATAATGCAACAAGCATCCAAAAAAAAAGGAAGGAAGGAATATACTGAACCAAAAAGAATTGGTCAGCATTCAACCATTTCAAGAGATAGCATATAATCAAGAACGAATGAAGAACTTCAAGCTACACTGAAGGCACTGAGGAAAAACAAGACTCCAGGAATTTTCAGAATACAAATTGAAATGTTTCAACAAACTGATGCAGCATGGAAGAAGGCGCTCACTTATCTATGCCAAGAAATTTGGAAGACAGCTACCTGGTCAATTGATTGGAAGCGATCCCCTGTATTTGCCCATTCCAAAGAGAGGTGACCCATTGGAATGTGAATATCATCAAACAATATTATTAATATCAATCACATGCAAGCAAAATTTTGCTGAAGATAATTAAAAAACAATTGCATTAGTATATTGACAGGGAACGGCCAGAAGAGAATGTAGAAAGAGGGATATCATTGCTGACATCAGATGGACCTTGGCTGAAAGCAGAGAATACCAGAAAGATGTTTATTGTGGGGGTCATAACACAAACTATGGATAGCATTGCAAAGAATGGATATTCCAGAACACTGAATTGTGTTCATGAGGAACCTGTACATAGACCAAGAGGGATTCTTTCGAACAGAACAAGGGGATAGTGAGTGGTTTAAAATCAGGAAAGATATGTGCCAGGATTGTATTTAGTCAAACTGTACACCGAGCAAATAATCTGAGAAAATGGATTATATGAAGAAGACATGGCATCAGGATTGCAGGAAGACTCGCTAACAACCTGAGCTATACAGATGACACAACCTTGCTTGCTGGAAGCAAAGAGGACTTGAAAAACTGAAGAAGCTCACAAAGACTCCAGCTTTCAGTATGGACTGCATCTCAATGCAAAGAAGATAAAAATTCTCACAACTGGATCAATACGGAGAAAAGATGGTCAAAGACTTCATTTTGCTTGGATCCATGATTAATGCTCATGGAAGCAGTTGTCAAGCAATCAAATGATGTATTGCATTAGGCAAATCTATTGCAAAAGGACTCTTTAAAGTGTAAAGTAAAGACATCAGTTTGAGGACACAGGTGTGCCTGACCCACCCCTTGATATTTTCAATCACCTTTTATGCATGTGAAAGTTAGACCGTAGAAGAATCGATGCATTTGAATTCTGGTGTTGGCAAAGAATATCAAAAGTACCATGGACTGCCAGAACAAATCTGTCTTGGAAGAAGTACAGTCAGAATACTCTTTAGAAGCAGGGCTATCGAGATTTTGTCTCTCATTCTTTGAACAGGTTGTCAGGAGGGATCAATCTCTGGAGAAAGACATCATGCTCGGTAAAGTGGAGGTTAAACAAAGAAAAGGAAAGCCCCAACAAGATAGACTGACACAGTGGCAGCAAAAATGGACTCAAACATAACAATTGTGAGGATGACACAGGACAAGACAGTGTTCGGTTCTCTTGTGAGTACGGTCTCTTGGAACCAACTCAGTGACAACTAACAACAGCATCGTATTATAAAACGAGCCCCTTACACTGGAAGACACTACATACTGGCTGCAGCTCTGGACTTGAGCATACCAGTGATCCTGAAGGTGGCATGAGACCAGCAACATTTCATTCTTTTGTGCCTGGAATTGTCTTGAGCCAGAGGCAACTCAATGGCAGTTAACAACAATAATAACAGGAAGGAGACTAAGCCCGGAGTGCTATGGTTGGTGCTCTAGATGGTTCTTCTGTTTTTTCTAATCTGGAAATCTGAAATGAGCCAGGCATTGCCATAAGGTGGCAAGTGATGAGCATCTTCTGGAATATTCAAGCCAACACAAAACCTTGCAGGAGAACAGCTTGGGTAGGATTGATTCATTGACCATCCTTAATTTATGACACGTCCCCTCCCAGAATGTACGAATCACAAGAGAGGAAATTCTTATTTACCTCTTTATCCCTGTTGCCTTAAGTCCTAGTGTGGAACTGTGGGTTAATGTGCTGGATTGTGAAGGTGATTCAAGCTCACCAGTTGCTCCTTGGAAACCCTCTACAAGGTATGGGTCAGAACCAACTCGACGGCATTTAACAACATCTCTGTTGCCTTGAAGAATGACAGGTATGTAATTGGTACTTATTAATGACTGTCACCAATGACAATTATTTCATGGCTAGTGAGGAGTCCTGGTATGGTGCTGTAGGATAAGCAGCGGACTGTTAACTGCAAGATCAGCGGTTCAAACCCACCCATAGCTCCTTGGAAACAGGGTCCCTATGAGTTGGGACCGTCCCTAAGGCACTTAGCAACAAAAACAATAACGAAAATGGCTATTGGCCTTGTTGGTGTCCCCAAGTCTTTGAGGTTTAATGGAAGTCACCTTAATATTAATGAATAAAAGTAACTGCATTTCAGTCTACTTATAGTGGAATACTGACTCCGAATCCTTAGAGATTACTGGAGGAAGGAGAAACTCTCCGTTTCTCCTGAGTAAAGCCCTGAAACCTGACTCTCTGTTTCCTCTCCTAACCCCTTCCTCTGCCCATGGGCTGCACTCCTCTCTGCTTAGCTTGTCTGGCCTGAATGCCAGGTTTCCCCAGGATGCCCCCAGAGCATCTAACACCAGGTGGTTGGTGCACGCAGATTTTGACAGAAGGTTTTACAAAAATCAGAGAGAGTTAGGTGCAACCATCCACATGACCCATCAAGGGACCTGAAAGGCAATATTTAGACATCCTGGTTCTTGAAAGTTGCTTGAGCCCCACCAGGCTCTCACCATCTTGTTTGGGTCTCTGGCTACTCTCTTCTCAGTGGATCCATCTTCAACCAGCCCCTACAGTGGTCCTGCACCCCCCTTCCCTCAGTCAGTGCTAATAAGATGCTCATCCAACACTGCACCAGTATCTGGCCTTAAAGCAGTAAAAACCAGTTACTGTAGAGGCAAATCCAATTCATGCTGACCCATTTGTGTCAGGGGGTTTTCAATGACTGGCTTCTAAGAAACTGGCCTTTCTTCCGAGGTATTTCTGGGTAGCTTTGAACCACCAACCTGTTGATTAATAGCCAAGTATTTAACCAATTGTACCACCCAGAGAGACTGCCTTGCCTTGTTGTAGTCGGTAACTGCTGTCAAGTTGGTTCTGTCTCATAGAGAGCCTGTATAGGGTTTCTGGTGCGTTTGAACTGCTAACCTTGTGGTTCACAGTCCAGTGTTCATCCTACAGCGCCACGCCAGGAGTCCACCTTGCCTTTAGCGTGGTCAAATTCTTAGGCTTGATGCCCACCCTTCTTCTAAGTGGATGGGGGCAGTTTACTCTATGACCATGATGAATTATGTGACAGCCCAGTTCCTTAGAAGACACAAGCACCCTGGTCAGATTTTCTCTCTTTTTAAAAACTAGCAATTTCCATTACTGCGATACAGACATGTGCATGCCTGCCCACAAGACTGATGATCAAAATAAAGAAAAGTCCATTCTGAGAAAACAAATATAAGTTGTTTTACTCTGCAGAACAATTTGTTGTCTGTGCTGTGGCTTTCTGAGATTGCTTGTTTTCAAAAGAGTGTTTACCAAAGAGGTGGTTCAGCTCACTGTGTTGTGGACAGGTGGACGGAGGGAGAAGTTCAGAGGAGACTCTAGAGTGATTCGCCATGTCGCAAATAGAGACATAGCAAAGTCTGGACCTAAATTCAGACTTTTTTTTTCTCTCCATCACTAAAAATCAAATTGTTATCCTTAATACTTCCTTTCAGAACTGTGCCAGAAAAAAAAAAAAAAAAATGATGCTTCTCGTGCATACCAATTACCCAGCGGGTATGAGAATAAACCCCACTGGAGGGTTTACATTCTTTAACTAACTCAGTGTAAAGCTAATAAGCTCTATTTGAGGCAAAGGTGTCTTTTAATTTTAGAAGACATTCAGAATGTTACATCATTCTGCACAGATGCACCGAAGTTGACTGGAGGGCAAACTATAAAAAGGGCATATGTTCCCCATACCTGTTTCTGGACCAGGGAGGATGATGAATTCTGATGTGAGGCTGAGCAAAGGTTAGCTTCTGTCCCCCTACGTACACCAGGTAATCAGATCTCTATGTGGACAGTGGTCTAACACCCTTTTTCACTGTTCTATGAAAAAGTAGAGCATTTTTATTTTAAAACATGCTGTCTCCTGTAGACCACCTGGGTGCATATTTTGGCAGCGGAATGATCAAAGCAAAAAGCACAATACATTATTTTAAACCTGGTGGTGGTGGTTGTTATGTGCTGTGGAGTTGGTTCTGACTCACAGCGACCCTGCACAGAGTTTCTGAGGCTGTAAATCATTACGGAAGCAGAAAGCCTCATCTTTCTCCCACAGAACAGCTAGTAGGTTCAAATTGTTGACCTTGAGGTTAGCAGTCTGACTCATAACCACTATGATACCAGAGCACCTTATTTTAAACATAGAGGTGACATAAATTTACCCTCCAAAGACTTAAAAGCCTGAAGATTCCCATAGAGAAAACTGCAATGAAAGGAGCCTCTTGTGTCAAATTTCCACTAATCAAATTATAGTATTCATGGAGGTTGAATTTTTGGAGTTATCACTGCTCAACTCCAGACATAATTGAAAGCTAACGCTAGGGGGTGGTAGAGATCAGGATATTCAGGAACCATTACTGCTGGAGAGGGCTCAAGACATCACCCTCCAAATTTCACCTATTCAACTAAGCACGTCACTTTGTTAGAACGTTGAAAACAACGGATGGCTTCACTATTTTCATTATGATGAAATTATTATATATATGCATATATTGCATATATGTAGCCTGGGATTTTAAGACCCAAGTTTTATAAGAGTACTTGTATGTAGCCTGAAATTTTAAGACGCTAAGAAGCGCTGGTAGTGCTTGCTGTGTGGTCATCACTGGACCGCTAACAGCAAGGTTCACTTTCTGCTCCTGTAAAGATTTACAGCCTCAGAAGCCCTATACAGGGATGATATGAGTCGGAACTGACTGAACAGTAGTGTGTTTTTCCACAGGTCACAGCACTTGTTGTTGTGTGCCACCAAGCGGTTCCAGCTCAGAGACCCTGCATAGAGTTTCCGAGAGCAGCATGTGGGTTTGAACTGTCGATCTTCTCCAGTGTTTATTTTACAGCACCATACTGGGGCTCACAGAACCTAGATCTCTATATTAAACATCAGGTAGCTCCACATGACAAGCACTGGACTGTAAATCATAAGATGAACAATTTGGACCCGCCAGCTTCTCCTCGGGAGAAAGATGAGGATTTCTGCTTCTGGAAAGATTTAAAACCTCAGAAACCCTATACCGGGTCACAATGAGTTGAACCAACTTGACTGCACTTAACAACAACTGCCACATGTGTTCTAGGAGCAGCCAGGTGATACAAATAATTAACACACCTGACTGCTAATCAAAAAGTTGGGGTTTCAAGTCCACCCAAGAGTACCTCAGAAGAAAGTCCTGGTGATCTCGTCCAAAGAACCATTGAAAAATCAACGCCTATATGAGAAGGATAGAGTAACAAATATGGTCCATGATAGTTAAAAATAAATCACTAGAGATGTGAGAGTAACTAGACCAGGCCTTTTAACTTTCCACACCACCTTCTATTGTTTAATATACTATATTTATCCTTTAAAAATATTACATTTTTTTAAAAAACCTTATTGTGAATTGAGTGAAGGTTAGCAGACAAGACCATTGGCTTTAAAAAATATTGCATGTTACTGAAAAGTCATTTCTATTTTTCCATCTTCAAAATAAATCACATGTATCACAGAAAATTTAAATAATACAGCAAGTGCAAATAAAAAGTCAATGATGAAAAAGCATAAACACTATGGAGCACAATTCTACTTTGACACATAAAGGAGTAGCCATGAGGCAGAATAGACTTGATGTCAGAAATTTGTTTGTTTGTTTTAATCTGTGTTCTTATCCTTTTTAGCCGGACACAGAAATCCCACTTACCTACTTCTGTCCTTATTCCAGGGGAAATTGGAGTCTGGGAAACTCTTAACCTGGGTCCTTCCCAAAAGCAAAGCCTTCAGGGAAAAAAATAACTGGGCAAATGTAGCTTAATAGAAAGATGATCTCAGGAGGTAGGGATGGGGAACCAGAGGACTGACACAAGGGAAGAGGAAAACAAAATGCATGGAGACACTGTTAAGACTGGTCACTGGTCACTCAATCCATTTGGGCTTCTGAGGAATACATAGGAAGCCTCTCAGAATGTTCTAACTATTCCCATTGGTTGAGAGTTCCTGGGAGATGTGAACTTCCTGAAGTTCTAAAATGCACGTATGTTATATATGCTGAGTGGATTCCTTTTGCCATCTTGTGCCACAGTATGAGAGTAACCAAGGGGCCAAAAGGCATGCTCAAGGCAAGGTGCCATCAATACAAGATAAGCAGAAGCTTGTACAAAACTGTTTACCTCAGCCATAGCCATAGCCAGACTTGAGGCCGAAAGGATGTGAGGCTGTGCACAAGACATGGCTAATACAGTCCACCCCTTGCACCACTCAACTCCAGTCATGGCCTTGTTAAATTCCTTCTGTCATCAAGGACTCAACATGAAGGGCAGCCAAAATAAAACCTCTATTCAAAATGCTCATGAAGCTATCATTGATATTCATCATCTCCATCCAGCACAAGCCATTCTAGATTTCCCTCGCTGTTGGCCAGAACTTTGACTTGTTTAGGTGGTGTACCAGGTGAGGTGACCACACCTTTACCCCGGAGGATTCTAAGTCTTTAGTTTTTTGTATTCTCTCACACACAGTTGCTAAAATTGTCCACTCGTGGTCATTGGAAAACACAGACTTAACCACGGTACTGTCCAGTGACTCCCCTGACTCTTGGGGTACTAGTCGCTCCCTGATTGTGAGGCAACAACTCTGTTGTCTCAGTATCTCATGATAATCAGCATTTATTTCCCCTGGCACTATAATCACTTTAAAAAAGAATCTTCTACCCCGCTGACATGAGAAGTCAAAAGTGACCAAGCAGTAGTTCTGTTTTCAAGTTAAGTGGCATCTGTGATATCCCCAGTGAAAGAATTTACCCTCTCATTCTCAGAAACCAACCCAATGTTGTAAGGACAGGAAACACATTTCCCAAGTGAGAGGGATGGGGAGAGGAGAAAAATCTAAGTTCTGTCCCTTGGCTCCCAGACCCATGTATTTCAGTGATTAGGAACCCAAGGACCCTAGATCGACTATTGTGGTCGTTGTTGTTAAGTGCCATTGAGTCAGTTCTGACCCATAGTGACCCTGTATAGGGTTTCTGAGGAGCAGCTGGTGAGCTTGAACCACCTACCTTGAATTTCAAACGGCTTTGCAGTCAGGTGCAGTAACCCACAGCACCACTCCAGGACTCCCAGAATGATTATTAGTATAGTAAATATTTTATAATCTGAAAGGTAGCACCCCAACTACACAGGGTGTTGTCCCAAACTGTCACTTGACACTGCCATTCAAACATCTTATTAGGTCAGCGGCTTGTGGATCTTGTGGTCATGATTCATTCCCTTTGCTATAAAACCAATGACTTGGTTTTAGGCAGTGTTGTACAAATCCCATGCTAATAAATCAGGTATCTTAAGCCTTTGCACGGTGATGCTGGTGAACGCACTGATGGCAGAGAAGGAATGCCTATGTCTAGAAACTCATCGACATCAGCTGATTCCAACTCACAGAATCAGAGTAGAACTGCCTCAGGGAGTTTACAAGGCTGAAATTGTTACGGAAGCCGAGTGCCACATCTTCCTCCTGCAAAGGTGCTGGTGGGTTTGAACCACTGACCTTTTGGTCAGCAGCCAGATGTTCTAACCACTCCAAGACTCCTCTCTATATCCATAGTAGGTGTCAGTTCTGACAAGGACCACCACTATCTCCTTCGTGGTAAAGAGGTCTGATTTAAGCAACTTGCCATCAAGTGGCTGCCTGGTCTTCTTAAGAGGACTTCTTGAGGGTTCAATATTGGTCTCTGTTACTGGCAGATAGAACATTCCACAATGAAAGTAGCCAGATCATCCTTTATTAAGCGCCGTCAAGTTGGTTTTGACTCATTGTGACCCTGTGTAGCATTTCTGAGGAGCAGCCAGTGGGCTTGAACTATGGACCTTCTGGTTTGCAGTCCAGTGCTGATACAGATGGAATTCATGGTGTTGGGCCCATTCATAGTCCGATCTTTGCCACCATTGCCATCCACTCATGAGACTACGAATTGCCTACACTGTGGAAGTTGTTGTTGTTGTTATGTGCCGTGGAGTCAGTTCCGACTCATAGTGACCCTGCACAGGGTTTCCGAGGCTGTTAATCTTTACGGGAGCAGAATGCCTCATCTTTCTCCCGCGGAACTGCTGGTAGTTTCGAACTGCTGACCTTGAGGTTCACAGCCCGATTCATAACCACTACGCTACCAGAGCTGGTGCCAATTGCCAGCCACAGGATGAGTCTTCTTGTCTACCTAGGTTCTGAGTGCCTCCTGTGCAGAAGATGCTTTCTGGTAGTCTTTAGTACAGTGTCCAGAGATAGGCATACCAGTGCCCTATCTTTATTTATAACTTTGATATGCTGTTCACTGTGGATTTCTTTTTACATTAAATTATACTTTTAAAAACTACTACAGAAACATATTGTGTATCTTGACTACTGATCTATTTCGTACCCACACAAGTGCCTCATTCAACTCCCCCTAATCCCAGCCCTGATAACAGCAAGTCTCCATACCAACATATTGAGTCATCCATCTGTGAACCAGGCGCAATTTTCCTCCCCCTCTATCAGCTGGTCATAGGGAACCCCTCCTACAGCCACCACATGCCCACTGGACTTCTCTGGGTCTGATCCCGTTCCTTTTATAGTATGATGTGTTGCTGCTATGCCCTCGCAAGCTTATGATCTGGTAACACTCAACTCATGATGGTGAAGTTGCATGGTGACTGTCCCATGAGTAGGTGCTAAGTCTCCATCCAACAGGACCCAGTCACACACCAGGAGTGTTATCTGCTGCAAAAGGCATGACTTTGTCCAGAATATCACGTGTCTACACTGCGACTCTCCTACTGAGTCTTGCTGAAAGCCCACCATGGCTTCCTTATCCACTTGTCTTAGCTAGTGCTGCTGTGACAGAAATGCCACAAGTGGGTAGTTTTAAAGAACAGACATTAATTTCCCACAATTCAGGAGATGAGCTATTCAAATTCAGGGTACTTTCTTGTCTATTTCAACATCTTGTTGTTAAGTGCTGTTGAGTCGGTTCAGACTCACAGCAACCCTGTATAGGGTTTCTAAGGAGTGACTGGTGAGTTTGAACCACTAACCTTGTGGTTCAAACTAACTCTGTGGTCCAGTGCTTTATCCCCCAGTGCCATGCTGGACTCCCATTTCAATGTCTAGAAACTTACAATCCTTGGAGATCCAAGACTTTTAGATCCATCTGCTTCTGTTGTCTTCAGAGAGTATCTGTCTTCCCCTGAATCACTTGCTTACCTCTGTGTCTGTGCTATTCCTAGTCTATATCCTTGACAGTAACTAGGTTTAGGACACACCCACACTGATAGAGCCCCATGACCAAGAGGAAAAAAACCAACCCTATGATTACATCCCCATGTAATAAGGTTAGGATTCCAACACATTTTAAGGAACTGCGATTTAATCCATAACATCATCTTAGATGTGTCTGTCGTCATTGGTTCTGCTAAGTCATACAGCCAGAAGGAAGACCATGTTGTATAGTCTAGACCTGCTCTCCAGCCCTCTCTTGCTCTGGGCTCCCTCCAAACAGGCATTGTCTCAAGTCACCTGGTAAGTGGATTCGAGAAGTATTACCAAGAATGTACGTTGCTTCTAAGGCCTCAAGGGATGAAATCAGAACTGCACGTCTTCCTTAGACACGGGAGCTTCAGAGCTATCATGACTTAGAAGGCATGTCCTGGCATGTCCCATGCCATTTGGACCCTAAAAACTTTACAAATGTAGCAACCCCTTAAATATTTCTAAGATTTTTCTACTATATGCACATGTCTCCTACTAGGATACCTAGAGTGCTTGCCACTTCCTAATCACTAAGTTACTAGCATGATGTCATCATCAGTACCCCAGTGTAATATTCAGACCAGGTTAAGACAGAGAGCAAGAGTGCTACTGAGCAGTAGGGCAAGACAGTGGGTCTGTAGTGTTGCCCTTCCCATATAAGAGGGAATTGCTTTCAATCCCTTTAGTAATGGCCATTGGAAAGGATGCATTCAGCAGGTACCACATGTTGTTGTTGATCTGTGCCAATGAATATTGTTGTTATTGTAGGTGCCATCAAGTCGGTACTGACTCATAGTGACCTTATGCACAGCAGAACGAAACACTGCCCAATCCTGGGCCAACCTCACTATCGTTGCCATGCTTGAGTCCAGCGATGCTGCCGCTTGGCCAATCCATCTCGCTGGGGGTCTTCCTCTTTTTCTCTGACCCTCCACCTTACCAATGACTGTACAGTAGTTGTAATTAGAACACGTGCTCTACTTTACAATAGTTCACCATCTTCTGCCATAAGCCATCGAATTTTTGCAAAGACTACATAAATGAATTAAATGGCAATATGATAGGGACTCTAGGAGTGTAGTGGTTACAAGTCGGGCTGCTAACCTCAGGGTCAGCAGTTCAGGGAGAAAGATGAGGCTTTCTACTCCTGTAAAGAGGTACAGCCTTGGGAACCCTATACAGGGTTGCTATGAGTCGGAACCGACTCCATGGCACATAACCACCACCACCATGATAAGGACTTCCACCTTACTTCATCACTCACCTGTCAGCTTGTCGCACTGTGGCGGCTTGCTTGTTGCTGTGATGATGGAAACTATGTCATCAATATTTCCAATATCACTCATAGTGGACAGGTTTCAACAGAGCTTCCATGCTAAGATAGACTAGGAAGAAGAAAGATGTAATTCCTTCTGAAAAATGAGTCACTGAAAACCTTACGAATAGTAGTAGAACCTTGTCTGATATAGTGCCAGAAGATGAGCCTCTCAGATTGGAAGGCATTTGAAATACCGCTGGGCAAGAGCTGCCTCCTCAGAATCGACTCAACTTTAATGATGTGGATGGTGCAAAGCTTTTGGAACCTTCGTTTACTGATGTGGCACAATCAATGTTAAAAGAAATAACTGCAAACATCCACTAATAATCTGAACATGGAAAGTACGAAGTATGGATTCAGGAAAACCTAAGGTCATCAAAAATGAAATGGGATGCATCAAGAGCGACATCCTAGGAATCATTGAGCCGAAATGGACTGGTATTGGCCATTTTGAATCAGACAATTATAGAGTCTACTATGCAGGGAAGGATAGATTGAAGAGGAATGGCATAGTATTTATCATCAAAAAGATCATTTCAAGATCTAGCCTGATGTACCGTGTTGTCCAATTAATGCAACTATTAGTCACATTTATGCCCTAACCACTAATGCCAAATTGAAGGCTTTTTACCAATTTCTGCAGTCGGAAATTGATCAAACATTTACCAGCGATTGGAAACAAGAAGGATCAGAGGTCGGAAAATATGGCCTTCACGATAGAAATAACTCTGAGGATTGCATATTAGAATTTTGCAAGACAATCACTTATTCGTTACAAATACCATTTTTCAACAACATTAACTATACACATGGACCTCACCATATGGAATGAGTACACATGAATCAGATTGACTATATCTATGGAAAAAGACTATGTTGAAGCTCAATATTATCAGTAAGAACAAGGCCAGGGGCCTACTGCAGAACAGATAATCAATTACTTACATATGAGTTTAAGTTGAAACTGAAGAAAATTGAAATAGTTCACAAGAACCAAAATACAAACAAGTATATTCTATCTGAATTTAGACACCGTAACAAGAATAGATTTGAGGCATTGAATCCTAATGGCCAAAACCAGACAAGATGTGAAATGACACCAAAGACATACATGAAGAAACCAAAAGGTCATTAAAAAAACAGGAAAGAAGGAAAAGGCCAGACTGGATGTCAGGAGAGTCTCTGAAACTTGATCTTGAGCTGAATTGACATAGCTAAAGTGAAAGAAGAAACAATGAATTAAAAGAGCTGAACAGACCACTCGAAGGGCAGCTGGAGAAGACAAAACATTTTAATGGATTATGCAGAGATCTGGAATTAGAAGACCAAGAGGGAACAACACACTAGGCATTTCTCAAACTAAGAACCAAAGAAAAAGTCAAGCCTCAAGTCGCAATACTGAAGGATTCTATCGCATAATGCAGAAATCATCAAAAGAATATGGAAGGAATACACTGTGTTATGTACCAAAAATAATTGGTCGAGAAATTGAACCATTTCAGGAAGTAGCATATGGTCAAGAACCAATGGTATTGAAAGAAGAAGTCCAAGCTTCACTGAAGGCATTGGCTAAAAACAAGGCGCCAAGAATTGATGGAATACCAACGGAAATGTTTCCATGAACAGATGCAGCTCTGGAGATGCTCACTCATCTAGGCCAAGACATTTGGATTGTAAGAGATTCATTATCAGTGCCCACTCCAAAGAAAGATGATTCACCAGAATGCTGTAATTATCTGCAACATCATTAACATCACACACAAGTACATTTTTGCTGAAGACTATTCAAACATGTTTACAGCCATACATCTACAGTTAATTGCCAGAAATTCCAGCTGGAATCAGAAGACAACATGGAATGAGATAGGGGGTACCATTGCTGTTGTTAAATGCATCTTGGCTGAAAGCAGAGAATACCAGAAAGATATTTACCTGTGCTTTACTGACTGTGTGAAGACATCTAACTGTGGGGATCATAACAAATTATGGATAGCATTGCACGGAATAGGGATTCCAGAACACTTTATTGTGCTCATATAGAATCTGTACTTAGACAAAGAGGCAATTGTTACAACAGAATAAGGGAATATTGCATGATTTAAAATCAGGAAAGGTGTGTGTAAGGACTGTATCTTTTAAGCATACTTAATCAATCTGCATGCTCAGAAAGTAATCTGAAAATCTGGACTATATGAAGAAGAACATGAACTATATGAAGGAAGACTCACTAAAACCTGTGATATGCAGATGACACAACCTTGCTTACTGAAAGAGGACTCGAAGCACTTACTGATGAAGATTGAGGACTATGGCCTTCAAAATGGATTACACCTCAACATAAAGAAAACAAAATCCCTCACAAGTGGGTCAATACACAACAGCATAATAAATTGAGAAAAGATCAAAGGATTGCCTTTTACTTGGATTCACTATCAATGCCCATGGAGCAACAGTTAGGATGTCAAAGAAAGTGTTGTATTGGACAAACCTACTGCAAACGACCTCTTTAAAGTGTTATAAAGCAAAGATGTCACTTGAAGACTGAAGTCTTTCCAGTTGTCTCATATTTGGGGGAAAGCTGTAAAATGAATAAGGAAGACCAAATAAGAATTGAAGCCTTTGGATTATGGTGAAGGCTAACAATATCTTTTGGTAGTCCATGGTATAGTAACTATTATTCAATAATACCATAATTCAAAAGCATCAATTGTTCTTCACTCTTCATTATTCACTGTCCTTTCACATGCCTATAAGGCAATTGAAAATATCATGGTTCACCTTAGTCTTCAAAGTGACATCTTTGCTTTATATGTATTTCTTCCAGTCAATTGGCTAGGTAGCAACCATACATTGACAGAGAACTTCCAGAGGTCCAAGCTGGATTCAGAAGAGACTGTGGAACAAGAGATATCATTGCTGACATCAGATGGATCTTAGCAGAAAGTAGAGAATACCAGAAACATGTTTACCTGTGCTTTATTGACTATGCATAGTTGTGTGGAGCATGATGAGCTATGGACAGCATTGCAGAGAATGAGTATTCTGGAACACTTAATTGTGCTCATAGAGGAAGCTGTACATAGACCAGAGCAAGGCAACACCAAATGGTTTAAAATTAGGGAAGATGTGTGCCATCTTTCACCATACTTATTTAACCTGTATGCTGAGCAAATAATTAGAGAAGCTGGATTATATGAAGAAAAACGTGGCATCAGAATTGGAGGAAGACTCGTTAACAATTTGTGATATGCAGATGATACAATCTTGCTTGCTGAAAGCAAAGAGGACTTAAAATACTTACTGATGACAATCAAAGACCACAGTCTTCAGTATGGGTTGTACCTCAGTGTAAAGAAAACAAAAATTCTCACCACTGGACCAATAAACAACATCCATACAAATGGAGAAAAGATTGAAGTTGTCAAAGACTTCGTTTTGTTAGGATCAACGATCAACACTCATGGAAGCTCTATCAAGACATCAAACGATGTATTGCATTAGGCAAATCTGCTGTACAAGACCTCTTTAAAGTATTGAAGAGCTAAGATGTCAGTTTGAAGACTAAAGTATGCCTGACCCAAGCCATGGTATTTTCAATAATGTCATATGCCTGTGAAAGTTAGACAGTTAATAAGGAAGATCATAGAAGAATTGATGCATTTGCGTGATGGTATTGGAGGAGAATATAAAAGTACCATGGACTGACTGACAAAAGAACAAACAAACTGTGTTGGAAGAAGTACAGTCAGAATATTTCTTGGAAGCCAGGATGGCCAGACTGCATCTCTCGTACTTTGGACATATATTAGGAGGGCGCAGTCCCTGGAGAAGGACATCATGTTTGGTAAAGTGGAAGGTAGGAGAAAAAGAGGAAGACCCCCAAGGAGCTGGATTGCCCCAGTGGCAGCAGCGATGGACTCAAGTGGAGCAATGATTGTGAGGTTGGCGCGGGGCCAGGCAGGGTTTGGCTCTGCTGTGCATAGGGTCGCTATGAGTTGGTACCGACTCAATTTACACTTAGCAACAACAAAAAATTATTTTAGTGAATACAAGGTTTTTGCCTAGAACTGGTCTGAATATTTTGGTTGTACTTTACTAAGACCTGACATCAGTTATTACTCAAGACATCAGTTATAAAGATCTAGACAGTGATAGCTCTTTAAAGAAGCAAGCAACATCTTGTGAGGCCTGCACCTGAAATGAGAGGTTTGCATGGTCTCCAAGCAAGGAGAGACTTCTTGCATCTAGCACGTAGGACCAGAGCTGCTGCTTCTGGTCAAGACGGTTCAAGACCTGCTGGGCAGTCAGGGTTCTCAGGCACATCCACTCGGATGGTCTCATCCTTGGTCATAAGGGTCTGCTGAAAGGACACTAGACAATAACTCAAAGCTGTATGTAAAACAGAAAGCTCTCCAACTGAGGCACTCTCATGATCAAATATTTGGTTTGTAACTTTGTTGTTGTTAGGTGCCAACGAGTCAGTACTGACTCATAGGACCGTATGCACAACAGAACGAAACACTGCCCAGTCCTAAGCCAACCTCACAATTGTTGCCACGCTTGAGCCCATTGATGCTGCCACTTGGCCAATCCATCTTGCTGGGGGTCTTCCTCGTTTTCTCTGCCCCTCCACCTTACCAAACATGATATCCTTCTCCAGGAACTGGTCCCTCCTGACACTATGTCTGAAGTATGAGAGATGAAGTTTGATCAGCCTTTAAAACTAAAGTTTGTAACTTTAGTAATGTATAATTACCTACATGATACGTAAAGACAAATACATAAAATATAACTATAAAATTAAGGTTCTTTTTTTTTAAAACCAGGTGCCGTAAAGTCGAATACAACTCCTGGCAACCCCATGTGTGTCAAAGTAGAACTGCCGGAGGAGGGTTTTAAATGGCTATTTTTCTAAAGTACATCACCAGAGCTTTCTCTTGATATAGAATAAAAGAACCTCATTACACAAATGTTCTTGGATACTAACTGATAGGTTGAAGGTTCAAGTCCACCCAGAGGTGTTCATGAGAAAGGTCTCACAGATTTGCTTCTGAAAAATCATCAGAAAGTAAAAACACTGTGGTGCCCAGTTGCACTCTGACACACATGGCTTGCCCAGGAGTTGGACTTGACTTAACAGCAACTGGGACTCTCTCAAAGCAGACGTGCACCACAAGACACCCAGGCTGGGGAGAAGAGACTTTTCGCAGGGGAAACTTAGACTTCACCTGCTGTAGTCGTTTTTTGTGTGTTTTTTTTTGAATCACAGACTCTCATGAAACCTACTGACCTCTATCTTCCAATTAGAGGCTAACAGTAGAGAGATGGAGATATTTTTAAAGGTCAGCAGCTTCACTGATCTAGTTTTGTAGTTAGAATTCTCCTATGTGGTTCCTGAGAAATCTTTATTCCTACATTTTAGGATGTAGAATAAGTGAAAGTTGGGGCCCTGTAGGACCAAGAAAAAGACTCCATTCTGTACATTAGCCTGAACACGTCCTCCTGTTCCAGGAACGTGCTAAATCAGCTCATGTTGCCTTAGAATATCCTTTTACCCCTAGCAACAGCGAGAACTAGATAAGCAGTAGACAGGACAACCCAAGGCCAGAAGCCAGATGTTTTCCTTATCCTAGCTAAGAACAAAAGACCACCAGTACTGACCAATTAAACTGTAACATCTCATACTTTGCCAAATGTCAACCAATCCAAATATTGTAAAGCTGAGAAACCCTAAGCTTGTTTGAAAACTCTATAAAAACCCCGCAGACAAAGGGTTCGAGGCTCTATCCCTCATCTGCTGTGTCGGATGCAGGTGGAGTCAGAGCATGAATAATGTTAACTGAGGGTTCAAAGCTCCATCCCTGATCCGCTGCATCGGATGCAGGTAGAGTCTGAACTCTGGCTTGAATAACTGAGAGTTCAAGGCTCCATCCCTCATCCGCTGCATCGGATGCAGGTGGGGTCCAAGCTGGAGCTTGAATAAACAACCCTTGTGCACTTGCATCGGTGTCGGCTCCTTGGTGGTCTTTGGGGGCCCCGAATTCTGGGCATAACAGGGACCCTTTAAAGTGTTTTCAATGCTTGAAATTGAGAGACTAACCACAGCCACTGTTGAGGGAGTATGAGTTTGCTTTCTGCCGCCTCTGGACTGTAAGCTGTTTGTCTACAACTACTTCTCTGGGGAGTCTCATTTGTTGATTAAAAGAAGTAAAATTATGACATTTTCCCAAATACTGCCTTTGGTTATTCTAAGTTGAATGTCCCCTTTCCCATTTCTTAAGGAATTTCTACATAGAAGACTGTGTCAACATCACATTGGTCCTTTCTGCACCTACAGATCCCTCTGAGGAGCAATCCAGGAGCACTTTGTTGTTGTTGTTAAGTGCTGTGGGGATCCATGGAGTTCTGACTCATAGTGACCCTGTATGGGGTTTCCAAGAAACATCCGGTATGTTTGAACTGCTGACCTTGTGGTTGGCAGTGTAGTGCTGATCCTACAATGCCACGGCCAGGAACCCTTGTTGTTGTTAAGTGCTGTTGAATCAGTTCCAACCCATCGCTACTCTGTAATAGGAACAGCTGGTGAGCTGGAACCACCAACTTTGCAGTTCAAACTAACTTTGCAATCCAGTGCATTAACTCACAGTGGCACACCAGGACTTCAGGACTCCAGGACACCAAGAGCCCTTAGGCCCCACCAGATGTTAAAATCCCAGTCATCTCTGATCTAGACATCCCACCTCATGTCTGGGGGGTGGGGGGGACCAGGTCAGCTCCAGGACCCCTGCCCCTCCCTATCTTCCATGTCCTCTCCCTCAGTGCCTCTTGTCACTCTGAGTCCCTGTGAGATCCCTCTAGCTCTTGTCCTCTGTGGGTCTGATAATCCAAGCTCAGTAAGCACTGCGTCAGAGTGAATCCCTCTTCCTGCAGGCTCCCCATCTACAGACATAGTCCATTCTGTTGGGGTGTGGGGGGGGGGGATGGAAGTAGCATCTCCCTCCACCCAACCACCCCACAGAGAGAGGTAATGTCAGCACTACCACCAGGCTGATGACCCCAGTGACCCCCTGTCCAGCCCTCTTCTTATGCAGACTGGGGGTGGGAGGGAAGGGAGAGTTGGCAGGTGTAGGACTGGTTTATGTTAAATCTCTTAAAGGAGATTCCAGTCCTGCTTGTGGGTAACTTGTGTGATGGCTCATTGATTATTAAACACAGTAGAGTGGATGACTGGGGGATGGAAGAGGGAGAGAACTTGAAGGAGAAAATTAACAAGATAGGATAATATGGGATTGGATGGGATGAAATAGGTATGGGATAAGATGAGATGGGATGGGATGTGACTATATGGAATGGGATGGGATGATACAGGCTATGGGATGGGATGAGATGAGATCAGATGATATGGGATGGGATGGAATAAAACAGAACAAAAAAGCTTGGCACCGACTCGTAAGGACTGGGTTCCATGGACACAGGTGTATGATTAACTCAACTCCACACCTGAGGTTAAAACCAATGTTGGGAGAGAGGAGACATTAGGTGTAGGGAAAGGGACAGCTTACACTGTCCAAGACTGGCTGGAGGGTTTGGTCTGGGAGTCCTGTGGCAGGTGTCCTCAGACCTTTGAATGCTTTCCAGGGTCTCTATGGTTGTGCTACCAGCATTTTGGGCGGATAGCTCTTCCTTCGATATGGCTATTCCTGGGATCACAAAGTGTTTACCATGTCGGGGTTCTGGAGCATCCAACACTCAGAGCAGCCCCAGTAATTGTAGAGCCCCAAACAGCCCACTCCCCCATTTCCAAATGCCCCTTTGAAAACCACTGGATTCTCTGAAAGGTTTTGGACCTTCCCTGATACAGTTTAAAAAGCAGGAGAGAGCTAAGTCATAAGACCCCAAATTTCTACATGTGTTGGAGGTAAAAAAGCATCTTTTGAAAGATTTGGATTGTAATATTCTGGGTGGGTTCATGTAAGCAGATGGTTTTTCATTAGGTGTGAGGAGGGGACTTCTAACCACTGCCCAAAGCAGATGCCATGTCTACTTGCCATGCGGCAGAACAGTACAGGCCACTGGTCCTAAGGCCTGACCCCACTTTAGGACTCACTCCAAGTAGCCTGTGGAAGCAAGGACCAGCACCTATATATATAGGAACATAATCCTAGTCCGCTTTTCTTTCCTTAAATGTACTTTTGTTTAGGGGAAGAGAGATCTCCTTTTGATATTTTGCTTGAAAATAACCAAGACCAGCTCTGGACTATAAGGAGTCATTAGAGAAATATGTTGTTGTTGTTATGTGCCGTGGAGTCAATTCCGACTCATAGCGACCCTGCACAGGGTTTCCGAGGCTGTTAATCTTTACGGGAGCAGAATGCCTCATCTTTCTCCCGCGGAACAGCTGGTAGTTTCAAACTGCTGACCATGAGATTAGCAGCCCGATTCGTAGATACGTTACCAGAGCTCCTTTATATACTTGACTGAAAATCCGTGTATTGTTACCTGGCAGCTCAGCGCCCAGATGTGCTGATCTGATTAGTTGCCTGTCTCATATGAGAAGACTTCAAAAAGTTCATGGAAAATTCCATTACCTCTTCATTTAATCTTTCCACAAATTGGACACAAGGAAGGTGCTTGTGATGGGGTGGGAGTGGGTGGGGGTGAGTGGTCCATGAGCTGATGAAGGAGGAAAGAGCCTCCAGAACCTGGCAGGTAGGAAGATCAGGTAGGAAGGTGTTGGGTGCCGTGGTTTCAGAATCCAGAGTTAGAGGACTGGGATAGGGAACACTGGGGCCCGGTTCCTTCGTGTGATTGTAGGCAAGCCACTCTTGTGAGTTTCTTAGGGTTGCAGTACCAGAGCACCCCAAAGTGGGTGGCTTTAAAGGACATAGATGCATTGTTTTACCCTCTGAAGGTCAGAAGTCCACTCTCAGGGAAGATACTTCTGGGTCTAGTTTCTGGGGGTTCCAGGCATTTCTTTGTATATCGTGACTTGTAAACGTACTTTACATGGCTGTCTTCTCCCATGTCACTCCTCTTTTGTAAAGACACCACTCAGATGGAGTCCTGACCCACCCTACTCTGGTATGACCTTCTGTGGTCTTAACTGATAACATTTTCAAAGACCCATGGCACTCACAGGAACCGAGATGTAGGATTTCAACCTTATCTTTTTAAAGAGATGCAGTTCAGTTCATAAAGAACAAGAAAACCAGAGCGGTTAGAATGGGGAGGGGTTGTTTCAGAGTCTTCAGGGCCTTTGGTTCCCACTGGGATTTAAAACTTTATCCTAAAAGCAGTGGGAAGCCACTGGGAACTTAAGACTTTCAAGAAACTACTCAGATTGACTTTTAAAATCACTGCTTGGGTTGTGGGTGGAGAAAGGGAGGCTGGCGGGGGCCAGTCGGGGGATAGATCATGGGTGAAGGAGCAACAGAGGTAGTTGATAGGGAAAGAGCAGACAGGGAGTGAAGCCCCTCTTGTAGAGGGACCCATGTGATGATGCCTTGAATGTGAGGATGGAAGGAAAGAGGGTTTGAGGTCCCCAGCTTCAAGCCATAGGGGGGTGGAGACTCTGTGTCTTGGAAGGGATGGTGGAGTGAAGCAGGTTTGGGGGTGAAGTTTTGTTGTGGCGGGTCCAGCTTTGGAGTACTCCAGCCCTTGGAAATCTGGTCAAGGAGGGACCAAGAGGTGAGAGGAGGCCAGGGGGAATTGAGTGAAGCCAGAGAGGAAAGTGTCCCCAGAGGAAGAGGTGGTCAGTTCTGTGTTCTGGCCTGGCCTTCACAGCCTGCTTGTTGGACTCATTCACACCGATGTCATAGTTGAATTCTGTCCCCTCAAAAGATACGTTGGAGTCCTCGCCCACGTGCTTGTGAATGAGACCTTGCTCAGAAATCAGGTCTTTAAAGATGTTATCAGTCAGCATGAGACCACACTGGAGTAATCCAATCTGAATGGTGGTGGTGTGCCGCGGAGTCGGTTCTGACTCACAGTGACCCTGTATAGAGTTTCCGAGCCTGTAAATCTTTCCAGGAGCAGAAATACATCTTTTTCCCGCAGAACGACTGGTAGGTTTGTACTACTGACCTTTAGGTTAGAAGCCTGACTCGTAACCACTCAGAGACAGAGACACAGGAGGAAGAATGGCATGCGAGGACAGAGGCAGAGATTGGAGGGATGCATTTACAAGCCAAAGAACACCAAGGATCCTCTGGCCATCAGCAGGAGCTAAGGGAAAGGTGTGCAGCACATTTTCCTCCAGAGCCCTTACAAGGAATCAATATTGCAGGCACTCTGCTTTTCGACTTCTAGCCTCCAGAGCTGTCAGAGAAGAAATACTTGCTCTTATAAGTCACCTGCATCGTGGTACTTTGTTCCGGGTGACCTAGGAAATGAAAACACCCCCATGTCTGCTCTCTTAAGCATGTCCTGCTCTACACAAAAGGCCCCTTTGGATCGATGATGTAGACCCCTTAATTGCAAACCACCCCTTTCCACCCTACACCCAGTCCTTGCAAATTTGCATTCTTCCCACCTTCCAAAGGCCTGCGCAAATCCTACCCTGCCTCAGCTTCCCTCTGTCTTTTCTCAGAACTCCCCAGACTCTCCCCTCCCCATCTTCCCTTTTGTACAAGAGTCTGTTGTGCCTGGAGGTGAGTCCCTCATGAACAGGAATCATGCTGACTTCTCCGAATCCTTAGCTCTGCCACCTGGTGGCAGGGAGGAAGTTTGCTGAACGACTCAATGAGCACTTTAAAGGCCAGCACACTGAGGCTGGTAGAATGGAATACGGTGGCTGGCCTCGCTCAGAACTGCCCAGCCGTGGAATGCGTTCTGCTTTGGAAAGCAGTGAGCAGCCCATCCCAAGACGTGTCTAAGAGCAAGATGTGCAAACACATCAGCGGTTGGAAAGGGCAGGGATATTCCTGCACTGGGAAGAAGGTGAACTTCAGAGCCCCTAAGGACAGTAGTGGCTGTGGGACCTCCAAGCCTGAGAAGTAGGCAAAAGCAATAAGGGTTGAAAGCTGAAGGAGTCCTACTCATAATTCCAGAGTTTGGCTCTTAGTTTAATCTAAAAATATTTGCCAACCTATTATGAATAACAATATGTGCAGCTTAAAATGCTTAGCTTCCAGAGCTCCAGAGTGTGAGGATGTGCTTCTGCCCAGAAAAAGACAGACTCACTGTAAGAGCAAATAGACACAAGGAGTTTAAACTGAGCTGGCATCTCAGTAGCATCCGCCTCCCCAGAGATCTCTTTGGGAACTGTGCTGACCAAATCCAGGAGGGTACAGGTCAGGGTTGGGGTCCAGCGCTTGAGTAGAATTGTGTAATGGAGAAGGTTTCCAGCCCCCAAGATCCACCTCACCCCATCCCCTACACACACACATACTTTTCATGGTCATGGTGTCTCTAGACTGTTCTCCCTAGGTGCCTATACAGTTCTTAAGGACAGCTTCACAGCTAGATATTCGGTCTGTGAACAAGCTCATCAGCTAAAGTGGATGTCATGGTCACTGGAGACACCAGGCACTGCAAGGCCACACCTCTGTGGAGGAGGGGCCTCAGTGCCCTGGGGGATGGCCGGAAGGAGCCCTGTACCTTCAAGGAACTCCCGGGCAGGAGGAGGCACATGCCTGTCAGGGGCTTCCCAGTAGCAGGCAACAGGATGTGCAACCCAAACATTACAGAAACTCATTGTCCATCATAACTGAAAAGTCCATGGTGAGGCTAGCTTCAGGACCAGCTTGATTCAGGCCTTGCTCCTTCTGAGTTGATGCCGTTCTCAAGTCTCCACAGCCTCTGATTCACACTACCAACACTCAAGGCAGCCAGAGCGAGAATCAAAATCTTTTAGTCTTCCTTCCCAAATCTGTGCCACCTTGGCCAAATCTGTGCCACCTCTACTCCTTCACTCGGATCAGGGGAACAGAATATGGTGGCTGGCCTCACTCAACGTGTAAGATTCAGGATGGAGAGAGATGGCTTTCCAAACAAAAGCTGAAGTGTTCTCGTGAAAAGGAGAGGGAAGTGATGCTGGGAATATTGAACGTTGGAAAATGTTGCATCCAGGCGGAAGGGAGAACCAAGGCTAGTCCTGAATGGAGTGGCTGCTGTCACAGCCAAATGGAGGTGTGGACGGTCACCGTAGACAGATTCAGGGAAGGGACAGGGGAAACCCATGAAGCTCAGGTCTGTCCCCAGTGTTCTAGAAAAGCAGAGAATTACGTCAACTGCAATGTAAACAAGTTTTCATGTTTATATCTCAATTGTCTAAATTTTTTTCAGGGAGGAATTAGCAGAATAATTTATGAAAAACTTTCTTGAATGAAAGCAAGGAGAATGGTCATCTGCTCAGGGTTCTGTGGCCCCAAATAGGAGCTTGTCCAGGTCCATCTCTGGGGTGGGCATGCCTTCATCCCACAGACACCTACCTGGTCCCTCCTACATGCTAAATCCTGGCCTCCCCACTGCAGCAGGCCCCCGTTCTCACCAAGAACATGTTCTGCTGGGAGAATGCAGCCCACGAGGAATAAAGAAGTTAGAACAGAACACATGCACTGAAGAAAACAAAACAAAGTGGTCCTTCCCTCACTGCTACAATGGTAAACATGCTCGACTGCTCATCAAAAGGTCAGGGGTTCAAATTCACCCAGAGGTGTGATCGACTTCTGAAAAATCAGCCATTGAAAATCCTAGGGCTGATACAATTTAAAAAACAAGTGCTATGAAGCTCAGAGTCAGAATTAGCTAGACAGCAACTGGAGTTTTAGTGAGAGCCATGGAAAGCAGGGGACTTTAACACAGGCCATGTGGGAAGACCTGCCGGGAGAAGAAAGCCCAGGCAGAGGGAGCAGCTGGAGCAAAGGCGCAGAAGAGGGGGGACACTTGACTGCAGTCCCGCAGCAGCCTGCTAGACTCCCTCCCAGCCCTCTAGTCCTTCCCTTGACTGCTCCCCTGAGAAACCCACCCTCACCCCAGCCCCCAGAGAGGCTCCTAGAGGGGGAGGAGCAGCCCAGACTCCTTACAAAGAACAAGAGCCCCATCCAAGACGTATTGAAAATACAGACCATCCTAAAAACAAACTCTCACTTACTTCATCTTTGTTCTTCAAACAAGAAAGCACATTCTAAAAACAAACAAACAATTAGCCATCACAGAACCATTGAGTAGGCCAAGACAGGGCAGGGCCTGGGAGGCTTGTCAGTTCTCCAACTTCAGAAAAGAAACTGACCAACCCAGGTTTGGACACAGCCTCTGGCCAGGCCCAGCCCGGGAACAGACACATATAGGCGCCTGCTTCCTTGCTACTTGTAATGGTGCCATGTCTGGTTTTCTGGCGTGCTCGGGGCAAAGCCTCCCAAAGAGCCCCCAAGCACAGCACACACACAATTCCAGAGACATCTGCCTGTTGAAGGCTCTCCTATTTGCTCTTCAAAGGTGATGCCTGCAGTTCCGGAATGTCTTCTCTGGCTCCTGGCGACCTGACATCACTGGTACATGTTAAGTCCACTCTTGAGGCGGCTGCACCATCCATCTCACGAAGGCCTCCTTGTGTTTTCTTGGACCCTCTACTTTTCCTTTTCTGGTGATGGTCTTTCCTGAAGACATGGCCTAAGTCAGCAAGTTCTCTTCACATCTAAGGAAACTTCTGGTTATATTTCTGGTTATAAGACTGACTTGTTTGCTCTTCTGACAGTCCACACTGTATTCAACATCTTTTGCCAACTCCACAGTTGTTCTGTCTTCTTTTATATATTTGAGGGGGCTTCAAAAAGTTTATGGGAAAATTATCATTTCATTCCAATTTTCCATTAACTTTTTCAAGCCCCCTTGCATGTACTTAATTCAGAAATTGGAAACTATCTTCTGAAAATGGAGACACCCTCCCCGCCCCTCCCCTCCTCCCACCCCCCCTTCATGGTGCAGGCCTGGGTTGATCTAAGCAGCAGCAGCAGGCAGGGAAGGATCTGGGCCTCGGTACCTCCTCTAGCCTTAGATGTCCATCACTCCGTGCCTGTCCACTGTTGCCCGCAACAGTGAAGGCTACACCCACTGAAACTTTAGACCCTCCCAGGGCCTCCAGGTATGGACTGGAAGCCACCAGGCACAAGCCCACAGTCCCCAGGGCACTAGGCAGTGATGATCGCTGTGAAGGTAGGAGATACTCAGAGATGCACAGCAGTAACCACCTGAAGGAGACATCAAACCTCACCAGGACCTTGACCCCAACAGAGGCCATGTGTGTCCTCAGGACATAAAAGTGTCCTCACACATAAAAGTGTCCAGTCTGCACATTTGTGAAATGGAGATGCCACTCCCTGTCCGTGGTTCAAGCTCACCAGTTGCTCCTTGGAAACCCTGTACAGGGTCACTTTGGGTCACAATTGACTACACAGCACTTAAAAACAATATATATATATATATATATATATATATAATATATATATAGTTGTAGCTCCAACTGAGCTTGCGGTCCAGCACATTATCCTGTAGCACCGCACCAGGACTACATATATCCCCTTTTTTTTTTTTTTTTTAAGTTTCTTTGAAACATACCTCTATTCCCTGTATGAAAAGACTGGCTCCTGGTGGCCCGCCTTACCCTCTCCCCCCTCCCCAGAGGTCTCCACCCAGGGTCTCCATCACTGAAGGTGTGCCTGACCCAACCAGTTTCTTGAGCAAGGCAGACGAAAGGGAAGACACTGGAGGGATAGGCCCTTGGGCTTGGCGGTGGTGGGAGCCAAGTGCCCACTTGTGGGTAGGCACCCAGGCCTCCTCATTCAGGTGGGCTTGGAGACCATGAGCTTGTTTGGCCCTGGCTGTGCCAGGAAGGAGGGGTCTACATTGCACAGTTTGCTCAGGGGGGCTTTCAGGTTTTGATTCTGTATTTCTACGTTCTGATTATTTCATATGCGACCTTCTGGTGGACTCATTTACTGGGAAGCTAAAGATACCCTTAAATGCCTAAAAATAAACCTGAAATGCTAAAAATTCAGCATTTCTCTCCCTCGTTTCCACCAGCTGGGCCTGTCTGCTCTCAGTCCAACGCCATCAGGAGCTACAAACAAGATTTACAAAAACGAACAAGTTTACACGGGCCTGATTAGCAGAGTCTCTTTTATCTTCAATTTGCCAAAACATTTTGGGGGTTGTTATTACTGAGACAAACTCTTTTCTCTTCTCTCCTCCTTGCTCCCTCCCTCCCTCCCGTTTTTCCTTTCTTTCTTCTTCTTTTTAAAATTCTTACTGCTTTAATTTTGTGACTTGTGCTCTTTTATTTCTGTCTTTCTGGAAAAGTTTTATCCAAATTCAGGCTTCCAAAACTGTCTCCCTCTGATCCACTACACCTCCTTTACTTAGTTCAATTATTTTAAGAGTCTGCTCCGATTTCTGTGAACACCATGAGATTCTGCCGAAAGGCCAGTTAAGAATAAACCTGCTAAACCAATAAATTACATTCACCCCCATTTCCAGAGGAATCCTTTTACATAAATATCTGCCATAGAAATAAATCAGATAAATTAATAAGAACTCCCTCCTCCCCCCAAACCAAACAGTGAACAGTAATGGTTATCAGACCAGTTAAAAGAATAAACCTATTAAATAAATAAATTTGCTCTACACCAATTGATGTCACCAATGTACTTAAGGAGAAACCTTTTAAAGGAGTAGATTTACAGCGCACACACAGAGCTCCACTGGGTATGTGTAATTATGCATAAGAAAGGCATTACTTTTAAACTGGATGAATGGGCGATACTTTTTTGATTTACTGTTAGAAACAGAAAAATGGTGATGGCATGAAATAAGCGTTTGCAAACCCATTTCGGAAGACAGGAAATGCTTGATTTACCTAGGGCACCCATCATGTTCGGTATTTCAGATCGAAGTAGATAAATGGCAAGGCAAATGGATATTTGGAGGGAAATCTATAGCCTTCCTGTCAACTCTGCAAGTTAAATGTTTGGAATAAAAACGCAGACTGTGTCTGTGTGTAAGGAAGAAGACATGATTTATCAGCAGTCTGGCAAATGGAAGTGCTTACCTGGGAAGGTGAGGATTTCACAGATATGAGGGACCCCAGGCCCTCCCTCCCCCTGATTCATGAGGTCGTTAGCTAGAAACACTGGGGACCTCCAGTCCTCCATCCCTCCAGAACACCTAGACAGCACCCCAAAGAGCTCTTTCTTGCAGCATCTCACCAAAGGAAGACCCCATGCCCTAAAATATGATTGAACATTGTATTCACATAGGCCACATGGGGCTCTGGGCATTCATGTCATTCACTAACAACACCATGCACAAGCCTTCACTGAGTGCCAACTGGGAACACTACCCATGTGGGTTGCTGCTTATAAACTCCTACAAGATTTTGTATTTCATGCAATGAAATGTTTCCCAAAGCTGAAATCAACATCTAGAAACAAACTGGTCCAGAATCTCAGAAGCCAAGTTTACACTCAAGTTGTGGCTGTTGTTAAGTGTCTTTGACTCAGTTCTGACTCATAGCGACTCTGTATAGAGTTTCTGTGAAGTGGTTGGTGGGTTTGAACTGCCAACCCTGTGATTAGCAGTCCAATGCTTATCCTACAGTGCCATACCAGGACTCCACACTTAGCCAGAACTCTCACTTCCTGAATTAACTGAGTCATTTCAATAACTCTTCTCTTTACTTCAGTGCTTTGGATACTGCCTCTGAATAAAACAACCAGGCAGGATGGGATTGTGGCCTAGATTTCAGTTCCAGCTCTGCCAGGCACTACCGGTGCCACTCTCTGAGCCTCAGTTTCCACATCTCCAAAATGGGTATAACTATCTCAGAGGACTCCTGGTGTGGTGCTGTAGGATAAGCACTGGACTACTAACTGCAAGATCAGCAGTTCAAATCCACCAGCTGCTACTCAGAAACCCTAGCTAGGGCTGCTATGAGTCAGAACTGACTCCACAGCGCTTAACAACCATAAAGCTGTCAGGCTTAGATAAGATAATACACTAAAGGAGCTGCCGTGTTGGAGAATCAGTAAATAGTGGTTATTACTGTTTTGTCAAGAAATCAAATCACGTATCGGGCAAATCCGCTGTGAAAGAGCTCTTCAAACTGTTAAAGAGCTGTTACTTTGAAGATTAAGATGCTCCTGACCCCTGCCATGGTGTTTTCAATCGCTCCATGTCATGCAAAAGTTGGATAATTAATCAGAAAAACCAAAGAATTGACGCCTTTGAATCATGGTGTTGGCAAAAAATACTGACTACACCAGAAGAACACACAAATTTGTCTTGGAAGACGTACAGGCACAGTGCTCTTTAGAAGTGGGGGTATAAGACAGCCTCATGTACGTTGGACGTGTCATCAGGAGGGACCAGTCCCTGAGGAAGAGTCTCCACTAGATGTACTGACACAGGGATTACAACATGGAAACTCAAACCCAGGAATGATGCTGGATGGCTCAGGATGGGGCAGTGTTTCATTCTTTGTTGCCCCTAACAACAAAGATAGTATTTTGTCCATTTCACCATCAAGAAAACAAGCCAACCATGTACACTAGGTGATGAGCAGTGTGTCCAGCCCTGCCCTGGGTTCTCTGAGGACTTCTGTTGTTAGTGGCTTCACGGTGGCCCACACACAACGGAGCAAGACTGTGTGGTCCGTAGGGCTGATTTTCAGAAGTAGAGCCGCAGGCCCTTCTTTCTAGTCTGTCTGAGTCTGGAAACCTGTTTGGCATCACAGCAACATTCAAGTCTCCACGGGCAGTGCTTGAGATGCACTGGTCTTAGAATCGGTCCCGGGTCTCCTACATGCAAGGCGAGAATTCTGCACTGTCACTGAGTGACCACTGCTATGAGGACTGCCAGATCTAAATCAAAGGCTCTTCCTTTAGGGAGGTTATGGTTTCCCTCAGGAGGAAATATTGTTGTTGTTAGCGCCGTCGAGTCGGTTCTGACTCATAAAGACCTTGTATAGGGTTTCCGAGGTGTAGCTGGTGGGTTTGAACCTTATGGTTCACAGTCCAGGAGAAAGTATTAAGTGGTGTCAATTAGTGGTACAAGAGCCCTGAGAGGAGGGATTGAAGTTGAGTCTTGACATGGAAGTAGAACCAGGACAGACAGAGGAGGCACTCCGCACAATGGACACAACATAAGCCAAGGCCAGGAGGCAACAGTGTCCATGGGAACAGTGCCCAGAGCAGACCCAGGGAGATGGTAGGGAGCACAGTGCATGGGGGAGTATGAGGGAGCCACTCCCAGCTGCTCTGAAACATCCTAGGTAGAGTGGGTGGAAACTGTGGGGCAAACTCAAAAACCATACAAAAGACCCAGACTAGTGGAACCCTGAGACTATGCCCCTTAGCTAACCTTCAGGTCTAGAGATGAACTTACCCCATGGCTCAGTTTTCAGCCAAACTATAGACAGCTGCTCTATAAGGGGCAGTATTAACCAAAGTGCAAAGTTCAGGAGGGTTAGGAAAGCAAGCGAGAGGGATGGAAACAGGAAACACAGGATGCAGGTAGGACACCCGAAGCTACACTGTGAGAAATGCAATCAGTGACATGAAACAAAATGTGTATGAAATGTTGAATGGAAAATGAATCTGCTCTGTAAACATCCCCCAAATCACACACAAAAAGTTAAATAACAAAAAACATTAGGAACCCCTGTGGCCGCTCCTCAGCAGAGGATCTTGTAACAGGCAACCCGTGGTCCACTCTCAGCCATCGCTGGAGGCCTGGGTGAAGATACCAAGTTCCAGACTCCACCCAGTGGTCAGATGGGCTGGAGCTGCTCTCCCAGCCCTTGGGACCACTCTCTGTGTAAAGATTTTCCCTGATGGATCCAGAAGCTAGTCTCAGCCACCAGGCAGGTGCCCCCATTTCTGCTGAGGGCTCTGACTTCTCATGCCCAGAGAGAGGAGGGCATGCCGGGAACACGCCGGGGTCCAGCAGTTGGCAGATTTACACAGTCAGAGCATGCTAATATCCTCAGACCAGCTTAAGAATAAATACGGCCCAACAAATTGTCGTTTTTATAGGTATTTACAACCAAGGCACTTTGTAAACCTAAGAATTAATATTTCCCAAAGGAAATCTGGCTCTCAATTCTTGATAAATTATTGGAAATTCAAAGCAGCCCCAGGCCTGGGTTTCTCTCTACTTTTGGTTCCAGACACACGTAGACCCGCTTGAGGCTGAAATCACAAGAGGGGATGAACCATATCAAGACTGTTGAACGGCAACACCGTCAGAAGCATCACTTGCCGGCACACAAACACTACACCCCAGGCACTCCTCCAAACTTCCTAGAAGCCACTCAGTCATCACAGCCACCTGACAAGCTCCACACTGTTGTCACACCTGCTTTACAGATGAGGAAACTGAGGCACAGAGGATTCCAGTCCAGTTCCCTAGGCCCCACATCTCAGACAGACACCCCCACAGATGGCCGTGGCTCCGTGACTGCATTCAGGGGAGGCAATGGGGAGCCTGTAGGGTCAGCACTGGACTGAGAACTACAAGGTCGGAGATTCAAGACCATCAGCCACTCCATGGGAGAAACATGAGACTTTCTGATCCTGCAAAGATTTTTAAAGCCTCAGAAACCTTATACAGGGTCACTATGAGTTGGAACCGGCTTGACAGCACTTAACAACCTTAACAGCCAGTCATGGGACTCTCCAGGGCCATAGGGTCTGGAGCAGAGGAATTATTAGCATATTTCTCTGGTTATGACTCTCCTTTGCCTTCTTAACATGTTGAAAACTAGATGCATCTCATAACTAATGTGTAAATATAGAAAGTATAACCAGTTGCCTTCTAGTCGACCCTAACTCATGGCAAGCCCATGTGTGTCGGAGTAGAACTGTGTTTCACAGGGTTTTCAGTGGCTGATTTTTCAAAAGTGCCGAGGCACCTTGGGTGGACTTGAACCACCAACTTTTGAGTTAGCCACATGAACCAGTTTCACCAGTCTGCATTTGGTGCTAAGTCAGTGGTCTAGTTTACATTAATGACTCTGTCATGTAAGCCAGGTGTCCATATACTGAGGTGGAGGGAATCAATGCAAACTGAATAAACCAAAGAAACAGCAGTACAGGGTGGAGGTTTTGACCTAGAATTGTACCAGCTCCACTAATCACTCCCCTGCCATGAGGTCCACACGGAAGGGCAGATTTGGGAGGTGCACGTGATATGCTTCAGGCTCCCTCAGTCACCCAACACGAGCACATGCTTGTCACCAGCCCTAGAATCTGAACCACACCACGCTCCCTGCCCACTTTTCTGACTGTGCAGCACAGGTGTTTCCCACCCTAATTTGATGCTGTTCCAGAGAATAACCCGGAACAAACACTCAAACTCAGCAAACATACTTTTTTGACAGCTTGAACATTAAAAAACCCAAAACAACAACAAAATAACGAATATTGCACAGCATTGGATGCTGGGTACTGGGGTTCCCTCATTTAGGGAAGTGTGGAGGAGAAGGAAGGAACCCTTGTGGTGCTGTGGTTAAGTGTTGGGCTGTGAATTGAAAGATCAGCAGTTCAAACCCACCAACCACTCTGCAGAAGAAACTCTGACCCCTGAAAGAGTTAGTCTCAGAAACCCTACATAGGGTCCCTACAACTCAAAATCGACTCGATGGCAGCAGTTGGCAGAAGAGAGGAGAGGCGATTGTACAAGAGGCACAGACATGGGGTGAGCAGTTCCCAATTCTGGCTCTCCTCTGAAAAACTGGAAGGACACGTTCTTCACATGAGGGCTTATGCCTGGTCCTGTACGTGGGAGGCCTGGACCCTCACTGCAATCCTTGACCCCATTCCCAGTCCGAGCAAGGCCAGCTAACAATAATGGATCCCATCTTCTCTGCTCCTCAATAGAAGCGTTGGACACAGTAAGCCTTCTTTGGTCCTGTCCATGGTGCCATCTTAACACTGTCAGAATCTGGAGACCCTCCTAAGTGTGGTGCCAAGAATGAAGCCAGAACTTCAAGTGTGGTTGGTGGAACACATCACAGAAGAAGGCTTTCACCTCCCTTGTCTTGGAGTCCATACTTCTGTTAATGCAACCAAAGAGAGTACTAGCTCTCCCATTAGTCCTTACTCTGTAGATTCACGTGGGCTACTATGCTTGAACTTCAAACCCAGCTCATAGACAACCTTTAAGGCAGAGCAGAACTGTCCCATAGCATTTCTGAAATTGTGCATCTTATGGAAGCAGATCGCCACATCTTTCTTCCATGGAATGGCTGGTGGGTTTGAACTACTGGCTATTCAGTTAGCAGCCAAGCACTTAACCAGTGAGCTACTAGGGCGCCTTCTGTTTAACGTGGTGTTGTTAAGTGCTGTTGAGTAGGTTCCAACTCATAACGACCCTGTGTAGAGTTTCTGGGGAGTGGCTGGTGAGCTCAAACCGCCAACTTTGAGGTTCAAACCCACCTTGTGGTCGTGTTATTGTGCTGACCCTCCACACTGCATTGGACACTTGGGCTTGGGGCCCAAATATTGTACTTTACAGTTCTCCCATTTAAGTGTGGTCATGTGACCTTGCATCAGGGAGTGGAGGGACACTGAGCTGTGGGAGGGTACAGAAGGCACAAGCAGATGGGGCTGTGAATGTCAGGGACTTCACTTCATAAAGCACAGCTCTAGGTGGCCATGAATAAGGGCAAGAAGCATCCACTTGGCCCTCTTCTGAACCCACTCCGTGCTCTAGCTCTCCCTCAGCTTTCTGCCCAAGGGCTAAAGTTGGCTGAACTTCCACAATTGACCAGCAGAGGGCACCCAGTCCGGCAGCTTCTAGGGAGGGCGGCTGGCCAAGAAAGGGGCTTAGGGCTGGGGCTTAAGGCTCTAGTTCTACAGGGCTGGTCCAGAACATCTCTAGGAAAAACCAAAAACATCCAGGACTGAATCCCAGACCCCACACCTCCCCCAAACACACACACACTGTCAGTTTCTCCGTATTCTGCCGTCACTCCTGTGTTAAGCTGTCCTAATCAGGACTCCATCTTGTGCCCTATTTTACCCAAGTAAAAAGCAGATACCTCACAGAGAGCCCCATTTTCACCCATGAAGACCTGCAGAGTCCCTCTTGGTCCCTAGACCGAAATGGGAGCCGTGGAAGAGGCAAAAATCCACCTCCTCCACCCAGACATACCAGGCAAGCTGCCCAGGGGTACAGGGAAGTGTAGGGGCGCCCAGTGAGGAGCTCGCTAGCTGTGGGGTGAGAACTGAGGATATCTAAGCTTTGCTGTAGACGTTAGAGACTGACCCCGGATCCCAGACTTGAGCCCCCCGCCCCTTCCCACCCATGGGAACCTAGAAAAGTTAACGTCTCTGTACCTCAGTTTCCTTTTCTGTAAAGTGGAGGTTATTAGAGTACTCCTCAGGGGGATTCAGCAGGGCAGCACAGGAAAGTGTTTAGCATGGATGAGAGTAGGTAATAAATCTTCATTTTAATCATCATACTTGAGTTGAGCCTTAAAGAATGGAGCCAGGAAGGACGGGGGCACAGCCCAGGTGAATGTGGGACAGGGGCTGAGTGGGGCTCAGTGCAAGACAGGATCGGAGTGAAGCGCCCCCCGAGAGGGATTAAAGTCTCCCAAACATGGGCATCTCAGACGGTGGGGCTGCCCAGTGCCACCCCCACCCGCCCCAGCACAGGCCCTAAACAGGCTGCTACGTTTTCTTTTGCCTTTTTTTAGAGAAAGAAAACTCATCTTGCTACATTGTGTGGCAGCCAGTAAAAACACGTTAATCTTTAACGTGTTAGCAAAACAGCATCCAATTTGAATATCGGCTCTTCCTTCCATCTGTGGCACTTTGCACAGATTTTTTTTTTTAGAGTGGCACAGTGCCTCCTTTCTGTACCAGCAGACTGCAGGTCCCATCCTCTGCTACCAAAGCCCCAACTCACGACTGTGAGCAACCCCATCCCAGCCATCTCACGGGCCCTCATCTAGCTGCTGCCTCTGCAGGTGCTAATCCATGGCAGAGGGGCTTAGTGCCCCCCGCTCACCCCCTAGAGCTTTGCCCAGGTAGGTCCCAGACTTTGTGCATTTTGCATTTTGTACAATCCTCACCATTGACAACTGGGAAGAAACATAGGGATGCTAGCCCCTGATTTTCCAAGGAAAGCCATTAAGAGAGCCAAAGATAAATGATCACCCAAGATCCCCTTCAATTCACAAAAGAAAGGGCCTTTTGACACTGAAAAAGGAAGAAAGAGTTAAAGCATAAAGGACAGATCTTTAAATTGAGCCAGTTTAGTTTTTGGAAGACCCACTATATTGTTTTCATTGTTCAAATGGGGTTAACATAAGCCTGGAGCAGCTACAGATCTGACCCTCAGGGGCCCTAAGTGAAACACCCCGAGAGTACCCACCAGACCCCCAGGCTTGGGCCGTTCTGGGCTTACTTGTCCCCAGCCCGCTGCCCCAGCTGGAGAACCACATCCCAAACTGTAGTCCTTGGGAAACATACGCTGCTCAGAGCTTGTCAAGTGGCAAAGAATCAAGGAAGGAATAAATAGCAATATTTTATAAGTTTTCAAATGCTATTTTAACACAAATACCAGAGCAGCTATAGCATAAATCAACAGTGACGCCCAGAAGTATGTTTGTACAAGAAATGTAATAAGCTGGTATGAAAAACAGTGTCAACTGGTGCAGATGGCAGAAAAAGCCAATATTCAAATGTATGCTGTTTTACTAACACATTAAAGATCAACATTTTGCTACCTGCTGCTCATGATAGCAGGATTAAAAAACACACACAGAGACAACACACACATATACTCAAGCCTGGTGTTCTAACCCAGAGAATGAAAGATTCTTAAAGAAATTGTCAAGCACTTTCTATACTTCATCTGGTGGTTTTAAGGTGTCTGGTTCAAGAGAAAAATTTGCATCTGAAATGGCAGCTTTTTCTCTACCTGATGTTTGAGAAAACTGGAGATGGCTGATGAGAAAATACCAGTGGCACAACCTCAGAGGTCACCTTCTGGATGAGTAACGGGAACAGTGTGCACAGAATTATCCTAAATAATGCCAATGGCGTCTTCCCTCTCGGTGTGTTGTTGTCACGTGCTGTTGAGAGGATTTTGACACATAGTGACCCTATATAGGGCTTCTGAGGAGTGGCTGGTGAGTTTGAACCGCCGACCTTGCAGTTCAAACCGACCTTATGGTCAAGTGTTTATTCTACAGCACCATACCAGGACTCTGCAGGGCTCTCCACAAGGTGACTTCTCAGGCACTAGAGTTCTGGGTGCCCTGGTAGACTGCTAACTACAATGGTTCAAACCCACCAACTGCTCTTAGGAAGCCCTATACAGAGTCACTGTGAGCTGGAACTGATTTGATGGCACTTAACAAGGCTTTGGGGACCCTCAGGGAGCCGTGAGTTGGGCAGGACAAGGAACATTACCCACACACGGCAGATGGGCAAACAGGCACAGAGATGGTGAATATCTGACCAAGGATCACATGACTGCGTGGGACAAAGTGGAATAAGAAATGCAGGCTGATCCCACCACCCAGCAAGAAACTGTCCACTTCATCTTGTGTTTGTTGTTGGGTCCAGTGTTTGGGACTCAGGCAGCCTGAATTCAAATTCCAGCATTTCCTGACGGAACCTTGGAAAGGTCACCTCCACTCTCTAAGCAGTGACTGCTCAGTCTGGCACTGAGTCTGACCTGAAGAAGCAATAAAATACAGGCCTGGAGCTGATGCAGGTTCGTCTCAGATGACTGTGAGTTAGTGCTCTACTAGGCAAGGAAGCAAATACTAGGAAATAGAGCTCGCCTGCAGATATTTTCTTTGGTTTACTTGGTGTTTTAAAAAGTTTTGAGGCAATGTCTAAGAATCTAGAGATGTCTCTAAAAGTTCCAGATTTCCACTTTGCTTTCAACAATTGCAATCAGAACCTGTGGTAACCCAGAGCCTGCGGAGGAGGCTGCTTCTCACACAGGCCCCAATGGGTCTAGACTGTGAGAGCCCCTCAGACAAGGACGGAGTCTGGGCCTCTTTGTGCTCTCATCCCTGCTGTCCTTGCTCGGGCACAGATGCAGACTTCACTCTTCTCGTGGGCACTGTGGTGGTGGTGGTGGTGGTGGTGATGGCTATGGGCTGTCCAGTTGGTTCCATCATAGAGGCCCTGAAGACTCCTGCTGTGGCACTGTAGGATAAGCACTGGACTGCTAACTGCAAAGTTGATGGTTCAAACCCACCAGCCACTCCTCAGGGACGCTATGAGTCAGAACCAGCTTGACATCACTTAACAACACTTAAGCAAGACAGGAGCTCTGGTAGCGTAGTGGTTACAAATCAGGCTGTGAACCACAAGGTCAGCAGTTAGAAATCACCAGCTGCTCCACGGGAGAAAGATGAGGCTTTCTGCTCCCATAAAGATTTACAGCTTCGGAAACCCTGTTCAGGGTCGCTATGGGTCAGAACTGACTCGACAGCACATAACAACAACAACAAGCAAGACAGGTGGCACTGTAGGATAAGCATTGGACTGCTAACTGCAAGGTTGCAGATTCAAATCCACCAGACGCTCCTTGGAAACCCTATACAGTGTTGCTATGAGTCAGAACGGACTTGATGGCACCTATCAACAACACAGTGACAAAGAGTTTCTGAGGCTGTAAATCTTTACTGGAAAAGAAAACCTTATCTTTTTCCTGAGGAGCAACTGGTAGATTCTAACTGCTGACCTTGCAATTAGCAGCCTAGTTCATAAACCATTATGTTATCACGGGGTCCTCATAGAAATTGTAGTGAGTTGAAAAAAAAAGAAGTTGCCATCAAGTTGATTCCAGCTGATGGAGATGCCGTGTGTGTGTGTGTGTGTGTGTGTGTGTGTGTGTGTGTGTGTGGTACACACTGTTAATGTACTTGGCTGCTGACCGAGGACTGTAGGTTTGAGACCATCTAGAGATGCCTCGGAATCCTGGTGTGGTGCTACAGGTTAATGCACTGGGCTGCAAAGTCGACAGTTCAAGCTCTCCAGCTGCTCCTCGGAAACCCTAAGCAGTGTCGCTATGGGTTGGAACTGACTCATCAACACTTAACAACAACTGAGGAGGAAGAGAATGGAGTGCTGCAGCCACAAGCAGAGGAATGGGGCAGCCTCTAGAATCTGGAATAGGTAAGGAAGAGTTCACCCCTACTGACTTCAGAGGGAGTGTGCTCTGCTAACACCTTGATTTGGGACTTTTGACTTCCACAATTGGGAAAGAATACATTGGTGTGCTTTGTGGTCGTTTGTTACAGCAGCTACAGGAAACTAATGCAGGCAGGTCAGCAGCAGTAAGTGATACTGATACAGGCCCTGCCGGCTTCCTGCACACCTGACCTCCGGAGCTCAGACTTTGTCGGAGATCTGTGGTCCTCCACATAAAGCCCAAGCCCCTCAGCATGGTCTAGCAAGCCTCAGAACCTCAGACCTTGACTCCTGCTGTACACTTGTGCCCTAACTCGGGCCCTACTGACCTCATCATAGGAGGAGCACCTTCCTCTCCCCAACTCCACCTCTGCAGGGAAGTGGGCCCTTACCCTGAGCTTGGCATCCTCTTAGACACAGACAGCTTTGTCCTGAAGGTCCCGTCCTTAGCCATCTCCCTTCCAGTCTGAGGTCAGCCCCAGAAAGCCTAAAGTACACAAGATGCTCAAGTGTTGTCGCTATCAGTCAGTCACCGTCAAGTTGATTCCAGTGAACAGTGACGCTTGAACAACAGAACACACACTGCCTGGTGCTGCGTGATCCTCACAGTCATTCCCATGTTTGAGCACCTTGTTGTAGCCACATGTCAGTCCATCTTCCTGAGGGTCTTTCTCCTTTTTGCTGACCCTCTACTTTACCAAGCATGATGTCCTTCTCCAAGGACTGGTCCTCCTAATGACACATGCAAAGTATGTAAGAAGTCTCACCGTTCTCACTTCTAAGGAGCATCCTGGCTGTACTTCCAACACGGATTTATTCATTTTTCTGGTAG
>NW_006408622.1:2535040-2538149 GCF_000296735.1 Chrysochloris asiatica
TCATCAGCAAGTTCTTCAAATCCTCTGCTTTTAGCAAAGAACTGCTGTGTCAGCTGCTTACCACACACATTAGTAATGAGTCTTCCTCCCATCCCAATGCCACACTCTTCTCCATATAGCCCAGCTTCTCAGATTGTTTGTTCAGCATACAAAGATGGATTGAATTAAATATGAGGAAAGGATACAACCCTGACACATACCTTTCCTGAATTCAAACCATTCAGTATCCCCTTGTTCTATTCAAATGACTACTTGAGCATAATGAAGTGTTCCAGAATTTCCATTCTTTGCAATGCTAGCCATAAGTTACTATGATCCACACAGTGGGATGCCTTTGCATAGACAATGAAACACAGGTAAACATCTTTCTGGTATTCTCTGCTTTCAGTCCAGATTCACGTGACATCAGCAATGACATCCTGTGCTCCTTGTTCTCTTCTGAATCTGGTATGACTATCCGGCAGTCTCCTGTCAATGTAACTGCCACAACTGTTCTGGAATTAGCTTCAGAAAAAATTTACTTATGTATGATATTAATAATATTGTTCAAGAATTTATGCATTTCACGGAATCACTTTTCTTTAGGATGGGCATGGATCTTCCACAGTTCTTGGCGTAGACAAGTGAGCACTTCCAGCCTGCATCCATTTGTTGAAGCATCTCAATTGGTATTTTGTCAATTCCTTAGCCTTGATTTGTCACCAATGCCTTCAGAGAAACTTGGACTTCTTCCTTGAATATCATCGGTTCTTGATCATATGTTACCTCCTTAAATGGTTGAACGCTGACCAATTCTGTATGGTACAGTGGCTGTGTGTATTTCTCCCATCTTCCTTTTTAATATTATAAATTCCTTTTGTTTCTTTTTTATTAATATCTAACAATACTGACATCTGGACAGTAATGAAACTCTATCCCCCTTCCATTCTACAAACTCCAACAGCTCATAAATTTCTGGTTTTCTCTGTAAATTGACAGTTTCTATGCCCTTCAAAGTTCCTAATGATATTCACCTTTAAAGGTGAGTTGCTAAATATGTAGCATGGGACAATATTAAGTGTCATTTCTTACTTAAAAAAAAAAACCAAGACAACGTTTTGTTGTGAATCGAGTGAAGGTAAACAGACAAGATCATCAGCTTTCCTTTCAACCAATCACACATTTTGTTTCATCTCAGTGATTACACTCCCCTCCATGTAACAACAGTTACCCTGCTTCCATCCTGTGCTTTTCCTCTTACATCTTAGTTTTCACAAATGAATAAAACAAGAATATTTGATGTACACATACAAAGAACAAAATATACATTAATTTAAGTGCCCAAGGGTATATTTTGCAAACCAGCCTCCTGCCCACAGGCACACGGCCTTTCTCAGTCCGTGGGCCTGGAGTCCTCAGCTGCTCTGCCTCTCCATGCCATCATCTCTGCCACCATCTCCGCTGTCACCACTTTTCGGGGTAGGATCTCATGCTTTTCCTTCTTGATGATCTTGGGATGCTCTGTTCCTGAAATGAAAGATTAAACACTTTTAGTTAAACATCCACAATTACAGTTGTGATAACTGCAATTAGTCCAGCTAACAATTACAATTGAATCATAAAATCTTAACACAATTATCCCCCATCCCCTTTTACCAGATCCATCTGGAGAAGAGGAAAATATTCAGTGGGGATTAAACCATACCTCCCTCATTCTGAAACTAAGCACACTCATGAAAGCTTGTAAGCCAGACACTTTGTGCCTTTATAGCCCAAATTGCCCATCCCTAATAACTCAGTAGCGTAGTGGTTACGAATCGGGCTGCGAACCTTAAGGTCAGCGGTTCGAAACTACCAGCTGCTCCGCGGGAGAAAGATGAGGCTTTCTACTCCCGTAAAGATTTACACCCTCGGAAACCCTGTACAGGGTCGCTATGGGTCGGACCCGACTCAACGGCACTTAACAACAACAACAACAAATAACTCAGTACACTGAAGAAACAAGCTTGATCCTTAATACAAAGAATTCTTCCATTTTGCTTAGAATTTTGAGTAACTACCTCCAAAAGCAAAGGTCCAGTTCATCAAATTGTAGCAATTTATGCTTGCTCACAGTATCAAACTTCTTTATCTTCATCTGGTTGAGTTCTGGTCAGCTGGCCATCCAAGCCAGGCCAAATGGGTACTATCTGCAAGTTGATTTGATGTGAAGACATATAAAGTTTCTTTGAAGTACTCTGTACTTTATTAATTTCTTCCTCATTTAAAGACTCTGTATTATCCTGAAATCTACCTGACCTCCTCACTACCTGGATCTCTGTAGATATACATTTCCCTTTCTTCACTTTGTAGTTGTCCTGATCATAGATTGACATCCCAGATTCCCTGTTTTCAGCCTTGTAGTTATGTTCTCCTCTGGACACTTCCTTATCTGGGCTAAGTTCTAGGTGGTGTTGCCACATGTGTCAATTTCTGCTGGTTATCTGCTCTTGGTTCTCAGTCCTAAGAACTTCCTTTAGTATATCTTGAAGTGGTGGCTTGGTTTTTACATAGTCCTTTAATTTCTGTGTATCCTGAAATGTTCTAATTTTGCTGTTACATTTGATGGACAGTTTTGCACAGTATATTATCCTTAGTTGCCAGGTTTTTTGTTTTGTTTTGTTTTTTTCTTTCAGAGTTTTATATGTATGTCTCCCCATTGCTTTCTTGCCTGAATGGTTTCTGTTGAGAAATCAGTGTTTAATCTTACCAGTTATCCTTTGTAGGTAACATTTAAATTTTCCCCACCTGCTTTCAGGATTCTTTCCTTGTCTTCCATTTTGGAGAGTTGGATTATGATATGTCTTGTTGACTTTCTTTTCGGGGGTCTATCCTGCTTGGGTTTCATTCAGCTTCTTGAATGCTTGTCTTCTTGTCTTTCAAATTATTAGGGAAATTTTCTTTCAGCAATTCTTCAACTATCTTTTCTGTGGTCTTCTTTGCCTCTTCCAGTTCTGAAATTCGAATCACTCGTAGGTTATTCCTCTTCATTTTGTTCCATGTGAATCTTAGGCTTTCTTCAGATTTTTTCATTCTATTTTCTGATTGTTCTTCTACCTTTGCAGTATTGAGAGCTTTATCTTCAAACTTG
>NW_006408622.1:2538659-2549729 GCF_000296735.1 Chrysochloris asiatica
CATTGTGGTGCTGTTGTGTTTGTATTCATTTGATGAATGTATGTTGGTATACACTTAAGCACTCTCCAGTTGCTTCTTGGTAGGTGTGATCAGGAGATGGGCTTCTCTGTTCACTTTTAGCACAGTTCAATTGAGTGTTGTTAGCAGGTGTTGGTTGTAGATGCTGCTCTGGTATATAGTAGATAGTATTGGCTCTTTCCCAAATGTTGGGATTTTAGAGGGTGCAGTTGTAGTGTGGCTGTATGGCCACAATTGCTCTCTCCTGTGGGGTGAGGCAAGAAGAGAAAACACTCCCACAAGATAGAAGGAGAAAAAAAACACAACTAAAAACAAAAATTATAAAAACCCAGAAAAAAAATAAAGATAATAAAACTGGAAAAAATAATAAAACAAAATAAAAAACAGACATGAAGCAGCAGTGGGAAAATAAGAGTAATTCTTTAGCGCCATCTAATGGACACTTGCCTTCACAGCTGCCCAAGAGATTGTATGATGTTCCTGCTGTGCCTCTCTGACCTATCATCAGCTTTCCCCCCACTCATTACCTTTTATTTTTCTTCCCCTGAAGTCCAGTCAGCTGTTTCCTCACCCCCCACCCCAGACCTTCCCTGGGGGTGTTTACTGGTACAGGTCTCACCTATGGTCACTAGAGAGGAAATGAGTAGAAAGAGAAAAAGAAAAGATGCTTGTGGACTATTTTTTTTTTCTTTTAGCTTCAACCTCAACTTGTATATGAACCATTTGGTCTGTTCTGTAGTTTGCCCGTGGCCTTATTCTGACTTCATCATCTCTTCCCACAGATGTAGCCAATTTGATTTCTGTGTATTCCATCTGGTGGGGTCCATGTGTTTAGTCACCATTTATGTTGTTGAAAAAAGGTATTTGCCATGAAGTCATTGATCTTGCAAAATTCTACCACTTGATCTCCAATGCCATATTTTCTATCATCAAGGCCATATTTTCTAACTACTGATCCTTCCTCTTTGTTCCCAGCTTTCACATTCCAATGACCAGTAACTATCAATGTATCCTGATTGAATATTTGATCGATTCAGACTGAAGAAGTTGGTAGAATTCTCCAATTTCTTCATCATTGACTGGCAATGTGTCAGACAATGTTTCACTATTGTTCATTAGGTTTTCAGTGGCTAATCTTTCAGAAGTGAACCATCTCTTTATTCTTCCTAGTCTGTCTTCCACCACTTGTCTGTCAGTTTGTTGTACTGTGGTGGCTTGTGTGTTGCTGTGTTACCAGTAGTTATGCCACTGGGTTTCAAATATTTCAGGGTCACCCATGGAAGACAGGTTTAAGTGGAGCCTCCAGACTAAGACAAACTAGGAAGAAGGAAAAACAGACAACTTCTGAATGGCTGGCCACTGAAAATCTTCTATGAACAGCATTGAAACATTGTCTGATATACTTCCAGAAAATGGGCCTTTCACATTGAAAGACACTCAAAATATGATTGAGAAAGAGCTGCCTCCTCAAAGTAGAATTAACCACAATGACATGGCTGGAGCAGTTTTGGGGACCTTCATTGCTATTATGGAACAATTCAAGATGAGAATGAAAACCTGAAAATATCCATTAGTAATCAGAATGTGGAATGTATAAAGTGTGAATCTAGGAAAATTAGAACTCATCAAAAATGAAATGTATAAAAATTGATATCATAGGCATTTGTAAGCTGAAATGGATTGGTATTGGGAATTTTGAATCTATCTCAAGAATATATTTGACCCAGTAATTAATATATTGCTGTTGTTGTTGTTAAGTACCGTGGAGTCGGTTCCAACTCATAGTGACCCTGCACAGGGTTTCCAAAGCTGTAAATCTTTATGGGAGCAGAAAGCCTCATCTTTCTCCCGCAGAACAGCTGGTAGTTTCGAACTGCCAACCTTGAGGTTAGCAGCCCGATTAATAACCACTACACTACCAGAGCTCCTTAATTAGTATATTAGTTTATACTAATAACTGAAGATCAGAAGAGTTATGGGATGATGTTAAGAACATCATACATAAAGAAAGCAAACAGTCATTTAAAAGACAGGAAAGAAAGGAAAGACCAAAATGGATATCAGAAACTGAAACTTGCTCTTGAACATGGAGAGGTTAAATAAAATGGAAGAAATGAGGAAGTAAAGAGCTGAACAGACAATTCCAAAGGTCACCATGAGAAGACAAAGTAACGTATTATAATAAAATGCGCATAGGCTTGGAGTTACAAAACCAATAGGGAAGAACACACTCAGTGTTTCTCAAGATGAAAACACTGAAGAAAAATCCAAGCCTCAACTTGCAGTGTTGAAGGATTCCATGGGCAAACTATCGAATGATGTAGAAAGCATAAAAAGAAGAAACACCAGGAGAAATGGGTAAATGATTACAATCAATGAGATGAAATGAAGTGTGTATGTTCTGTTGAATATAAAACCATAACCTGGTCTATGAACCTTTCATCAATTCACAATGAAAAGCTAAAATGAACAAACAGAAGAAGATGAAAGGAATGCACAAAGTCGGTGTACCAAAATGAATTGGTCAACATTCAACCATTTAAAGAGGCAACATATGATCAAGAACCAATATTGAGGAAGAAGTCAAAGCAGCACTGAAGGCACTGGCAAAAAGCAAGACTCCAGGAATTGCTGGGATAGAAATGGAAATATGTAATTTACACCAAGAAATTTGGAAAATAGCTACCAGGTCAACAGAATGGAAAAGATCCATATTGTACAAATTCCAAAGAAAGGTGACCCAACAAAATGCAAAAATCATTGGAGAGGGGAGATGCACAAGAATGCCCAAACTTACAGATAGTACCCATTTGACCTAGCCTCGATGGCTTGATGATCAGATAATAAAACATTTTTTTTAATGTTTTGTTGTGAATTATGTGATCGTTTACATGGGAGAACATTCGCTTTACATTCATCCTATCATATATCATTTCATTGTCATGGTTATAGTCCCTTCCATGCATCATCAAACAACCAAAGGGTATACCCTGCAAGCCTGCCCTTCGGTCGTCAGCACACAGACCTTCTCCCTCTCTGGGTCTAGAGTCCCCAGCTGCTCCCTCTCTCCACATCATCATTTCTGCCTCCATCTCTGGCATCACTGCTTCTCTGGGTAGGGTCTCACACTTCACTCTTCTCCCTTGATATTTCCAGGGACCTCCGCTCATGGACTGCAAAATCAATCACTCCCCTCCTTTTGCTACAAAATGTCCACCTTTACATTTCCAATCCTCGCAGTCAGTCCTGATAGCAATTATTCACCATGGTACCACATGGGACCTATCCCCATTTCCTTTCATTAGCCCCACCCAGACAGATTGGCTACTACTCAGTGGAGATTCTACCTTCCTCCGCACCCTCTGGATCTCTTGAAAACTTGTAAGCCAGTCACTTCTTGCCTTTGTAGCCCCCCCCCCCCATTTTGGGTAGCCAATGTCCAAGTTGCACATCCCTGTCTACTCTGTGTATGAAGAGGTGGGAACGATCCTTACTGTAAAGATTTGTTCCCTCTTTTGAGCTACTACATCCATAGGTGTACGTCAAGTTCATCAAATTGTATCAGATTACTCTTTTTTTCCTCTTCTTTCTTCTTCTAGATTTCTGATCATCCAGTCATTGAAGTCGGGCAAAGTGGGTATTATCTGCAAGTGGTGTTCTTATGCATATGCCCTATCTTCTTATCAGCTGAATGCTGCACTTTCTGCTCTAGTCCTCTGTGGCTATGTCACTGACTCTGGGCCCAAGAGTCCCCAGGTCTTGCCACACTGCTGGCCAACCAGGTCTCCACCCGGGTTCACAGGAGTCTATGTAGGGCTTAGCTCACAGCTTCATTGCTGTTTTTCTCTCATTTCCCCTTATCAGTGATGAACATGGTCACCAATCAAAGCATGTATTCCCATTGGTCTTAGTCTTGGAAGGGACCCGACCACTTGCCTTGATGTCTCCTGGGTGAGCAACAGATTGTTGTTACTGTTTTGTGTTTTTCCTGTCAAGTCTTTCTTTCAAGAAGGATTTTCTGTTCTTCTAGTCACTCCAGGTTGGTCTACTTGTCCTTTCAAGTGGAAATTTCCCACCTCAGAAGATTCTGGGTGAGGTTCAGGATTCCACCTATGGCCTTATGTAATGCAGAGGTTCCACAGGAAACCTCCTTCACTGGGCACGTTGTAACCCCATTTTAGGTATTCCAATCAGTTATAGGCAGACAATGGACTTACAAGTTTTTTATGGTGATATTTCTGGATATTCCTTTCTCTCCCCCTCAAGTGTCCATTTTATAGTGGTATGCCAGGGAAACCGAGATTCAAAAGACAACCAAGCATCTTAACATTATTTCTCCCCTTTTGCCCATTCCAACTATGTCTCAATCCCTGTATCCCAGAGCCCTGTTGTTCCAAGGTTGTGCATGCATCATTATTTACCTCTGTCCCACTTAGCCCATGCAAACCTGCCTAATTGTTTTCACATCCGCCTTGTTCTTCCATTCCCCTCCCCCTTCTTGTGTATTGCCCCCATCCCTAGCACCCAAACTATTCTGTTTCTATTCCCTACCCTGTGCTCCACCTTACCCTCCCTCCCCTTACCCCACCCCCTACATCCCGGTAACCAGCAAAGAATTGTGCCCTCCCCCAGCCCCCCGCTTTAGTATGGGTTCTTTTTCTTAGTCTTTTACAGAAGTGGTTCTACGCAGTATGTCTCCTTTTGTGACTAAATAATTTAACTCAACATAATGTCCTCAAGGTTCATCCATGTTATCTGATAGCTTACAGCTTCCTTGTTGTTCTTCAATAAAACAATTTTTGATAAAAGAAATAAATGTAAATTGCTACAATTTGATGAAATTGACCTATACTCATGGAGGTAGTAGCTCAAAATACCAACAGAGAGGGAAGGAGTCTTCACATCAAGTATCAAGCCTATCCCATCTGTATACACAGTTGATAGGGATGGGCAACTTAGACATTGGCTACCTAAAATGAGTGGGTGATAAAGGCATGAACTGACTGGTTTTTAAGTTTTCAAGAGGGTGTTTAAGAGTGTGCAGGGAAAGATCGAGTGCCCACTGAATAGTTTTCATCTTGTCTAGATGGGTCTGGTGAAAAGTGATGGGGATAACATTCTTATGATTCGATGGTGAGTACTTGTTACCATGACTAATTGCGACAGTCACAACTAAAAGGTAGATGTTTGTAACAAAAAAGGGGGAGTAGTTAATCTTACAGTCCAGGTACCATCAAGGGAGAACAGCATGAGCAGAATGTGGGACCCTATCCAGAGAAGCAGTGATACCAGAGATGCAGATAGAGATGAAGACAAGGGGAGCGGGAGCAGCTTAGGACTCTAGACTCATGGAAAGAAAAATACTGAGTGCTAGCAGCCAGGAATCAGGTTTACAGAATGTGCCTTTGGGTTTTTTAAATTACTATATAATCCTGAGTGTTTTTGTGTAATGTACTAACCCCACCCTGAAAAAAAGAGAGAGAGAGAATGGAAGCAGATACTGTTGAGTGATGATGAACGAAGGAGAAGATTGTAATCATTGCAGTGAAATGATGAGTGTAAAACTGATGTTCTTCCATGTAAACTATCACTCAATTCACAAATCATTGGAAAGTATCATTAATATAGCATTCAAGTAAACTTTTGAAGGTATTTCAAAATGGTTGCAACAATACAGCAGCAGGACACTGCTAAAAATTCCAGCCAGATTCAGTAGAGGAAGTGGAAGGAAAGATACAATGACTGATGTCAGATGGATCTTGGATGAAAACAGAATATAAAAAAAGATGTCTACTTGTGTTTTATTGACTATGCAAAGGCATTAGACTGTGTGGATCATAATGGCTAACATTGCAAAAAATGGATGTTCCATTCTTTGCACTCATCCTGAAAAACCTATGCATAGACCAAGAGACAGCTACTCAGACAGAATAAGGGGCTAGGGAGTGGTTGAAAATCAAGAAAGGTGTGTATCAGGGTTATATCCTTTCACCATTCTTATTTGATCTGTATGCTGAGAAAATAATCTGATAAACTGAGTTAGATGAAGAAGAATGTAACATCAGGATTGCAAGAAGACTCACTAACAGCCTGCAATATGCAGATGATACAACCTTGCTTGCTGGAAGTGAAGAGGACTTGAAACACTTACTGATGAAGATCAAAGAAGGCCTCAGAATGGATTATACCTCAATATGAAGAAAACAAGAATTCTCATAACTGGACCAATAAAAACAAAATGGTAAATGAAAGTGTGTGTACCAGTTCTCCATTCTCCATTCATTCTTCTCCAGCACCGTAACTCAGATGCATCAATTCTTCTGTGGTCTTCCTTATTCATTGTCCAACTTTCACATGAATATGAGGCTGTTGAAAATATCATGACTTGGTTTAGATGCACCTTAGTCCTAAAACTGACATCTTTGATCTCAAACATTTTAAAGAGGTCTTGCCATGGATTTGCCTAATGCAATAAATTCTTTGATTTTTTGATTGCTGCTTCCATGAGTGTTGATTATGGATCCAAGAAAAATGAAGTCTTTGACAACTTCAATCTTTTCTCCATTTACTATGATGTTATTTATTGGTCCACTTGTGAGGAATTTTGTTTTCTTTATCTTGAGGTGCAACCCATACTGAAGGCTGTGGTCTTTCATCTTCATCAGTAAGTGTTTTAAGTCCTCTTCACTTTCATCAAGAAAGGTAAACATAATGGTATAATCTGCATTTTGCAGGTTGTTAATGAGTCTTTCTCCAATCCTGATGCCATGCTCTTCTTCATATAATTCAACTTCTTAGATTAATTGAACGTCATACAGATTAAATAAGTATGGTGAAATAATACAGCCCTGGTACACACCTTTCCTAATTTTAAACCATTCAGTATCCCCTAGTTCTGTTTGAACCGCTGTCTCTTGGTCTATGTACAATTTCCTCATGAGTACAATCAAGTGTTCTTCATAAATTCTGGTATTCTCTTTTCAGCCAAGATCCATCTGACTTTAGCAGTGATATCCCTAGTTCAATGTCCTCTTCTGAATCAATCTGGAGTTCCTGGAAGTTCCCTGTTGATATGCTGCAAAAATCATTTAAAAATTACCTTCAGTAAAAATTTTACATATATGTGATATGAACGACATTGGTCGAACATTTCCACATTCCACTGGGTCACCTTACTTTGGAATGGGTACAAATGTGTATCTCTTCCAACTGGTTACCCAGGTAACTATCTTCCAAATTTCTTGGCATAAATAAGTGAGTGCCTCCAGTGCTGCATCAGTGTGTTGAAAGATCTTTTGTATTCTGTCAATTCTCAGAGCTTGTTTTTTGCCTTTAGTGCTGCTTGGTCTTCTTCCTTCAGTGCCATCAGTTCTTGAACATATGCTGTCTCTTGAGATGATTGAACATCAACCATTTCTTTCTGGTACAGTGATTATGTATACCTTCCAGCTTCTTTTGATGCTTTTTGCACCATTCAGTATTTTGCAAGTTGAGACTTAAATTTTTTTCTTCAGTTCTTTCATCTTGAGATATGCTGAGTGTGCTCTTCCCTTTTGGTTTTCTAATTCCAGATTTTCATCCCTTTCACTGTAATACTTGACTTTGTCTTCTCAAGATGCCCTTTGAAACTTTCTGCTCAACTCTTTGACTTCTTAATTTCTTACATTCACTTTAGCATGTCTATACTGGAGAGCAAGTTTCAGAGTCTCTCTGACAACCATTTTGGCCTTTTTGTTTTTCTTTATTGTCTTCTTAATTATCTTTTGCTTTCTTCCTGTATGATGTTCTTCATGTAATCTCACAGCTCTTCTAGTCTTAAGTCATTAGTGTCTAATGCATCAAACATGTTCTTGAGATGATCTCTAAATTCAGGGGGGACTTGTTCAAGGTCCACCATTTATCTGTCAGTTTGTGGTACTTTGGTGGCTCAAGTGTTACTATGATGCTGGAAGCTATGCCACTGGTATTTTAAATACCAGCAGGGTTACCCTTGATGGGCAGGTTTCAGCTGAACTTCCAGAAGAAGACGAGGAAGAAGGAGATGCAGGCTATTTCTGAAGCTTTCGCCACTAAAAACCTTATGAATAACACTGGAACACTGTCAGGTAGCACCAGAATATTGAATATTGTGAATAGCACCAGAATATTGTCAGATATAGGGCTGGAAGATGAGCCCCTAGAGCTGATTATGATGACGCAAATGGACAAAACTTAAAATGAGAAGAAACAACTGCAAACATCCATTAATAATCAGAACATGGAATGTACAAAGGATGAATCTAAGAAAATTAAAAGTTTCAAAAATGAAATGCAATGCATAAAGACTGGTATCCTAGCATTAGTGAGCTGAAATGCACTGATGTTGGCCATTTCAAATCTTAGAGTCATATGGTTTACTAGGCTGGTAATAACAAATTGAAAAGGAATGGCATCACATTCATCATCCACAAAAAGAATATTTCAAGATGTGTCTTGAAGTATAATGTGCTCTGTGATAGCCATATGCCTACAAGGAAGACTAGATAATATCATTGTTTTCTCAGATTTATGCAGCAACAACTAAAGAATGTGATAATGAACCTGAAAAATTCTACCAACTTCTTAAGTGTGGAATTGATCAAACACATAATCAAAATGTATTTATAATTACCGATGACTGTAATGCAAAGGTTGGAAACAAAAAGGAAGCGTCAGTAGTTGGAAAATATGGTCGTGGTGATAGAAATGATGCTGGAGACCGCATGATAGATCTTTGCAAGACCAATAAATTCCTCATCGTAAATACCTTTTTCAACAGCATAAAAGGTGACTATACACATGGACTTCACCAGAAAGAATACACAGAAAACAAATTGACTACATCTGTGGGAACAGACAATGTAAAAGCTTCATATCAGCAGCTCCATAACAAGATCAGGTGTGTAAAAGACCATTAACTGCTCATATGTTAGTTCAGGTTGAAGCTGAAGAAAAAAAATTTTAAAGTCCACAAGAGCCAAAATTTGACCTTGAACATATAACACCTAAATTTATAAATCATCTAAAGAACAAACTGTATGCATTAGACACTAATGACTGAAGACCAGAAGAGTTGTGGGATGACATCAAGAACATTATATAGGAAGAAAGCAAAAGGTCATTAAGAAGACAAGAAAGAAGGAAAAAACTAAAATTGTTGTCAGAAGACTCTAAAACTTGCTCACCTGCATAGAGATGCTACAGCAAAGGAAAGAAATGAGGAAGTAAAAAAGCTGAACAGAAAATTTCAAAGGGCAGCTTAAGAAGACAAACTCATTTATTATAATGAAATGTGCCAAGACCTGGAGTTAGAAAACCAAAAGGTAAGAGCATACTCAGCATTTCTCAAGCTGAAGTAACTGAAGAAAAAAATCAAGCTTTGACTTGCAATATAGAAGGATTCTGTGGTCAAACTACTGAATGAGACAGAAAGCATCAGAAGAAGATGGAAGGAATTAATGCACAGAGTCACTGTACCAAAAAGAAATGGCCAGTGTTAACATTTCAAGAGGTAGCATATGATCAAGAGCCAATGGTATTGAAGGAAGAAGTCCAAGATGAACTGAAGGCATTGGTAAAGACCAAAGCATTTGGAATTGGTGGAATACAAATGGAAATCTTTCAACAAACAGAGTCAGTACTGGAGGTACTCACTCATCTATGTCAAGAAATTTGAATGACAGCTACCTTGCCAACTGGTTGGAAGAGATCCATATTTGTGCCCGTTCCAAAGAGAGGTGACCCAAAGGACTGTGGAAATCATTGGACAATATCATTAATATCACATACATGTAAAAATTTTGCTAAAGATATTTCAAAATCAACTGCAACGGTACAATGGCAGGGAACTGAGTCAAGCTGGATTCAGAAGAGGATATGTAATGAGGGATATTATTGCTGACATCAGATGGATTTTGGCTGAAAGCAGAAAATATCAGAAAGCAGAGAATACCAGAAAGATGTTTACCTGTTCTTTATTGACTATGCAAAAGCTTTCAACTCTGTGGTTCATGAAAAATTATGGATAACATTGCGAAGAATGGGTATTCTAGAACACTTAATTGTGCTCAAAAAGAACTTGTACATAAAACCAAGAGGCAGAACAAGGGGACGCTGAATGGTTTAAAACCAGAAAAGATGTGTACCAGGGCTGTATTCTTTCACCATACTTATTTAGTCTGTATGCTAAGCAAATCATCTAAGAAGATGGATTATATGATAAAGAATGTGGCATCAGCATTGGAGGAAGACTCATTAACAACCTGCAATATCCAGATGATACAACCTTGCTTGCTGAAAGCAAATAGGACTTAAAATATTTACTGATGAAGATCAAAGACCACAGCCTTCAGTATGGGCTACACCTCAATGTAAGAAAACGAACATCCTCACAAACTGGACCAATAAACATCATGATAAATGGAGAAAAAATTGAAGTTGGCAAAGATTTAATTTTACTAGGATCCACTATTAAACTCATAGAAGCAGCAGTCAAGAAATCAAACAATGCATTTATTGCATTAGGCAAATGTGTTGCACAAGACCTCACTTAAGTGTTAAAGATCAAAAATGTCCGTTTGAGGATTAAGGAGCACCTGACCTTAGTCATGGTATTTTCAATAGCCCCATATACATGTGAAAGTTGGACAATAAGGGAGACCATAGAAGAATTGACGCATTTGAGTTATGGTGTTGGAGAAGAATATTGAAAGTACCGTGGACTTTCACCAGATCCAGCTGGCAAGAGCAAAACTGTGTTGTAGGGATTCAACTTTACCCCCCTCATTCTGAAACTAAGCACACTCATGAAAGTTTGTAAACCAGTCACTTTGTGCCTTTATAACCCCCATTTTTGATTGCTAATGTCTAAACTGTCCATCCCTACTAACCCAGCACACTGAAGAAACAAGTTTGATCCTTGATATGAAGAATGCTTCCATTTCGGTTGAAATTTTGAGCAACTGTATCTGTAATAAAAGATCCTGTTCATCATATTGTTGTTGTTGTCAGGTGCCATCGAGTCGGAACCGACTC